>NC_049242.1:28058382-28378716 GCF_011100685.1 Canis lupus familiaris
TTTTAGTTGGAGTTCAATTTGCCAACATATAGCATATCACCCAGTGCTCATCCCATATCAAGTGCCCCCCTCAGTGCCCGTCACCCAGTCACCCCCCCCCCCCCGCCTACCTCCCTTTCTACCACCACTTGTTCATTTCCCAGAGTTAGGAGTCTCTCATGTTCTGTCTCCCTCCCTGATATTTCCCACTCATTTTTTCTCCTTTTCCCTTTATTCCTTTTCACTATTATTTATATTCCCCAAATGAATGAGACCATATAATGTTTGTCCTTCTCGGATTGACTTACTTCACTCAGCATAATACCCTCCAGTTCCATCCACGTTGAAGCAAATGGTGGGTATTTGTCGTTTCTAATGGCTGAGTAATATTCTGTTGTATACATAGACCACATCTTCTTTATCCATTCATCTTTCGATGGACACCGAGGCTCCTTCCACAGTTTGGCTATTGTGGAAATTGAGTTATTTTAATAATAGATTCCCTTCTTTAGCAAGGACATAATATCTGAAAACCAGCATAGCTGAGTCTAGCTCAGTGGGCTTGTTCCTAAACTCTGGGAAAATTCCCAAGTATGTAGCATCAAGCATAATGTTGTTTCTATTTTCAGGACACTCTGTGATGAAGGTAAAGAGAATATTTTTAAAGATAATTAGTGTTAGTCCAGGTAACAAAATAGCATGGACAAGTCATTCTTTGTGGAGACACAATATTCCATGAGCGATACAATGTTTAAACTTCTGTGGTCTTGATTATTGCAATATTGAACTTTTCCACATTTCTGTTTGACAACTTGTCCTATGTGTCCATTCTTGTGAATAAAACATAATTATTTGTTGTATTAAAAGGACACCAGCCCTGTTATATTGCCTCTTCTGTAGAATATTGACAGTGATCATTAATTTTTCTTTTTTTTAAGATTTATTTATTTATTTATTCAGAGAGAGAGAGAGAGAGAGAGGCAGAGACACAGGCAGAGGGAGAAGCAGGCTCCGTGAAGAGAGCTGGACATGGGACTCGATTCTAGGTCTCCAGGATCACACCTCAAGCTGCAGGCGGCGCTAAACTGCTGCTCCACTGGGGCTGCCCATGATCATTAATTTTTCAATTGCAGATACTTCATATGGAATTTTCTGAGGTTCCATGGGTTTCTTCATGTTTTTAATCACTCCCTATGTGAAAAGAAACTGCTAGCCTCAGTTACAACACAGAAGATCAGTAGCAGCAAGAAGGATAATGGAAAAAAATGGAAAAAAAAAAAAAAGAAGCAGAATGGAATCTTTTTCCAATCAACAAGGTTTGAGTAAGTTCCCTTCAATCCAGGTGTGCACAAAATATCTCATGCCCTCTAGTTTCATTACAGTTAGGGAATTTCTATTATATGTGGTCACTCTTCCCCACCAAAATATCTGATATCAGAGGGAGGGATGATTTTCATGTCAGTTACAAAAATGGAATCAATTATTTCCATACTTCCTATTATGATAGATATCATCTTTGCAAACAATTTCAGGATAATCAAGTGACTTTTACCTTTAGAGAACTAAGGACATGGTCTCGAATTTTTTTGGTCCTAATACCATAAACAATGGGATTAAGGAAAGGTGGTACCAGGAGGTACATATTGGCAATAAAGATATGAATTTGGGGAGCCACATTGTGGCCAAAGCGGTGAGTGAGGAAGGTAAAGACAGCTGTAGAGTAGAAAACAAGGATGACACAGACATGGGAGCCACAGGTGCCTAGAGCTTTAAAACTTGCTTCCCGTGATGGAAGGCGAAAGACTGCACGGAGGATTAGGACATAAGAGACAGCGATGAAAAAGCCATCACAGGAACCAATGACAGAGGCCACACTGAGGCTGTAACGTTTGGTAGCTCCTGTGTCCACACACGCCAGCTTCACCACAGCCATGAACTCACAGTAGGTGTGGGCAATGATTCGTGTTCTGCAGTAGGGCAGCTGTTTGAGCAGGATGGGATGTGGGGAAAAGAAGGCCACTCCCCGGAGTACCACAGAAGCTCCCATTTTGGCAATGCGAGCATGGGTGAGAATCGTGGTATGGCGCAGTGGATGACAAATGGCCACATAACGGTCAAAGGCCATGGCTAGGAAAAAGCCCGATTCCATCGCAGTAAAGCTATGAATGAAGAACATTTGAGCCAGGCAGGCATCAAAGGCAATGTCATGGGCTCCAAGCCAGAAGAGACAGAGCATGCGGGGCAGCGTGGATGTGGAGAGGACCAGGTCGGTGATGGAGAGCATGCAGAGAAAGAAGAACATAGGCTCATGGAGACTTCGCTCTGCCCTCACCACAGCCAGGATGGTCACATTCCCCACCACAGCCACCACGTACATGGAGCAGAAGGGGATCCCAATCCATACATGCAGGTGCTCTAGTCCTGGGATGCCCATCAGCAAGAAGGTGACAGGAAAGGGACGAGAGGTGTTGAGAGGAGGCATAATGTTGTTTCCCTTTGCTGTTTGTCACTACTTCCGAAGATGAAGCTGCTATGACAGATTATCAAACCAGGTGCTCAAAATGTGGAGATTCAGTTCAAGAAGATCCTTATGTTCAAAACAATTCCAATTCATAATCAGGTGTATTTAAATTCACTAGGACCAGAATAATCAAATTTGTAACATCATATAAAATACTGTGCTTGAAAATACAGAAGACTAATTCATATATCATTTCATATTTTCACAGGGGCATATAAGTTTCTGTAACCATTCATTTCCATAAAAGAGTCCTTGTCTATTCAATCGTACTTAATTCAACAACTGTTCAGTAAGCTGTTGTGGTATGACAAAACACAGTCCAGGCACTGAGAGTAAAGTAAAGCACAGATCAGATCCTCTCCTGGAGGTTACACTCCATGAGGAAAACATCAGAATATGATAGACAATGAGTGATATGTGTGGGTGATGAGAATGCCATATTCAAGTTGATATCTGAATGACTGAGCTCAAGCCTACAGAGCCTGAGATATTACACATTCTGGGAATGAAAATTGCAAGAAAAACTGTTCTGAAACAGGAACACAAAGAAACAGACAAAAATGCACATGTTTGGGGAACTTACATGACAAAGGAGAAAGTAGTAGGAGTTGAAGCACAATTTCTCTACATTAATAGCTTCTTCATATTTTCCCTTTTCTTCTGCCTGTTTTAGAAAAACATCAGATGTATAAACAACAGTCTTGAGAATATTCTAAAATTCTCTGCTTTATTTTCTTTTTTTAAAATATTTTATTTATTTTATTCATGAGAGACACAGAGAAAGAGAGAGGCAGAGACATAGGCAGAGGGAGAAGCAGGGTCCATACAAGGAGCCCGACATGGGACTCAATACCGGGACTCCAGGATCAAGCCCTGCGTCAAAGGTGGATGCTAAACCCCTGAGCCACCCAGGGATCCCCTCTGCTTTGTTTTCTTAAGAACTTTCTGCAAAAGATCTAATTTTGCATCGATTGTATGTTGTACATAACCTGACTTGGTATGTTTTCATCTACTGCTCACTGTAGTTCTCCTTATCATTTATTACTGTGCTTATTTTTCCTTTCTCCTCCTTCCTATTAGTTCCTGTCTGAAAATTATATCTCTCATATAGTTATTCTTTTACAAGTGTCAAATTCAGTTTCAAATATGATAAGTGCAGTTAATATTTAAACTGTATATTTATGACTAATGATAAGTTAGACTCTACAAAAAAGTATACTTCAGATTCCCCAAGGTGAATAATGCAGAATATTACTCCTCAAAATGTAGAAGTGCCTCCCAAAGCCATTTTGGGTTTTAACTTCTTTGGGTTGCTTCCATAACAGTGGTAACCAGAGACTATTTTTGGGTTGCAAGACTTGCAATTTTCCTCTTTAATTTCTCAGTCAGTATTTCCCTTCAGTAAGTATAAATGAGCAAGCAGAAACCTTGTGACACTTTCATAGAGTTATTGGAGGGATTCTTTTAGGCAGAAGATTGTACAACCCACACACTATGTGATGTAGGGGGTAGAAATAAATGATCCCTTCTCCCGATTTAAGAGGAAGAAAGTTACAATCCAGCCACTCAAGCTTTCAGAGTTACTTATTAAATTTGGACAACTAAAAACTTGGAGGATTTCATGTAGTAAGAGTGTGACATCACTTGGAATATTTCTAAATGGTAACATGATATGTACATCTTTGGGATTGCTTCTTAAATAAGAATAATGTATTTCATACCTTCCAGATCTCATTTGTCACACTCCATATGTGACTAACATGAAGCATAGTATATGTCACCTTTTTTCCTGTTGTTTTTTTTTCTATCATATACCCTTTAAATAGAAATATTATATGTTCTTCCAAAACATATATTGATAAGGATCACACACACACACACACACGCACACAGAAACAACATATTTCTTAACCTTAAAGTCATTCATTACCTTCCTATACTCAGTGTTTCAGACTTAACACTATAGAGATGGACCCTTTTGGTGCTCCCTCATTTATTCATCCAGAAAACCACATTCTGATACATGCAGAGCAGTCATTTACTGGCTTGTTAAATTGGTCAAAAGATGTCCAAAATATCAAGTACTGAATAAAGGATAGACCTTTATACTTTTCACAGTTCCACGGGAAAAAATGTGCCTCCATGACAGAGAAGCCATGGGGACATCCCCAGATAAAGGGATGAGTGAGAAGACAGGGGCTGGGAGGATTAAAGAAGAGAATGACTCTTAGATTGCTGCAAATTGTTTGCTTGTAGAGAAACCCTCCTTTACTCGTCTTCTGTTCTCCCCCATCTCCCATGGAGGCACTGACACTGAGTAGTACTGCCATCAAATCTTAAAGAGGAAATCTGTTTTTCCTATGTTTCAAACAGATCCTCATAAATACAGTATGTACTCATAAAAAGCATACATGGTTATCCTTTCATAAGCTTACCAGAACCATGAAAACACACTTAAACTCTCCAAATATCCCTAACTGAAGGACTGTTTCCTAGGCTTCAACACTTACTAACCCCGTGTTTTCCTCTTGTGAAAAACTCTTGAACGGTACAGATATAGATTTTTGAATTATTTATCTGATGAGCAGATTGTAAAGAAGTAATTTGTAAGGCAGTGGATTATCATGAGTGGGAATGAATTCAATAGAAATGATAGCAATGCACTGTTTTGCGACTCAGGATAAGTTTCATTTAGTGTGGAATCTGAACAACATATGACATCTGGTCTTGGGAATCTATCTCATCTATATAAGTGATATAGATGAGATGGAATGGTATATATATATATATATAAAATCACAAAGTTCCTTTAGGAAGGGCAATCATGACATAATG
Organism: Canis lupus familiaris; assembly: GCF_011100685.1. Taxonomy (NCBI): domain Eukaryota; kingdom Metazoa; phylum Chordata; class Mammalia; order Carnivora; family Canidae; genus Canis; species Canis lupus. The sequence goes on from NC_049242.1 coordinate 28,063,718, forward strand.
AATTTAAATCTTTTGTAGTCTGGGCTCAAAGAGTTCAGATTAGGTAAGATTCTGTGGGTGAAAAATACACACATATATACATACATTGTATAGCCTACAGGAAATTTTATAATCCAGTGTTTAGATCACTGGCTTTAACTTATTAGGTGTTCAATATACATGTAGAAAGCATAAATACAATACAGAACATTGGAAAAGAAAACTGCACAGAAGGATATACACATTGGTTTCAAAAAATACTTTTTCTCGAGAAGCATACATGATTTGATCACTATGATGACATCCTTTTGAAAATACCAACCTGGGGGATTTACCCCAAAGATTCAGATGCAATGAAACGCTGGGACACCTGCTCCCCGATGTTTCTAGCAGCAATGTCCACAATAGCCAAATGGTGGAAGGAGCCTCGGTGTCCATCCAAAGATGAATGGATAAAGAAGATGTGGTCTATGTATACAATGGAATATTACTCAGCCATTAGAAACGACAAATACCCACCATTTGCTTCAACGTGGATGGAACTGGAGGGTATTATGCTGAGTGACGTAAGTCAATCGGAGAAGGACAAACATTATATGTTCTCATTCATTTGGGGAATATAAATAATAGTGAAAGGGAATAGAAGGGAAGGGAGAAGAAATGGGTAGGAAATATCAGAAAGGGAGACAGAACATAAAGACTCCTAACTCTGGGAAATGAACTAGGGGTGGTGGAAGGGGAGGAGGGCGGGGGAGGTGGGGGTGACTGGGTGACGGGCACTGAGGGGGACACTTGACGGGATGAGCACTGGGTGTTATTCTGTATGTTGGTAAATTGAACACCAATAAAAATTATTTTATTAAAAAAAATACCAACCTGTATGTAAATCCAGATGTCACAATGTATCCATATTTTTGTTACCTATACTGTATTCCTTCAGGTAAGTCATGTAATATAAAAATAATTTCAAGAGAGATAATCTTCATTCCTATGATATCCTTAAAAAAGATCTCTGCCTCCTAAAATCTGGCTCTTTAACTATTTCATCCATTGAGAATACAAAATGTTTACTTCCTTAGCTTAAAGATTTTTTTCTCCTTCATTGAATCTATGATTCAGAAAATAAAAAGGTGGTATTTGGAGGAGTCCTCATGTCCTAAAAAATTTTACTGAGATCACTCAGGCTAGCCTTTTCTCTACCCTTCTCTACACTGATACTATACTAATTAGCTCATACAAGAAATTGATTCAGAACTAACAAGCAATCCAAAGATGTAGCTTCTATATGTAGCAGCTTCCACGTAATATTCTCAGAGGATAAGCAAGAACAGCATTAAAAAAAATAGCATTTGACACAAACTGGTCCCTATAGAGTCATTGCCAGATGGGAGAATGGTTTGTATACTTGGTAACAGGCCTCGTATTTTGCCTGTGAATATCCTCAGGTGTTAATTCCAGATGTAGCTATCCTTCAATAATACAATACCTTTTATTTAATCTGTCAACCACTTAATGGGACCTGAAATCCTGAAGAAGACTAAAAATAATATATTCTTTACTCCTCTGATTAACTGAATTTAATTCCAACCAAAAACAAGTAATAATGGTTTCATTTCCTTTGGATGTATGACCAAAAGTAGAATTGCTGGATCACATTGTAGTTTTGCTTTGTGTTTTCATTTTTGAGGACCCCATACTGGGTTCCACCATGGCTGTACTAACACTCCCACCAACAGCATATAAGGGTTCTCTAGTCTCTACATTATCTCCAACACATATCTCTTGTATTTTTGATACCAGTCATCCTAGGTGTGTGAGGTGATATCTTTCTATGGTTTTGCTTTGCATTTCCTCGAGGAGGAGTGAAGTTCAGCACCTTTTCATATACATGTTGGACATTTTCATGCCTTCTTTTGAGAAATGTCTCTTCAAGTCCTTTGCCCATTTTGTGATGGGGTTATTCGGAGTTTTTTTGGCTACTAAGTAGTATGAATTCCTCAAATACTTTAGATATAGGCCCCTAACGAACTACCTGGCTTGCAAATCCATCCTCCTACTCTTTTTGCTTTGTCGAGTGTTTCTTTTGCTGTGCAGAAGCTTTTTAATTTGATGCAATTCCACTCATATACTTTTGTTTTTGTTGCCTATGCTATGATGTTATATATCTGAAAAATCATTACTTAGACCAATGGCAAGAAGATTTTTCCCAGTGTTTTCGTCAAGGACTTTTATGTTTTCAGGTGTTTCTTCTGAGCCTTCCATTTTGAGTTCTTTTTTGTGAGTGATGTGAGATAAGGATATAATTGCATTCTTCTGCATGTGGATATCCAGTTTTCCCAACACCATTTATTTATTGGAGAGGCTACTGTCTTTCCATTGTTTTAGCATCCTTGTAGAAGACCAGCTGATTATAGATGGATAGATTTACTTCAGGGTTGTGTATTCAGGTTTTATGGATCTATTTCTCTGCTTCTATTCCGGTATCATACTGTTTTGATTACTGTAGATTTGTAATATATTTTGAAACCAGGACGTGTGATGCCGTCAGCTTTGTTCTTGATCAAGATAGTTTTCACTATTAGAGGTCCTTTGTGGTTCAGTGTAAGTTTAGTGGTTTTTTTTTCTATTTCTGTAATAATGCCATTGAGATTTTGATAAGGATCACAATGAATCTATAGATCACTTTGGATAGCACAGAAATCTTAACAATATAAATTCCTCCACTCAAGAAATATGATTTATTTCCAATCATCTTTAATTTCCTTCACCAGCATTTTATAATTTTCAGTGTACCAGTCTATTATGTCTTTGGTCAAGTTTACTCATGTATTTTATTCTGCTGCTGTTTTGAATGGGATTGTTTTCTTAGTTTCTTTTCCAGATAGTTCATTATCTGTATATCAAAACACAACTAGCTTATGTGTATTAATTTGGTACTGTGCAACTATATTTATTAGGTCTAACAATTACCATTAATAAATTGAAAAACTTAAAGCTATTCACTGGTAAAACTTAAAACTCTTTACTAATAATAGTAAAACTATCACTAGTAAAAACTAGTAGTGATGGAGTCTGGGATTTACTCTTGTTACGTTCATCTTCAGTTGACTTTCCATCAGATGTACTAAGCATTGTAGTAGAAAGCTCCAACCCACCTACATTGCCCCATATTATTGTTGTTTGTTCCCCTCAATGCCTAAGTTTTTTAGTGAGAACTCATTTCACATCTTCTAAAAACAGAGATAAATGGCTAATATTACATTATATACTGAAGTCAAAGTATTCAGATATACATATATGCATTTGTTTATGTATGTGCAAATCTATCTGTATATATCCACTCAGTATTTAGTTAATATACATGCTTCCCAACTTGAAAACAAAGGTTTTGTAATCAATTTTGAAATAAGCAATTTTCCAACTATGTAGAGAAAAGAGATGTAGTTATAGGAGCCTTAAGTGTCTGGCCCACAACAAAAAGCTCACTACCCCAGGTACGCTACTTCATTAAAAGAGCTTATCTGAATTATAGGTTTGACAACAGAGATCAAGTCTTTTAACAGCATGAAACACCTATTTGTGTCCACAGAGCATGGTTGAACATGGTGGCTCCTTCCTCATGACAGCTCTCTGTATCCGGTAAAAGAGATCTCTGTTTAAAGTGACACCAGTACAGGCATAGATAATAGTTATGCACAGGGCAGCCCAGGTGGCTAAGTGGTTTAGCGCTGTCTTCAGCCCAGGGACTGATCCTGGAGACCCAGGATCGAGTCCCACGTCAGGCTTCCTGCGTGGAGCCTGCTTCTCCCTCTGCCTGTGTCTCTGCCTCTGTGTGTGTGTGTGTGTGTGTGTCTCATGAATAAATAAAACATCTTAAAAATAGTTATGGACAATGTATACATTCATCTGGTGACTCAGAAATCTAGAGAGCATTGCGTAGACAATATGGAGGAGGTAAGCAGTGAGAAGGCAAAATATCCACAGAAACATCAAGAAATAAAAGGAGGATTCTATTGCATCCTATTGATACAGTAGATTCAAGGAAATGTTCCATTATTTCTTGCTTAAATGATACCAAACACTTTTAACTCTTAACTCTCAATTCCTTCCTAAAACATTTCCTCTCAAATCCATACACATATTTAAATATTTTAGTGTTTAAAATATGATGTGGATTATTGTGCGAGATACATTTAGACAAGCAGGTTTGTGTATACATATGTGTATGCACATATTTACATTTGAATGTAATCTATACTTACATTTTTACATACGTATAGGTGTGCATATACACACATACTTGCTTCTTTATCTCCCACAATATTCCACATCATGTTCTGAACCATAATAATATTTAATGTGTACAGATACCCACAACCATTGTCTCAAGACTCTTCCTTTGCCAAATCCATCTCTCTGCTTGAAACTCCATTATTTTCAAATTATGGAATAACCCTCAAATGCAATGTAAGAACAGGTAAAAGTAATCTGTGGTAATAAAAAAAACAAGAAATAGTTGCTTGGAGGGAAGAGAGACTTAGGAAAATGACTGGAAGTTGGCATGAGAGAACTCTGAGGTACTGAAAATTTTCTGTATCTTATGTTGGGTAATGGTTACCCAGTAGCATACACATGTTAAATCTCAGTGAAAAGAATAATTAAGACTCATCCTTTGATGTACATTTGGGTTGTCAGGGCTGTAAATTATTATACAAGTCTTATTGCGGACTTATCTGTTTCTTTTTAGTAAATACCAAGTAGTAAAACTGATTTTTGTGGAGATGTGTATTTCTTTGCAACAACAACAACAAAAAAAATCAAGTAGAAAGAAGGAAGATTAAGACATATTAATATAGGACCTGAACAGGAAAAAACATGGATATAAACTGTTATTTCAAGAACCAAGTTATAAAATATAATAAGGAAAGTCTAAAGTATTTCTCTGCTAAAGTTTGCATTCTCTTGATGAGAATTTCACATTTATATATGCATATTGAAGAAAGGGGGGTACTCCAAAAAGAACAGACAACTGATTGAGAACCTTTGAGAAAACTGAGTTAGACAGACATAAAAAGAGAGAGAAAGAAGGAAAAAAAGAAAGAATTGAAAGACAAGACCTATGTCAAAGAATGAAGTGGGAAATAATCAGAGTGGTGTAGAGAAAAGAAAGTGAGATAAGGAGGTAGCAAAAGGGAGAGATGTCAGCCCTTAGAATAAATTCCTGAGGAAACCGGGAAGAAGAAAAAACGGGAAAAATCAATGAAAGATAATAATGATGGTGCATGAAAACATTTTCTTTTCCTCTTCACAGACCAAACTGACTCCGTATGTGTACTGAAGTTGAACTAATAATTCTGATATTGGACAAATACTAACAACTTAATGCTAAAAAAGTATGTAAGTGAATAAACAAGCTGGTGATGATATCACATGAAGATACAGAGTGTCAAACAGTTGAGCCTCACTCAGAAGAAAGACATCTAGGTGGAAATCCCTAGCTCTCTTGGTTACCATAATCTAAAAGCCAGTAACCTACAGGCTTGCTAGAGAAAGGCAATTTGCCCCCATTTTGCCATCAGTTACCTAATAATTTTTCTACGTCAGGTGACTGAACTAAAACGCTGGGTCAGAAAGCAGCTGACATATGAAATATCCTCCATATTCTGAGAAGGATAACCCATTACTGATAATAAGCTATAAAACTTGTCATCTGGGAGGTTTTGCTGAAAGATTCCATCACCTTTCAAAAAATAGAGGAGAGATGATGAATTACTGAATATTTCAATGACCATGGGGAGCTTGAAGAATGTGGTCCATAAGGAAAAAAAAATACTTAAAGTTCATTTGAAGCTGAAAATTACTATGAAATACTAGGCAACAGGAATGACATTATTCATAGGAGGATAAAGAAGAAAAGGAGGAGATGAAGGGGAAACAGGAATAATATGTAGTAGTAGTGGGAAAAGAGGGAGCTGGTGGAGCAAAATTACTATAATATTGATCAACACAATAGTAACTACTATACTACTTCATCTATAGGTCCTGTCAGGTAACAGAGGATGAAAACATACTTCTGCTTTATTTCTGCATCTTAAGAAATCTCCATTTCTCACATTCTAGTGATTTCACTCATGAGTTCATGCTCTAATTTCTCTAAACCTAACCCAAGATCAGAGTTCCCAATTCTCCATCCAGGCAGACTTCTTCCTTCTAGAATTCAGAAAACTCTCTGGCCTTATGTTGCAGGGCCAGTCCAACTCACTCCTGGAAGGAAGCTGGGGGATCAGAAAGATAATGACACTCTGGGGATTGGGAAGGTAATGATGCTCTGGGATCAGCCCAAGCACCCAGGAAGGCCTAGTAACCTTTCCTTTAATATCTGCCTCTGGTGGAAATGTTGGTGAGAACAAAGATGCAACTCACTTACTCACATGGCAAATCAGCCCTCAGCTCTATCCAGGTAAGGTTTTCCTTTACAGTTTGGGAACTGGGGGTGAATAAAGGGCTATAATGGGTTATATTTTAAGAGAGAATGAATAGACTAACTTTTCTCACTCCTGGTCATTAATTTTTCTATCCATTGCCATGTTATATTTTTCTCTGTATTTAGAATTTTTCATCAACAAAAGGAGAATGGGGAAGGGAGCTTAGATTATTGTAAATCTAATAGAATTTATATTGAAAGAATTTTGCAGATAATTCAGTCCCATCTTCTATTTCTGTCCCTCTAATAATTTATGATACATCAAAGTGGTTTTCATGATTCTGAAATCCAGTCACCTGGATACCTATTAACTGTAACGTTTTCAGTTCACTGAAAATAAAAAAAAGGATGAGACAACCAACGACCTATGTCTGTGGAGATGTGGGGTGTTTGAATGACACAGAAAGGATAAGAAATACAGGAAAATTGTAGGCTATGAAAAGCTTTACTGTCTGATCCATTTATACATCATCTTAGTCCTTTTTATGATGGAGGAAAGGATACTTAATCCTCCTTTCTGACCTCTTGCCTCTGCTGGAGATCATTTATTAAAACCTTTCTTTCTTGGGGATCCCTGGGTGGCTCAGTGGTTTAGCGCCTGCCTTTGGCCCAGGGTGGGATCCTGGAGTCCTGGGATCAAGTCCCACGTCGGGCTCCTAGCATGGAGCCTGCCTCTCCCTCCTCCTGTGTCTCTGCCTCTCTCTCTCTCTCTCTCTCTCTCTATGTCTATCATAAATAAATAAATCTTCTTTCTTTTCTACTCAGTAACTAAGATTGAGTCAATCCCTTTTATGATAGCATTTATGTTATTTGAAAGATAAGACTCATCAAATCCATGCACTTATTGTTTCTCATAATAGTTGTACTTAACGTAATTCAGATGCACTGGGCTTATCTCATTTTATTCCTACTAACTCACAAAGTCTGTAAAGGAGTAATCGTTACAAAGATTTTGTAAAAATCATGTGACATTATTTAACTGCATGGAAATCTGCAAAGTAGTTGAGACATCATCTTATTTTGGCTGTGGTCAAGTTATATACCGGAAGATGGAAGGAAGCTCTTTAGCTCTGGAATTTTCATCTTGTGGTAATTTTTTTCATTTCTATCATCAACAAGTTTTCACTTCTGTGTGTTTTTTTCTTGTCTCCTCAATATTATGCAGCCTATTTTTGTCTTGACAAAATAACATATTTTCATAAACTGCTACGGAAATTATGTGAACTATGCCAACCACTGATGTGCTCTCTATATGATCTCATTTAATAATGGGGTAAGTAAAGTAATTGTTGTTAATTTACAGATGGGTAAACTGTGGGTGATATGTAAGGTAACTAGGAGGATTCCATAAAAGGTAAATGTATGTGTGTGGTGAGAGGCTCATCTTTCAGAGTTTCAAAGCTTTGAATTTAACCGCTTGCTGATTTCTAGATAAATACTCTGATAAAGGCATTATCATCAAGTTAAATACAGCTAAGTATAATATTTATTTTTGCATTTACAATATCAGCCAGATATTGAATAATTATTTAGGAGATACCGATTTATTTAGATTTTGAGATTTCTTTCTCTCTTAGCTTCTATCATCTGGCAACTCACATTCATAACTATTGGCAACATCTTCCACATATTCCATTAGTTCTTCCACCACATATATCTAAATATAACAAACATCAAAGGAAATTATTTTTCACAATATTTATTGCTTTAGTCAATGTCTTATGACTATTTTGACTATAGTCTGATCATTAGTTTTACTGTTGGAAAACAAGCAAAGAGAACTCGGTGTCTATCCATTAATTATTTTTCATTAGTGTAATAATTATTGTATCAAAAAATTCCTTTGATGCTTCCACACATGTACTTTAAGTGACCATGAGGCAGCTATTTATATGACTATTTTCAAGCGACTGCCCCAATAAAAAACAGAAGAGTTCTATTGCTATACATAAAAGTCTCCATTTCTAGGGTGAATGGATGTTACCAAATCAGAGGAAAATATTTTGTGAGAGTTATTTCAGTAAGCGTGTTGACATGGAAAGACTGGAGTAAAACAAGAACTGGTTTAAATATTAGAGAATAATTAATGCAGTAGATACTACTGGAAAACAAAAAATGAACTTCTTAGTTGTGATTTTGGATTCCATTAAAGAGAAATCAGGTCAATTCAATAAAAAAGTATAAACCTAGGGAGACATAAGATTAGCTCATTATACTCAAAGGCGCTTCAGGATTCAAACCACAGCTAATTAACAATAGTATAGTGTATAGAATACACTATCATAGTACAGTGTAAAATTACTGAGAATAAAGTAGTATCCTTATTGTGGAAACCAGAAGATATTCAACTTTACCAAGTAATCCACTGATATTTAACTTGTGGAGAGTGAACATCATGCTCATCCAGCAGTATGGCATCTCTAAATTGGCTAAGTTCTGCTTCTGACTATATCTATCCTATCCTATTTTTAGTTGTTACTCTTCCTAAAATGTCCCTCTGTATTCTTTCACTAATTTTCTAAGACTCTGTAAAAAACATCCTCCATATTCCACTCTCCCCATTCCTTTCAACAAATCCACTTTAAATTTAAGTGAACTTAATTTATTCAGAGAACTGCTCATCCCTGGCTGCCTTTGAAACAGACCACCTTCTTCAAATTTCCTTGAAGGGCCACACTTAATGTCCTGTCAAACAGTGACTTATTCAATGTCTTTATAATGAACACTGAGTGAATGCAAGATGGCTAAACTATCTCCTACCAATCCCCACATGAGAACCAATGTCACAGATTCAGGGATATATAACCTGCTTCTTTGGACCAGGAGTAATACTGATTGAGGATGAAGGCTTGCATAAACTATGTACTCATCCACATGGGGCAACAGAAATGGGGGGGGGGTTCTTCTAGGTCCACAAGATGCCCAGATGGAATCTTCATTTGCAGCAAAACTGGGCTGACATCCACATGTAAATAAAGAAGGAAAGCCTACTGTAGGTGTCTCAAACAGCCCAGCCTAGAGGTCATAGAAAATGCAAAAGATCAGTATTCTCAGACTCATGGTTTCCATTTCCACAAAGAAAGCAGTTTTTTAAAAAAATATTTATTTATTTATTAATTTCTTCATGAGAGACAGAGAGATTGAGAGAGAGAGGCAGAGACACAGGCAGAGGGAGAAGCAGGCTCCATGCAGGGAGCTCGACGTGGGACTCAATCCCAGTCTCCAGGATCACGCCCTAGGCCGAAGAAGGTGCTAAACCACTGAGCCACCTGGGCTGCCCTCTAGCAGAAGTTTTGTAAGATTGTTTGCTACTGCTGTGTTAGCACAGAACCGCTGAATAATCCAGCCAAACTGTAACCCAAAGCCTAAACTTATTTATTCAAGGATCGATATGTCTGAATGATAGTGGGGTTTGTGTCCTCTTCACTTCTCACTCCCATTCTCTTTCTGCAGGATTGAGAATTAGTGATGAAAAGAGAGAGCACTAACTTCCATGGCATCCATTAACATGTCATATCTGGACCCCACAACAGTGATGCTAATTGGGATCCCTGGACTAGAGCATGTGCAATTTTGGATTGGATTTTCCTTCTTTGTAGTATGTGTGGTGGCTTTTCTGGGAAACATCATTTTACTGATCATCATTCCTGCAGAACGCAGCTTGCATCAACCCATGTACATCTTCCTGGCAGTGCTGGCAGCCACTGACATAGGACTCTGTGTAGCTATTGCTCCCAAGATGTTGGCCATCTTCTGGTTTGGCTCCCGCTCCATGGCTTTTGATGCTTGCTTAGCCCAGCTTTTCTTCATCCATTCCTTGCAGGGCATGGAATCTGGCATCCTGTTGGCCATGGCCTTTGACCGCTATGTTGCCATCTGTGATCCACTGAGGCACACATCCATCCTCACTCCTTTCATCTTGGTTACTTTGGTGCTGGTTGTGGCAATTCGGGCAATGGTGCTCGTTGGCATTCTACCTGTTTTAATCAAAAGACTACACTTTTTCCATTCCATTGTGATTGCTCACTCTTACTGTGAGCACATGGCTGTGGTCAAGCTAGCTGCAGAAGACATCCGAGTCAATAAAACATGTGGTCTCCTTGTAGGTTTTACAATACTGGGGTTTGACATGATTTTTATTATTATTTCTTACATTCTTATTTTCCAGGCTGTTTTCCGTCTACATCAAAAAGAGGCTCGGCTCAAAGCATTTAATACATGTACAGCTCATATTTTTGTTTTCCTTGAATTTTATATTCTTGCCTTCTTTTCCTTCTTCAGCCACCGTTTTGGACATGTTGCTCCCCCTACCCATATTCTTCTGTCTACCATCTACCTGCTTGTGCCACCTGCACTCAACCCTATCGTCTATGGTGTAAAAAACAAGGTGATTCGTAGACGTGTGGCACAGATTTTTTTTCTGAATTGTCAATCCCGGCAGTAAACTATTAAGTGGTTATGCTCATGGGCAGAATACTTTTACTTTCCAGGGATGGAGACAGGTTGAACTCTGGGTGTTCATTATTGGGGGCTTTACTTCAATATGCCCAAACATAAAGGCATTTATGAAAAGACTTTTATTTCACAAACTACAGATAGTTTGTGAAAAATCTATTCTATTCTGCTATTATTTCTATTCATTTTAATTCTAATTTCATCTTTATCAATGCACTTCCTTTTTATCTTTTTAATTTGCAATTCTTTTACTTTTTTAAAAAAGATTTTATTTATTTACTCATGAGAGACACACACACCAACACACACACACACACACACACACACACACACAGGCAGAGAGAGAGGCAGAGGGAGAAGCAGGCTCCATGTAGGGAGCCCGACATGGGACTCAATCCCAGCTCTCCAGGATCACTCCCCGGACCAAAGGCAACACTAAACCACTGAGCCACCAGGGCTGCCCTCTTTTACTTTTTGATACTGATTTTCAAACTTTCATCTTTTGGAATATTTGCATTTTAAGCTGGGATTTCTCTTCAACTGCTACTTTTGTCACATCTAATAGTTATTGACATTTTGTTTTAATACACAGTCAAGACCAATAAAATAAGCTGTCATTCATAATTTCCTAGCTTGAACTTTAAACACACCTAGTCAGGTTCTCTCACTTTGAGGAGTTTTGTATGTCTGCATTCCCCATATTTATCACTATGTGATAGCAGAGAATATTGGTTAGGCTCTAGAATAGATATCTCAGTGTAACAGTCACTAAAAAAGCTTTTGTTCAGGAGCATAGTGGTGACACTGATATCACCACTGTTGCCCCTAGAACATCACCAGGTCACATTGGCAACAGCACTTTTGCATTTGCCTTCGAAGTCTGGCTATTCTACAAAAACTCAATCCCTCAAGGAGAGATGATGCAAAGTTCCTTTTGATTCTCCATGAGTTAGAACTGTAGTGGAGTAAGAGCCAATCCACAGCTCTACTGTTGAGGCATTTATGAGTCACTGCAGCACTGAGTGCTCAGTTTTATTTCCTATGGCTCTAACATTGCAGTCTGGCATGTAGCTTAGCATTCGTCCTATCTCATGGCAGGAACCCTCACACATATCCAGTATTATAAATGCCAAGCCCTGTAGTCCTTTGGTATATGGGGTTACAGGCACACCTTCCCAATTCCAGCCAAGTGCACTGGCTTGGTTTAACCAGTCACCATCATCCATACCACTGGCATCATCATTCACATTATCTCAGATATGTCTAGTACCATTTTATAGTCCATAAATGGAGGAGGTAATTCTCTCTCCAAGCCAAATTTACTTTTGTTCCAACTTTCATAATCCTTTCTCTGGATTTGGGTACTTGGATGTGAGTAGAAACTCAGTCATGGTGAGGGCAACTGTGCCTGAACCATCTTTCCCAGTTAATCAACTGAGTCTATCATTCACTTGAATATCTAACATTATTTTATACCATAGTGCACAGTACTATTCTGTGCCAGTAAGGCACTATTCCTGACTCACAAACAATAAAGCTGCCATTCCTGCTGCAACCAGATTTCCAATTGCTCCCATCACATATCACATTATCTCTCTTCTTTGCATGGTCACAAGAAGAGCTGGAACATAAGATGGATGCTTTACCCGTCTAGACATCCTGGGATGTTCCTACCCTGAATTTATTCATCTGACCTCTTCCTCTAAGCCAGCCACATTGCAAGGCCAATGTGTAATGCTGGTCAATGCTCAAAGTGTTGTAGAACATTATCACATCTCAAAATATCCCTGTGAAATGCAACTGACTTTATAACAATGATATAAGCCAATTGAAGAGAATCATGTTATCCAGAATATTCTTGGACTTCCCATAAATATTTTTTTCTCATAGTCCTAAGTGTAAATTACAACTTCCCTAAACTTCTCAAACAGAGGTTGTACAGAAGATGCCAATAAAAGCTCCAGATGGATTGTGTCAACTAAGAACAAACATACTAATACATGTCACATCCTCATGAGGCTTTTAATTTACGCCAAGTGTTCTGTGTCTTCAGCAGAGGATACTTGTCTTTATGTAGTCTTTCACCTATACTGTAATATGCTTCCAGGTCCTCCAATGTCTAAAGCCATACATCTCTACTTATACTAGACTTCACTAGGTTTCATAAAAAAAGTCTATTAAGTATGAAAATTGGTATTGATGCAAAGATGTTAAAAATGACCAATGTAATAATCCTGAGATCTAGAATGGACAATTGTCTGAGTATGGCAAAGTTTCCACGCAGTACAATAGAGAAAAATGTTCTTCCTTTTTAACATGTGTTGATGAGTAAACTGGATATTTATATGGAGAAAAAAATACTCTAAGATAAATCTTAATACCAACATCCCATCATATAAAAAAAGTATACCGCAGATTTTAGATTTTAGTTGAAAGGCCAAACAATACACTATAAGAAGAGAATATGGGAGTGGAGGTATGTATCACATACATTGTGCTATAGAATCAATAATTCAAGAAGTCAATATTCTAACAAACTAGCAACTTGATTCTCAACAAAGACACTTATAACTAATCAAATTCTACCAATTTTCCAATAGCAATGGTTAGAACTCATCCTTAAATTCATTAAATTTGAACTTATCTAGGTCTTTTTGCAGATGTGAAATGTTCGATATGAACTTGTTAGATTTCCAAAGAAAGGAGAAACTATATCATTTTATATTATGCAAATCACTAACATTCATTCAACAAATACTTATTCACACTTACAGTAAAACACTGGGATAGGGGCACCTGGTGGCTCAGTGGTTGAGCATCTGCCTTTGGCCAGGTCATGACCCCGTGATCCTGGGATCAAGTCCCGCATCAGGCTCCCCACAGGGAGCCTGCCTCTCCCTCTGCCTCCTTCTCTGTGTCTCTCTTGAATAAATAAATAAAATCTTCAAAAAAAAAAAAAAAAAAAGAAGCCCAGGGAGAAATGTGAATAAAATAGGCAAAATCACTACATTATTTATTTTACATTACATTGATTTAGGAAAGTACTTTGGAATTAAGTGTCAATACTAAAGGAACCTTTTCCTTTTGCCCTGCTCAGAATGAACATGGTAACTTGGATCACCTCCACAAAAAAAATAACTGAATTGGTTTGTGGTCAAGGCCAAATTGTCCATAGTTTGTAGAGGCAAGCTTCGATATCTGAGGTTCTTCCAAACACCTTGGCAAAGATTTCTTTCCCTGATATCACCATTATTTCTCCTTTTATGGTCTACTACTGCCCTGACTTCTTAAAGGCCTGTGCTTATAGTACTTAAGAGGCAGTAGCACACTTAGGAAAACACTTTGGATTCATTATACTGTTTAAATATGACATCATATAGATCTTGTTTAAATATGGTCCCCCAAATACACCTAGGTTGCTCAGTGGTTGAGTGTCTGTTTTTGACGCAGGTCATGATTCCAAGGTCCTGGGATCAAGTCCTACACCACACTCCCCAGACGGAGCCTGCTTCTCCCTCTGCCTATGTTTCTGCCTCTCTCTCTCTCTGTGTCTCTCATGAATAAATAAACAGAAATCTTTTAAAAATATGGCCTCAAATAAATATGGGTTTATAATTCCCAATTTAGAGAAAAGAAATTAACTCAGAGGACTATTAGTTATTAAGCATAGAGCTATGATTATCATACCTGTTTTTCTATTTTTCTATTATTAAAGTTTATTACTTTGCACAGAAACATACTGAAACAAGTAAATTTTTATTATACCGGATTAATTTAGGTCAGTGCTCAAACCAGGTATGCTTTTGTCTACATATCTACTAAAAATAAACTTAAACTTTTTTAAAAGAGAAAATGAAAATACAATAATCAAATTTTCAAGACATTATATGTTAAAGAAGGAACAAAGTCTAAAAAAATGAAATAATGAAAACAATTTTAGAAAATAGTAATTAAGAAGTTTTATAATGTTGAATAAATTACATCTAAAAGCATGATTTTTGAGATCATTAATACACTGGGCATTTCAAAATATAGCTAACAATGCAATCATTTTTGAAATTAATAAAATGTAATTTCACAAGTGCAGGGCCTCTGGCTCTTTTACTTCTGCATATTCAGTATAAAGAAAGGGAGATTTGAGAAGCAAGGAAATAATGTTTACTTCTAAAGAAAACAAACAAACAAACAAACCCTACCTGCTCTGGTGGCATTATAGACCTCGATCCACTGATTTAGGACATTTGCTGTGTCCTGGAGGAAGAGACCCAATCTTTGCTGGTATCATCTCCAAACTGGGCACCTAAGTAGCATCCTCTAAGGATGTTCCATCACTTGATTATGCCTACAACTTCTGGGTCATGTGATATGTAAGAAGATCAACGGGTGCCATGACCATGTGCTCACAGCTGCACCTCCACTACTATAAAGTTTTTTGATGTGATATTTCGTAAGACCTCTTTTAGGCTCATCCATTACTTTGTAAACCATCAGTTGGTTTCCATTGCTGAGGTGCTGCAAAAAGAGAAGGTAATCTCATTCAGAAATTGTCTAAACGTAGTCAACTCCAATCATAATGAATTGGCAATTCTTTCAGGGCAAAAGAGGTCCAATGTAATTTACTTCACACTAAGTGGCCAGTTGATGTCCTCCAGAGATAGAACATCAGCTCTGTTTCTGGAATGTTGCACATTCAGCAGCATCAATGGGTAGAGTAATCTTGGTGTGTGGGAGCTCATGCAGTTGGGTTCATGCAAAACAACCAAGTCTATCCCCATGTCCACTGCATATGTTTGACATTTATTCTAGTTCTGAGGGTGACCAATGACAGAGGATGATGTCTGGCCAAACCATTCCATCTGATTGGTTGTTTCATGCTCCTTCCATGCTTGATGATCTCTGGTGGATATTAACTATAAATACAAACAGCTTTACACTTGTGTCCTTGCTTTGGATGAACTAGTCTCTTCTCCAGATATCCTTTCTCTGGTGTTCCATTACTTCTCCACCCAGCCTCCTGAACCAATTATTCCCTCACAATTTTCTAGGGGTCTGTGTATATACCCATCTCAGGTCACTTTCTTATTAACCTAAAATGGATGATTAAGTACAGCACTTGAACCTATAACTATTAGGTGTATTTGCCTTCCCTGAAGATTCCAAATATCAGGTGCAGTTCTCTTCACTGTTATCTGCCAGGGACACTCTTTTTTTTTAATATTGCTTACATTTTTTTATTGGACTTCAATTTGTGAACATATAGCATAACACTCAGTGCTCATCCCATCAAGTGCCCCCCTCAGTGCCCATCACCCAGTCACCCCCATCCCCCATCCACCTCCCTTTCCACCACCTCTCGTTCATTTCCCAGAGTTAGGAGTCTTTTATGTTCTGTCTCCCTCTCTGATATTTTCCACTCATTTTCTCTCCTTTCCCTTTTATTCCCTTTCACTATTTTTTATATTTCCCAAATGAATGAGACCATATAATGTTTGTCCTTCTCTGATTCACTTATTCCACTCAGCATAATACCCTCCAGTTCCATCCACGTCGAGGCAAATTGTCCTTTCTAATGGCTGAGGAATATTCCATTGTATACATAGACCACATCTTATTTATCCATTCATCTTTCGATGGACACCGAGGCTTCTTCCACAGTTTGGCTGTTGTGGACATTGCTGCTAGAAACATCGGGGTGCAGGTGTCCCGGTGTTTCACTGCATCTGTATCTTTGGGGTAAGTCCCCAGCAGCGCAATTGCTGACTTGTAAGGCAGGTCTATTTTTAACTCTTTGAGGAACCTCCACACAGTTTTCCAGAGTGGCTGCCCCAGTTCTCATTCCCACCAACAGTGCAAGAGGATTCCCTTTTCTCCACATCCTCTCCAACATTTGTTGTTTCCTGCCTTGGTAATTTTCCCCATTCTCACTGGTGTGAGGTGGTATCTCATTGTGGATTTGATTTGTATTTCCCTGATGGCCAGAAAATGCAGAGCATTTTCTCATGTGCTTGTTGGCCATGTCTATGTCTTCCTCTGTGAGATTTCTGTCCATGTCTTTTGTCCATTTCATGATTGGATTGTTGGTTTCTTTGGTGTTGAGTTCAATAAGTTCTTTATAGATCTTGGATACAAGCCCTTTATCTGATAGGTCATTTTCAAATATCCTCTCCCATTCTGTAGGTTGTCTTTTACTTTTGTTGACTGTTTCTTTTGCTGTGCAAAAACTTCTTATCTTGATGAAGTCCCAATAATTCATTTTTGCTTTTGTTTCTCTTGCCTTCATGGATGTATCTTGCAAGAAGTTACTGTGGCCAAGTTCAAAAAGGGTGTTGCCTGTGTTCTCCTCTAGGATTTTGATGGAATCTTGTCTCACATTTAGATCTTTCATCCATTTTGAGTTTATCTTTGTGTATGGTGCAAGAGAGTGGTCTAGTTTCATTCTTCTGCATGTGGATGTCCAATTTTCCCAGCACCATTTATTGAAGAGGCTGTATTTTTTTCCAATGAGTAGTTTTTCCTGCTTTGTCAAATATTATTGACCATAAAGTTGAGGGTCCACTTCTGGATTTTCTATTCTGTTCCATTGATCTATATGTCTGTTTTTGTGCCAGTACCCCACTGTCTTGATGACCACAGCTTTGTAATACAACCTGAAATCTGGCATTGTGATGCCCCCAGATATGGTTTTCTTTTTTAAAATTCCCCTGGCTATTCGGGGTCTTTTCTGATTCCACACAAATCTTCAGATGATTTGTTCCAACTCTCTGACGAAAGTCCATGGTATTTTGATAGGGATTGCATCAAATGTGTAAATTGCCCTGGGTAGCATTGACATTTTCATAATATTAATGTAGTGCAGAGGCTGTCTATCTTAAGGTTTTTCTGATATACTCATTCATTCTTTTTTCTTTTTACTTCAACTGATCATAATCAACTATTGTAGAAAAATAGATATGACTTGAGGGGGAAGTGATGGCAGAAGAGTGATAGTCAATGTGAAGGTCTAAAACACTGGCTTATGAGATAACTTGTGCCTTCAGGCCCTGCTTATCCCTGATCCAAGGTAAATGATTCCTATCTTACAATGAGGTGTGATAGACTATGTAATTTTGTTGTTTCCTCGGCAGGTGCTCTGTATCTGTGTACTTGCTAGAGCCAAGTAAAATAACAACAGTTAAAAAAAATGCTGATTTTTTGTTTGTTTTTACTTGGTGATAGATTACTATTTGGGTTTTTTTTCCAGGTCAGCTTAGAAGTTCTTCAGATGAATAGGAAAATAGTGTCTGTTTCCAAAATAAAGTACATGGGAAGAAGGATTCTTCTCTTTGATATAAAGGGAAAAGTTCCTTCTTAAGTCTTGCAATGACTCCTTGTGATGGGGGAAGACAGAGGGAAATATTCAGTAAAAGTTTTCAATAAGTTTATAAGGAAAACACTGGGTAGGAACTTTGTTTCCCTGCTATTAAAAAAAGATAGTAGAAACAGTGGACTAGGATCACAGCAGGAGATAAAGATAAGTGAAATCAGACCATCTGACAAACCCTCCCAACTCTTTTTTACACCACCCATTAAATAATGTATTTAAGCATGAACCCTTGCTGATTTGGCCCAGAAATTTTATAATGCATAAGCTTCTGCAGTAGAACTCGCTGAAACCTGGGATCAAGTCCCACATCAGGCTCCTTGCATGGAGCCTGCTTATCCCTCTGCTATCTATCTAAAGGACAGCAAGCTAGAGAAAGAAGATCCCAGGCTAGACATGAGTAAATTGGGCAGATTGTCTCCTGAAGGTTGAAGAATGTTGCCTGCAGTGAATCTTGCCTCATGTGCTAGGGCCTCTCTAGGCTGTGAACAACCAGGGAACGGCTATGAACAGAATTGGGAGTTCACAGGCCTCTGGCATGTTACTCTTGCAGCTCAATCCCCTCCCCTCAGGCTGGCTTCAGACAGGATCCCTATCACAGGCTGGGTTGAGAGTATGCTGGCACAATAAGAGCTCACTTTGATCAGGAACTTGGAACTCACACTACTTATCTTCCTTGGTTCCTGTTTTCTTTTCTTTTTTTAAGATTTTATTTATTTATTCATGAGAGATAGAGAGAGAGAGAGGCACAGACATTAGCAGAGGGATAAACAGGCTCCATGCAAGAAGCCTGATGTGGGACTCGATCCCGGGTCTCCAGGTCTCCAGGACCACACCCTGGGCTGAAGGCAGCACTAAACCACTGAGCCACCTGGGATGCCCAGGTTCCTGTTTTCTATCACTTATTTTAGAGATGTTCAGGCCCTTGCATGTGCTTAGACCCTACTGGTAGCATATTAAGTTTCCTTAATTACCTCCAACATAAACACTGTAACTCTGCCGACAGAATTTAACTGAAGCTCTTGAAAAGCAAGGGGACAGCCCAAGGCCTGCGGAAAATACAGGGTAAACAGCTCACCAATGGCTGCTTTTCAGAAAAACCCTGCATACACTTCTAAAAGGAGATTCAAAATGCCATTGACCAGCGCACACTTCCTCCTCCCTTTACTGGGGATTACAGAATATGAAGTAGGGTGGGGAAAGGAAACAACCTAGATGCAGCTTGCAGGAGAAAGAGATGTAAGAAAGGTACAAGAGGTAGAGTTTACACATAGGGAAAGGTGGCTGGCAAAGAGGGAAAGGGAAAGATGGGGTTGGGGAGTGACTGAGACAGGTGAGGGCAGAAGGATGACAGCAGGAATTAGACCTGAGGCAGAGGAGAGGTTCAAAGATAAAGAGACTTCCCCTTCCCCCTCACACAGAAAGGTAAGCATTTCTAACACCAGGACAACTTGGACTTCACCAATGCCTAGTATCATGGGGCATGTAGTGTGACTCATGACTGAATAATTATAAACCCGTGCTACAGCCCTGTGCTACTTTCAAGATACATGGAATCTGACTTGCTATTAAAATTGCCAGTCCCATTTCATTTCCTCCCTCCCTGCATTGCTTCCAACTTTCTGCCTCCCTGGGACTTCTCATTGGGTCAGATGCTAAGGGCCAGGGGTGATGACCCAGGGCTACATCCAATAAGGGACCCAGAGTAGGGCAGGGACACACAGTTAAGGGGGGAACTGTAGAGTTGGTCAGGAATGGCCTGACTCAGAGTGGACAGAAAGGACCAGATTCCTGGCTTCGTGATTCCACAAGCCATCCTCAGTTGCCTAAGGGCCACACTGCCAGCACCCCCAAGGTTCTGGGCTGCCTCTCCACTGCCACCCTGTGTCTCTCTAGTCAGAGACTTCCTAGAAGCCTAAAGCCACCAGGTCTAACCCACCATCCTATGCATCAGTGAAGAAGATCATTTCCCAGCCAAACTTGCCCTAACATCTGACTCCACCCCTCTATCCCAGTCCAGGGATATGTGATTGATTGGCCAGCCTGGAAGAGCTCTCGCCCCTCCCATTTCAGTAAACTGTGTAGACCTGATACCCGAAAAGAAGCTCCTACCTTGCGTGCACCATTCACTAACCCACTGTCTATCTCCAATGTTTCATTAAACAGAGACAAAACATTTCACTGTTTTATACTTGTGTAGGAGCCAGGTTGGTGAATTAAATAATGATAGGAAACAGTTAATTTCTTCTGCAATCCTTAGATTTTTTTCTAAAAAGATTTTGTTTATTTATTCATGAAAGACACAGAGAGACAGGCAGAGGCACAGGCAGGGAGAAGCAGGCTCCCCACAAGGAGCCTGACCTGGGACTCCATCCCAGACTCTGAGATTATGCCCTGAGCCCAAGGTAGACGCTCAACACCCAAGCCACCCAGGCGTCCCCAGTGTTCATAGCTTTATGGTGTTGAGTTTCCTGTCAGAAGTGCCCAGGAAATACTGGGCAATAGGCCTTACTCATTATTTGATTATTCAAAAGTATGAAAATCTGGGACAGTATTTTAGCCCTCGCAGTAAAGGTGGTTTCAAATCTTAAAAAAAAGAAAAAAAAAAAAAAAAGGCTAAGGGTTGCAGAGGAAATGCTGCAGGAGATAGTAACCACTCACTGCTCAATGTGGACCAATGTTCTGTGTTGCCGAGAGCACCAAGTTCCCATGTGCCTGGGAATTTGCAATGGGTTGACCCACCAGAAGAGGTAAGTTATTTCACAGCCTTGGGTGAAGGAGAACTACTCAATCTCTACTGGGATCTTTTTTCCTGCTGTGAGCCAGAACTATGGAAGCATTCTCTACCAGGAATGGAATACCCACCTCTGAAGGAAGTGAGGTAATGGGAGTCCTTGTCTGGTATGTCATACCCTGCGTCCATCTCCTAGCTAACAGTACTGTCTCTCCTGGTCCACATGCCTGCTATGGACAACCTGGCTAGACCCCTAAAGCTGCCAACCTCCCCCTCTCAAGGCCAGGGAGGCACAGTGGGTTTTATACTGTACAATCATTTGGCCACTGTCTTTGTTCCTTCTCCTGGCCTAAGGGATACTATTGCACATATAAAAGCCATTACTACATTCATGCCCAAAATTAAATGATAGCTGGCAAAGCCTGTTTTTACTAAGCAATTAAAGATTTTCTAATAATAAAAGCTGTCCTTCAGAGTAACATGGAGTTGGATATTATCACTGCCTCACTTGTACGATTATCCAAACAGAATGCTGTGTGTTTATATATCATGAGTCTGCCAATGTATCATAACTTTATTACATTACTTGAGGACACAATGAATGTCCTGAGTGATCTGACTCCTGGCCTAGGGAACTTAATACATCAGTGGTTTAGATCATGGTGTTTTTGGAGAAAAAAATGGTTACTTATTTTGGCAATCATCTTAATCTATGTTTTATCTTCCATGTGCCTATACCATGCCATGACATCTGCTTTTAATGCAGCCAGACAGTCACCAGATGGACACTACTAACTCCATACCAGTGAAACTCCTGCTCACTGCAGAAGAGGGGGCAAGTGAGATTGTAAGAGCCCATTACAAGGGATGGAGTGTTAAAGGAAGTCAAGAGGAGGTGACACCTGACTGACCCCACCGTTGGACCTGGGCAATCTTCGGCTCTTTACCGCTTTACATCCCATCCCATCCCCACTCTTGGGATGGATTTTCCACTCACATTCTCACATTAAGAGCTATTCCAAAGACAAAGCCTTGAGAGAGTAACATGTTAAGACCATCTGGATAGTCTGTCTGATTGAATCCAGTGGAGGTGTCTTTATGAACTTTTAAGATTCTGAGGGGCAGATGTAGAGATCAACTGTGTTAAGAACTTAAAAAGGCTTTATTTAAAATAAAGAGATTAGCGGCTCCTGGGTGGCTTAGCCAGTTAAGCTCCAATTCTTGATTTTAGCTCAGGTCAAGATCTCAGGGTTGTGGGATTGAGCCCCACCTTGGGCTCTGGGCTGACCAAGGAATCTGCTTGGGATATTCTCTTTTCCTATACACCTGCCCACAACCCTCCACCCTGTGCATGTATTCTCTCTCTCTCTCTCTCTCTCAGTCTCACAGAAATAAAAATAAAAATAAACGGACTAGAGACCTTTTCTTTTAGAAAAAGAAAAAGACCTTTTCTAATACATGCATAGGATTTTGAAAAAACAAAAATTTCTGAGGCTCCAGCAATCCTGGTGAGGGGTAGACCCGGAAACAGTTGAGGAAGATTCACCTCCATTTGCCCCCCATCCTGGATTCTCCTGTTACCAAGATGTTATGTCTAAAGATTTATAATCTGAGTTCTGAACCTAATCTCTAATTCATTATAGCTTCTTTCCCTGACACTGTGGGGAGCCCATTGTCTTCTATGCCTATGGGAGTCAATATTAGAAAACATGTCCATAGCTGAGCTCATCTGGAAAAGCTATAAGACCCTGAAAGAACTGAAGGCCTCCCAGGGTGAGGTGGCTGCTCATCCTCATCCCCACAGAACCCATGGTGAGGTAAGGCAAGGCACCGTGGATCTCATTTGTGTACTACTTCAGATGTTAGTCTTTACTCCTTAAGGCTCATTTTGTTTTGTATATTCACTACTTGAATTTATGCCTATTCCATTAGGCAGAGGAGGCTTTCATTTGATCCTGATCTGTGTCCTGAAGGCTCTCTTCCCTGCCTTTTTCCAACTTTACCCAGGACACTAACGGGAGGTGCACACACACACAAGCCACATGGATGGGCCAACTTAAGGGGAGACAGTGTTCACTGTACCTGGGTAATGTCAACCTTAAAAATAAAATGGCCAGTTGTTTTAGCAGCAAAATGAGTTTCAAAAGGAATAGTGGAGAAATTACAAGTTGGGAGAAGCAAACACTGGCAAACCATAGGCAGGTCTGAAGAAACCAAGACAACGTAAGTTTTTATTCAGTTTCAGGAGGACATTGGGGAGGGCTGTATGTATAAAAGTTCAGGGAGAAGGAGAGTTGGAGGTTGTGCTGGATTTTCATTCGCTGCCTGTACTGATGTCCATTCTGATTACCTATTCATTTAAGGACGGATCACTTTGGAGGGCACCACTTTTAGGTAATTCTTTTTTTTTTTTTTTTTTTTTTTTTTTTAATTTTTATTTATTTATGATAGTCACACACACACACACAGAGAGAGAGAGAGAGAGAGAGAGGCAGAGACACAGGCAGAGGGAGAAGCAGGCTCCATGCAGCGGGAGCCCGACGTGGGATTCGATCCTGGGTCTCCAGGATCGCGCCCTGGGCCAAAGGCAGGCGCTAAACCGCTGCGCCACCCAGGGATCCCTCACTTTTAGGTAATTCTTAGAATTTTTCTGCTCAAACAATTTCATATGCAATCAACCACTGCAACATTTACCATACATTCCCTATGTTTTCCTCTCTCCTTTCTGGAAGCTCAACAGGCTTCATTGGCAGCAACACCCATATTCCTGCCTGGTGTTATCATATAGACAGAGATAGAAGAAACTTAAAATTAAGCTCTTGCCTAGGGTTCTTTTTCTGATTGAATATAATAAACACTGTCACTATGATTATCATCAAAATCAACACTATACCATTATTATTAACTGTATCAATTCATATTTAAAATGAAAGGCTTCGTCACCCATCTCTATAGTATTTAAATTTTCAAGTATTGCAGTCTACCTCAATTAATATAGTAGGGTCAAGTCAGCATCAACCTTACCTGGCAATGCTGTATATTGTTTATGACTCTATTCCACTTCTTTCTTTTCTCTTTTCTTTTTTTTTAAAGATTTTATTTATTTACTCATGGGAAAGGGAGGTTGAGAGAGAGAGAGAGGTTGAGAGAGAGAGAGAGGTAGAGAGAGAGAGAGGCGGAGACACAGACAGAGGGAGAAGCAGGCTCCATGCGGGAAGCTATTTCTCTCATGCTTGTGTGCCTATGCACTCAAACAGCTCTCTCCTTTATGGTAAACACAGATACACGGGAAAAAATAGGTTAACATGTGAAAAAAATAAGAAAAAGATCTTGCTCATGTATTCTAAAATTAGTTGAAAATTATAATAAAAACTAGCCCACATAGTTCATTTGATACTATTCACAGAATCAAATGTTAATTGTATATCATTTCTCATAAGTGATGTGAACTAAAATCCTACTTAGGACAGAAAAATACTCCACATAATAGAATAAATGGAAGATTTATTTGTGCCTTATGATGTGGTGGAAGAATATAGACACAACAATTTGGTTGGCACTGGAAACCCTGGGACTCATGGCTCTGATGGGAGGTAGACATGATTCTCACGGGGAAATATCAAAAGAATTAAGATTCCAGCTGGTAAACACACACACACACACACACACACACACACACACACACACACAGAACTCAGAGTTAATTAACCACCTGCTCCTAGACATAATTTTAGAAATTTTTTTTTTACGCTTCTGATCCCAAAGTACTGACTTACTACCTACCTATGATGGAAAATCAGGTGCCTCTCTTGCTTCTAACTGAACTTCCAGGAAAGAAGAGGTTTTAAAGGTTATTCTTATCCACAGGTTTTATTTCCTCTTTGGATCTGTTTGTATAATGAGACCAAGGCCTGCAGAACACTGCTTTCTTTTGAGGACTTGGCTCATCAGTAAGTAGGAAGGGAATGCCATGCCATCATTATGGGAAGAATTCTTTTTTTTTTTTTTTATAGAAGTAATGTCTATTGGTGTTCAATTTACTAACATACAGAATAACACCCAGTGCCCGTCACCCATTCACTCCCACCCCCCGCCCTCCTCCCCTTCCACCACCCCTAGTTCGTTTCCCAGAGTTAGCAGTCTTTACGTTCTGTCTCCCTTTCTGATATTTCCCACACATTTCTTCTCCCTTCCCTTATTTTCCCTTTCACTATTATTTATATTCCCCAAATGAATGAGAACATTCATGGGGTCTTCTTTATGAAATGTATGTCCCTCAACTCCTAATTGTTTCTGTAGCCAGCAACACATTCTCAGACAACTTATGTATTTCCTTTCATATAGCAGAGAAACATGTGAAACTTCCCTGAGAAATATTTTTAGTAATCAGTATTTCTGTGAAGATTCTATGTACCAGGCTGAGTTATAAATTCTTAATATGAATCATCTCATCTACTTCTCAAACAACTCCTATGTTATAGATATCATTACTGTTACTATCCATAATGCAGAGGTAAAAATCTAAGTTCAAAGAGCTTAAATTATTTGCCCCAGACCATACAGCCACTGAGCCATGCAGAAGCCATGATTTTCTTTGTTTGGACTTATGAGGTTCATTCAGGAAATCAGCACCAGTATGGCAAAATTCATGGACTGTGCACTTTCCTCCACTGAATCCAACTGTCTTGCTGCTTAATAGCTTTTTCTGAAGAAAGTCACTTTCTTTCTAAAATCTTGATACGTCATAAGGAAAATATGAGTGGATGTGAATTTTTTTCACAAGGGTGGTATACATTTCATGGAGATGATCTTTAAAAGTGTTATAATCCCAGAGGTAAGGTATTACTCCTCTCAGTAGAAATTAGCTATGGTACATCCCAGTTTCCCAAACAGGTAAATCACCTTGCTGAGAATAATAAAATGCTGCCATGCCATTAACTGACCACAATGCAACTAGAATCAGCTTTAAAAATATGAACCATGATTACTCCATTGACCCTCTCAAAAACACATACCCATACACTCATTCAAAATTTACGGTTCTTGATGGGATGAGCACTGTTATACTATATGTTGGCAAATTGAATTTAAATAAAATATTTAAAAATTAGTGTGCCCTTACATTTATTTAGGAATAATATCAGAACTTCTTAAAATGAGTTTGCTTCTCCAATCCTGTTTCATAATGCTTCTCATATCAGGGGTTTATTGGTACCCAAAATTTTTCTGCAAATTATTTAAATTCCAAGAGTTTTCATCATCTCCTTTGCTCATGGTTTTTCTCTCTTTCTGGAATTCTCCTTTTTCAACACATACCACTGTGTGGCACTTGTTCCCTTATTTAGGATATTTTAAATATGGCCTCAAATATTTCATCTCCAAGATTAGATGGGGTTTCTGCTATGGGCTGTGGCTGTGATCCTCCCAGGACCCTTTCTCATTAAACAACTCAGCTTTTGTAAGGCTAATGTGCTCTCCCACTCATCCTGCCTACATCCAGATATCATTAAGCTCTCCTGTTCTGACCACCGAATAAATAGCATCTATGGCCTCATCATCATTCTCATCATCTTTGGAGCAGACTCTGTACTCATTCTCCTCTATTATTTGAAGATTCTGATCACTGTGCAAGGCATTGCTTCCCGGGAAGAACTATTCAAGGCCCTTAACACTTGTGTGTCCCACATTTGTGCTGTGCTGCTGGTGTCTGTCCCTGTGCTGGGGGTATCCATTATCCATTGCTTTGGGAAACAGGTTCCACCCATGGTGCACACTATCATGGGTTATGTATACCTATTAATTCCTCCTGTTCTCGACCCTGTTGTATACTGTGTGGAAACCCAGGGGATATGCACCTGTATTCTGGATAATCTACTGAAATTATTGCACAGAGTACTTTAGGATCAAATGTATTTCTGGAATAATCCTTATGAAATCAACTTCTAACTTGAGCAAAGAAAATATATCAATAGAAATAGTCATATATTCACAATCTGCATGTACATATTTTTCTCGTACGGAAGTTGTTGAAAACAGTAACATTATCTTATGACTTTTTGTTTCCCTCACAACTCAAGGATGATAGATGAGAAGTATTTGTACAAATAAAGGGTCAGTTCTTAATCATCTATGTCTTCAGAAAGCCCTAGTATCCATGGAAACTAGAGGATTAGTTGGAAGATGTAGAATGCAAATTATAAGGTATCCAGTAGAATCCATGCTATCAGCTGACCCCATGTATTCTGCGATGTAACTTCTGATAATACCTTCCCTAAATGTCTCTTCCATGATTTTTTACTACTTATCTTTGAAATTACATAATTTTCCCTGCTTTCACTTTTGAGAGTTTTATATTTAGATATTACTTTACAAATGTATTATCCTATTTTACCATACACTGACCCAACTTCTTTGACATCTAATCATAAAAACACATATAAAGCCTAGAAAATGAGGCCAGAAATTAAAGAACAGACTGAATATCTGTCATTAACTGAGGTTATGGCATGTTAGGTACTATATGTCTCACATTTTTATTTGCTAACTAACATTCTCCCGATGTATGAAATTATATGACTAAACTTGTATAAAAGTAGGCTCTTGACACTTAACATGTGTTGGGGAGTGTACTGCTGAGAATATTTGATAGAGGAAATATACTTTTATTTAAATAATACTCACTTTAAATAGTTTTTGCCTCCAAGGAGTCATTAAAATAATTACAAGAAACAGAAATAGCTTCTTGCATTTGCATCTTATCCTGCCAAGAATAAGGAGATATCTCATGAGCCAGTACTTCAACTTCTCAGAGGATAATCTCAAGTTTTTGTGATTTCTATGGCTTTCTTGTATCTATTGAAAGAAAACAAATAAAATTCTATAACATTATAGTTGCAAAGATTTATGGACATGAACAGGAAATTCACAGTATTTCTAAATGGTTGTATGGTAAAGAAGGAGTTTTAAATTTGACCCAGTGCCTCATGTGTGCCTGTAAACAATCTATGACAGTCTTAGACATTCTGCAAAGCCAATGGACATTTTGTCATTGTTATATTTATTTTCTCATTTGTCATTTTCATGTTTCATATCATTCCAGAACTCTTTATTTTTGGAACTCAATGCTTTTAATTTTTACCTAGGAAAGACATATTTTCTTTTTCTTTTCTTTTTTTTTCTTTTTATTTTCTTTTTTAAAACTGTGCAGTATGTGAATATCTATTTCATTAAAATGGAGAACATGTATCTTTCACTGAGTAGCCACTTTAACGAGAATCCCAGCTTACATGCAATCTATAAATATGTATTGAAAGAATAAATAAATAAACAGATGGTCACATATATTTGAGACATAAACCACAAAGTAGACAAAAAAAAATCAAGGCCATAATATAAACAAGGAAAATTACCTAAATCTTACGTGCAATAGAGAAAAGTAGTTGCATAGATGATATTTCCTTTGGAACAACAGGACATTTATGAATAGATATGACTCTGTGAAGTCAATGGCAAAGGTGAGGCTGACACCTATATATGGCATATATGAACATTCTAAGAGAATATCATATCATTGAACCCTGCTTTGGATGTTTCTTAGTGAAACATCTATGCTTCATAGTTTTACCATGCTTCAATTTTTTTCTGACTGATATTTAATAATTTCTCAAATCAGGCTGATGAGGTAGTTCAAGGATGTCAATAGAAGAACTTAACGATAATTTCAGATTAGTGAATTAAAATAGGTGACTTTCTGGGGTGCCTTTCAGTTTAGTCAGTTAAATGTCCAACTCTTGGTTTCCACTCAAATCTTGACCTCAGGTTGTGAGAGTTAGCCTTGCATCTCCTCATGCTCAGCATGGAGTCTGTTTGAGATTCTTTTCCTCTCTTGCTGCCCCTCCCCCTGCTCATGCACATATTTTCTCTCTCTCAAATACACATATATAATAAATCAAGTCTTTAAAAAGTAAAATAGATACAATAAAATAAAATAGATGACTTACTAAATCACTTTGAAATAAGAGAGTGTATGATTTCAGAGTTAAGGAGTACCAGAAAGTTCAATAATTAACTAGAAAATAAAAATACAAACAAACACAAATTGCATTGCTTTACAACTCTAACTACTGAATAGCATCAGAATTACCTTCCCTAAAGGAATATTCTTATCTTACTGCTATTCTCTAACCATTGCAATTTTGTCTCACTTCTCTGGCTCATCAACATTTAATGAATCAATTTTTGTTTTCCCCTCTATTAAACATATATACATAGATTCCTTTAATTAATAATGTGTATATTTCTTTAAACTTATTATGTATAATCATCACCAAAAATCATGGATAGTAATGACACAGTTACATAAACTTTTCTCTTAATTAAAGTGTTGTATCCATACACATAACATGTTATTACTTGACCACTGGAAGCTGTTGTCTTGGAATTGGGATTATATAGTAATAGGAAAGATCAAAGGAAAGAACATTACTGGAATTCCACATGAATTGCAATTAAAATTTGGGTAATCCAATAGTGGTTTCCATCATCTCTTTCTCTTATTCTCCTCTACAAATTGTATAAAGAACTTGAGAATCTGTGCTAAATCATCTTGGAATAAAACATTAATTGCAGTACCAGCTCAGGCAGGGGCACTTGATGAGGGAAATAGATCTATGGAAGTGGAAGTATCAAGGATTCTAAATAAAACCAAAGACATTTGTTCCCCCAGGTAAGACTAGGAAAACCAGAACTAGATACATCTGCCTAATTTGTATCTTTCAAAAATATGCTGTGAAAATATAATTACTTGCCTTATTGCTCTATACACCAGCAATAGCACTTTCTATTCCAGAAAAAAAAGTAAATACCCTCAGAAAGGTCAGAACATGTGTATAAACATTTAAAAGATGTTTCTGATGCAACATAAGGATTGATAACTATTGCTTTGAGCCCTACAATGTTCTTATGCCAAGATAAGATTTTTTCCATTTTAAGAAAGACTAAGCAAATATACAAACCCATTGCTATAGCAAGAAGGCAATAAAAAAATTCCAGACAAATAAGTGTATCGGAAGCAAAGAAATGTGGAATTATTATATTTAAGGAAAACTTAATGGATAAAGGCCTGGAAAGGGTTGGGGTTAGAAATGGAAGGGAGAAGATGGAAATGATATCTACCACACTCCAATCTAATGTGTTTATATTTACAGGGAATGTATAAAATACATGTTAATTCAAGCTGTATAGTGCCAGTAGATACCACTGTCTCCTTAGGAACTTCTTGAGATGCTCTGTTGCCTCCAATTCTGTTCTTTACTCTTTTGTTGGCAAATATGATGCCTACAAACCTACAGCAGACAAATCAGTATGTGTTTACATCATTTAGATTGCTGTTATTATTGTCTTGAGGGCATGCCTACATCATAGTAGAACTGATTTTTGTGGGGAAAAGTAGGTGGAGAACTCCTTGGCGAATCTGTTTGGTCTTCACACTATAGATGATTGGATTAAGCACGGGTGGAACCAATAAGTAGATGTGAGCCATGAAGATATGGATGAGGGGAGAGGAGTGTTTGGCAAAACGATGGACAATAGAGAGCCCAATCATCGGCACATATAGGATGAGTACAGCACAGATGTGGGATGCACATGTGTTGAGGGCCTTAAGCCTCCCCTCACGTGATGCAATTCTTAATATTGAGTGCAGAATGTACATATAAGACACAAAAATACCCAGAGAGTCCATGCCCCATAGCGCACTAATAAGAACCAACCCGTATATAACATTAAACTTTGTGTCAGCACAGGCAAGACGAATCATGTCCTGGTGCAGACAATAGGAATGAGAAAGGATGTGGGAGTGGCAGAAAGGAAAGAAGGCCAACCTGGCCAAAAGTGGAATCATGGCAAAGGCACTCCTAAGCAGAGCTGCAAGTCCAATTTTAATGATAAGTCTTGGGGTGAGAATGATAGCATATCGTAGAGGGTGGCAGATAGCCACATAGCGGTCAAAGGCCATGGCCAAGAGCACAGATGATTCAGTGAAGGAGAAAGTGTGAATGAAAAACATTTGCACCACGCAGATATTGAACTGGATTTCCCGGGAAATGGACCACAACACCCTGAAGAGTGATATCATTGTGGGCATGGACATGCCCATGTCAGTAAGGGAAAGCATGGCCAGGAAGTAGTACATGGGCTCATGGAGCCTGGGGTCTGTCCGAACAATATGCAGGATGGTGCAGTTACCCATTATTCCTACAAGGTAGAAGAAACAGAATGGAATGGATATCCAGTGGTGAAATTCCTCATAGCCAGGGATACCTGTGAGATAGAATGTGGAGGACAGGCTATTACTGGAGTTTAAGGTTGCCATGGAGCTCGCTGTGCAGCTAACAATCCAAATTCAGGATCCCAAGCCAGTGGGGAGGGCAATCATGAGATCAGCATCTGAGTCAGGAAAACAAAACAAAACAAATGACATGTTCTTGTTTGCACTCTTCCATGCATCCTCACATTTTTGCTCTGTCTACGTTGCATTGCTGTGCATTGTCAGTTAAGTGAAATATCCACTTTATGACCACAAGGACATTTCCTCCTGCCTCCTGGATGCATATCCATTGACATTCTGTCTAAATACAGACAATCTTCTTCTAAAGACACTACTCAGAACAGCACACACACAAACAGTTCTAGATTACATCTTTCACTTTATAATTTCCTTCCAGAATTTTCTTGGCAAGGGCTACTGAGCTTTGTTAACTTTAGCCTCTCTCTCTTTTTTGTTTTTTTTTTTTAAGGCTCATGCAGTGATTTATACACTTGCCTTATTAGGCCTCAGCCACATAGCTTTTTCAATACTACTGAAACATTATGTGAGGTATCTTTAAAGAAAATAGAGAATCCAGAAGTGGACCCTCAACTTTATGGTCAACTAATATTTGACAAAACAGGAAAGACCATCCACTGGAAAAAAGACAGTCTCTTCAATAAATGGTGCTGGGAAAATTGGAATCTACATGCAGAAGAATGAAACTGGACCATTCTCTTACACCATACACAAAGATAAACTCAAAATGGATGAAAGATCTAAATGTGAGACAAGATTCCATCAAAATCCTAGAGGAGAACACAGGCAACACCCTTTTGGAACTTGGCCACAGTTACTTCTTGCAAGATACATCCATGAAGGCCAGAGAAGCAAAAGCAAAAATGAACTATTGGGACTTCATCAAGATAAGAAGCTTTTGCACAGCAAAGGATACAGTCAACAAAACTAAAAGACAACCTACAGAATGGGAGAGGATATTTGCAAATGACCTATCAGATAAAGGGCTAGTATCCAAGATCTCTAAAGAACTTATTAAACTCAACAGCAAAGAAACAAACAATCCAATCCTGCAATGGGCAAAAGACATGAACAGAAATCTCACAAAAGAAAAAATAGACATGGTCAACAAGCACATGAGAAAATGTTCCGCATCACTGGCCATCAGGGAAATACAAATCAAAACCACAGTGAGATACCACCTCACCCCAGTGGAATGGGGAGAATTAACAAGGCAGGAAAGAACAAATGTTGGAGAGGATGTGGAGAAAAGGGAATGCTCTTGCACTGTTGGTGGGAATGTGAACTGGTGCAGCCACTCTGGAAACCTGTGTGGAGGTTCCTCAGAGTTAAAAATAGACCTGCCCTATGACCCAGCAATTGCACTGTTGGGGATTTACCCCAAAGATACAGATGCAGTGAAACGTGGGGACACCTGCACCCCGATGTTTACAGCAGCAATGTCCACAATAGCCACACTGTGGAAGGAGCCTCGGTGTCCATTGAAAGATCAATGGATAAAGAAGCTGTGGTCTGTGTATACAATGGAATATTACTCAGCCATTAGAAATGACAAATACCCACCATTTGCTTCGACGTGGATGAACTGGAGGTTATTATGCTGGTGAAATAAGTCAATCGGAGAAGGACAAACATTATATGGTCTCATTCAGATGGGGAATATAAAAAATAGTGAAAGGGAATAAAGGGGAAAGGAGAAAAAATTAGTGGGAAATATCAGAAAGGGAGACAGAACATTCCCTAACTCTGGGAAACGAACTAGGGGTGGTGGAAAGGGAAGTGGGCAGGGGGTGGGGGTGGTGACCAAGTGACAGGCACTGAGGGGTGTACTTGATAGGATGAGCACTAGGTGTTATGCCATATGTTGGCAAATTGAATTCCAATAAAAAAAAAAAAAAGAATTCAGACAAGGATGGGTCAGCAGTACTTATTAACATAAGCAGCTCTTACCAACATATCCAAAATTATGTAAATGTAGTCACAGGCCTGGTCTTGGACCAGCATCACCATAAGCTAAATATGGGTTAAAATAGACTTACTTGAAATAATTTAGAATTTTAAGAATTATAATAATGAACTGTGTCATTTGATATGCAATGTTCTTATTGTAATAAAATATATAATTTTAGCAAAGTATGGTTGCTTCTGACTTTAAAGATTCAGAACCTTCTTTCTTAAAGGTCAGATCTAATCCATCAATTTGAGAGTGGTACCTTCTATAAAAATGAGTAACTAAATAAATTAAGTGCTATAAGGAAAGATAGAGCAGAAATTCATGCTTCAAAGCAAAAACTAGAGAAAACAAGATAACTAGAAAGTATGGATGCCCAGAGAAAGCATCTGACCTGGATGCAAAGTCTTTCCTACTCAGAACAAATGAGAAAACATATTTCATGCCAATAGAGTCTTGTACCCCTTTTGTGGTCAAGAACAACATCTCTGAAGTACAACAGATGAGCCACCTCTCGAAATCCCACTTGCCCATCACTTGCCAAGAATCCCTGCTCACCAAAATGCTGTTTTGAGAATTTGCAATCCAGGAGACAGCTTACTTCCCATTGCAAATAAATAAACTGGCATCTTCCTGTCTTGTAAAGTCTACCTTGGACTTTGTGAGATTCAGATCCCCTTCAGTCTTGTCTAGTTCCATGCACATAAACTCTGACTGAGGCAGATATGTGGCTGGAATGATTAATAATCATAGTTTTCTATGCAACAGAAGACATGTAGTCCTGAAATAAATAAATAAATAAATAAATAAATAAATAAATAAATAAATGCCAGAGATAATAAATCCAGTCTTTCTGACTACTTATATTACAATTTAATCCTGCCCACATAGTGTGGGACCTCCTGCTATTTTCTTCTATCACCAAGTCTTGCTTCTCTTGCCCTGGGCTTATCTCCCTCACCCTCCTGTCCACCTTGCACTAATTACCTTCCAAGCTCAAATTTTCCAATATGATTCCTTCTCTTCCCTGATTATCTTCCAAGATGTCATCCCTAATCCAAAAGGAAATCTGCCTTTCGTTTACCTCACTGCTACTCAGTTCACACTATTTCTCTCACTTTATGGTGTCTGCCAAGAAGGGGTGAACCTGAGGTTTAATGGAAAACTGGAATATACCTGATCTGGAGGCCAGGCTGAAGCAGCTTTATCATTTCCACGACTTTCTATTGAGGTTTGAGGGGGCAACTGCCCTCCATCCACCTTGTTCAGACTCTTTCTCTGCTTCCACAAGCACATCCACCTCGGTAATATGCTGGTCCCAATGCTTGCTCACGTTTGGGTTGGGCAAATGGCTTATTTCCCTCTGGAATCAAAGGAGCCTCATCTGTAAACTGTAGATAAAAACAACTTGATAAGATTGTACTTATAATTAAAGGAGATCATGTGGGTAAAATACTTAGCATGGCACCTTACATATAGTGACCATTAAAACAAAATACTGATAATGGTGATGTCAGCAACGACAATAACAATATTTCTTGGAAGTGTAATGGGAGGTAGGAAGATATGAGGAGACTGTGGAGTATCCTTCCAGAGAGGAAACACCCTGAGTGGGCATCTTACAAAAGTGATCTAGGTCGGCTGAGGGGTGGGAAGTGAAGGATATCAGATTCATCTCTGTTTCTTCAAGTGAAAATTCAGTATAGCTGTAGGTATAAATTGCTTCATGTCCTTTACCTCCAAATTCTTCTGGTAATTTCAATCACTATACTTCCATAGTTTTCATTCTGTTCCTTACCAGTTTGGGAAATAAAATAAAGGTAGAGCCCAGGATAAAATGGGAAGCCTGTCCAAATAAAGGAATGAGATATTTGGGGACTATCACGAGCCTGGAATCTGAGCAGCCATGTCAGTGTTCTGAAGTTGCCACAACATATATTCACTATATTCCACAGATTCACTAGGATCTGCTCTGCCTATTATTCCACAACTCCTCATAGTGTGGCATTGGTGCATTTTGACTGCTCAATTCTTACTGCTTCTGATTCTTTTCAAATTCATTCACATGGCCTCGTGAGGCCTTCTACCATTCATCAGAATAAGAGGGTGCAGTTTGAAGATGTAGTCGGTAAACTCAAAAATCAGAAGGAGTTATAATTTGAGGTTTAGCCTCCTGAGTCACAACTATGTCATATTGGAAAGCACTGATACTTGGGCTTCTAAGGGACTTTGAAGGTTATCTGATACAGTCCCAATCACATTCTGGAATCCTCATTCTGTCATGTCACAAAAATAATCCTTCACCGCTGGAAGCATCACATCCCACCCATGGACACACAGACCACCCACCATAGAGATCTGGAGTATCCTTGGGAAGTCCAATCTGAAAAGTCTGACTGAATCTGGCTTGAAACCTATAGGAATGAGCATGAAGGCATTTTGGTGAAAACCATGTCCTATGATGACCTGAGAACTTTTCCCTTCTTGAACATTCTCCTGGTTCTTCTCACACTCTTGAGTGTCCACTCTCCTCCCTGTTGTGTCTCACGTCCCCCTCTGTGTTTTCCTCTTAAGCCTACTTTTATTGTCTCCAGTCCTCACCTACCTGGTAGGCTAGTTCCTCTGGCCACCGAAGACCATTCTAATTCTCTGAGCAAGAAGGATCAGTTCATAAGTCTTCCCCCAGTCCTTTGAGATATGAGGCTCCAGGATAAATGCAGGACAGTGTGTGTAACCCTGTCAGTGCCACTGACACTGTTTGTCAGTTTGGGCTCTCTCCACCATTTAGGCTACATCTGGGTGTAGCAGTTTGGGTATACGGGGCCAAGAAGACTATTGAGATTTTCTAATGCTTATTGCCTCAATGTGTGGAACCAATGAGTTAGTGCAAAGTAATATGAAATATTACTTTGTATCCAGAATATGATAGGGCAGTAAAGAATTTTGGATATGTTGTAGTTTGGAGGGGATTTATAAGGACTTACATTGGAGAGGGACATAAATCTGTGCCCTAAGAGCTGGAAATGACTCCAGTTAAGCTCTATTATTAGACACTTGATAAAAATAAGATTCAGTTATGTGTCTGCCTCTCTTAAAATCATACAACAGGGGTTTTTGAAAATTCATGTTTCTGTCACTCAATTTTCCTGTGAACCTAAATCTGCTATAAAAATAAAATGCATTTCAAGTACCACATACCAAACAATAAAACCAACATCATCACTCAGATCGGATTGGCTATGGTGGTACTATTTTCACTACGCCATAGATTTCTCCCTGATGAAACAGATAATATGTTTAATATGACTAAAAATAGAATTTTTTACTCAAGTTTTAAAACTCTTACTTTGTCAACAATACTGACTCTTCAATGTCTGTTGGTGATTGAACTATGCAGCAGGGTTGCATGTACATTAATGAGTACTCAAAATCTCTAATTGGAATGGGAATTTCAAATATATTGCAATTCCTGGTTAGTACAGGAACTACTTTAAAATGTGGTTCCCTATGAATATCAACCCTGGTGTTGATTTTGACAACATTGTTCTAATTATAATGCCTTACATCTCCAAACAAACAAAAGTCTGGGATGGGATGGATTCCCACGGATTCTATCAGACATTTAAAGAAGAGTTATTAGCTATTCTCCTCAAAGTGTTTCAAAAAGTAGAAATGAAAGGAAAGCTTCCAAACACAATTTGTGGAGCCAGCATTACCTTGATTCCTAAACCAAAGACCCCACTGAAAAGGAGAATTATCGGCCAATATCCCTGATGAGAATGAATGCAAAAATTATCAGTAAAATACTGCAAATAAAATTCAAGTGTGCATTAAAGGAATTATTAACCACTATCGAGTGGGATTTATTCCTGCCTACAAGGGTGGTTCAGTATTCACAAATCAATCAACATGATATACCACGTTAATAAAATAAAACCTAAGAGCCATATGATCCTGTCAAAATTGCAGAAGAAGCATGTGACAAAATACTGCATCCTTTCTTGATAAAAACCCTTGACAAAGTAGGGATAGATGGAACATACCTGAACATCGTAAAGACCATATATGAAAATTCCACAGCTATTCTCGTCATCAGTGGACAAATACTGAGAACCTTTGTCCTACATTCAGGAGAAAGACAAAGATGTCTACTCTCATCATTGTCTATACTACCTAAAAGTAATCTACACATTTAATACAATCCCTATCAAAGTACCACTAGTATTTTTCACAAAGTTGGAACAAACGATCGTTAAATTTGTATGAATCACAAAAGACCCCAAATAGCCAAAGCATCTCTGAAAAAGGAAAAACAAAACTGAAGGCATCATGATTCTGGATTTCAATTTATATTACAAACCTGTAGCGATCAAGACAGTATAGTACTGGCACAAAGACAGACACATAAATCAATGGAACAGAATAGAGAACCCAGAAATGTCCCCACAACTATAGAGTCAACTAATCATGTGGCCAGACACATGAAAAGATGCTCAACCTCACTCATCATCAGGAAAATACAAATCAAAAGCACCATGAGATACCACCTCACACCTGTTAGAATGGCTAAAATTAATAACACAAGGAACGACAGGTATTGGCGAGGATGCAGAGAAAGGAGAACCCTCTTGCACTGAGAGGGTGAGAATTAGTGAGAATGCAAACTGGGGCAGCCACCTTGGAGAACAGTTTGGAGGCTCCTCAAAAAGTTAAAAATAGAACAACCATATGATCTAGCAATTGCCCTAGTAGGTATTTACCCAAAGAATACAAAAATACAGATTCAAAGGGGTACATTCACCCTGATGGTTGCAGCAGCATTATCAACAATACCCAAACAATGGAGAGAGCCCAAATGTCCATCAACTGGTGAATGGATAAAGATGGGCTACACACACACACACACACACACACACACACACACACTGTAGTATTATTCATCCATCAACAAGAATGAACTAGCTATTTGAAACAATATGGATGGAGCTAGTATATTATGCTAAGTGAAATACGTCAGGGAAAAACAGATATCATATGATCTTCACTGGTGTGGTATTTAGAAAAGAAAACAGATGAACATATAGGAAGGGGGAAAAGAAAAAAAGAGAGGGAGAGGGAAACAAGCCATAAGAAATTCTTAACCATGGAAAACAAACTGAGGGTTGATGGAGGGAGGTGGGTGGAGGATAGGCTAGGTGGGTGATGGGTATTAAAGAGGGGAGGGCACTTGTTAGGAGCACTGAGTGTTGTATGTAAGTGATGAATCACTGAATTCTACTCCAGAAACCAATATTGCACTGTATGTTAACCAAATGAAATTTAAATTAAAAAATAAAAAAGAGGGGCACCTGGGTGGCTCAGTGGTTGAGGATCTGCCTTTGGTTCAGGTTGTGATCCTGGGGTCCTGGGATTGAATCCCCCATCAGGCTCCCTGTGAGGAGCCTGTGTCTCTGCCTCTCTCTGTGTGTCTCTCATGAATAAGTAAATAAAATCTTTAAAAAACAATAAAAAATAGAAAGAAAGAAAGATAATACCTAACAACTTTGTCATGTGTTCACTGAACTCAAATGTTGTCTATTGCAAAAATATCACAATTTACTAATCTTCATGCACGCCTATATTTAATACTTTCAATTGAGAACCTGCTTTTTCAGAAGTTGGTCTCCTCAGTGTAAGTAATAGTCTTCCTATAGAAAATGTACTCAATTACTCAAGAAATCTTCCATCCACTGATAGTCTACAAAAATGTGAGATTATTTATACCTTAACAATAGGAAATCCCTCACATTTCTATCTTCAAATGTCTTAAGGAATTGCCAGACAAATGACCTGGACTTAATGCCTTCCCTGGCATTGGATACCTCTTAATTCTCTTATATTTTCATTTCTTTAATATTAACTTAAATCACTTTGCTATCATATAAGTTTGATATAATCAAGAATCCAAATTAAAGGGTTTTCGTTAGTCAGTGCATTCATATTCTTGCCATATGGTCTCTATATTCCACAGGTATACAACAGAAAGAAATGAGAAAACAATTTTACTTTCCACTTCCAACATCTTTGACAACCTTAAGTTATAAGTTCACTATGATGGGGAGAATGTGATGGGCAGATATCCACATTTAGAGCTATGGATAAAGCACTACCTAGATCACCAGCCTTAGAGAGGATATAAAAATGAAAGCCAGAGTAGTTTCTGTGAGAAAGGCATGTTTAGTCTATTTCCCAGATCTATCCTGTTTTGTGTCCTGACCATAATGGATTGCGTGAATGACTTCTTTCATTCTCTGGCTTCTGGTTTGACTTGGTTAGTGATGGGAGCTGGAAACAGGAATACAGAAGAACATACAGTTGAGGTGTTTACTCTCCTGGGTTCCCACCAACTCCCCATAATGGCTGCATCTCTCTATAAAAAGGATAAGTGCATGTCAAATGTCCTTTCCACAAGATACTTTTTCTGAGTTCAGGTAAATTCTTTTTTCCTTTGCCAAATTGGGACTAGTGATGGTAGCAAACTATTCATCTGGAAAACTATAAATACATAGATACAGCTAAAAATATAAATATAAACCTTCTTAATTTTCCTTAATCTTGCCTACATATTTCATTGACTCCTGACCCCTTCATCGAATTCTTGAAATTAACCAGTTTGAGTGTGGCATCTCTTTACTAACAATTCCTTAATTAATCCAAAGAAGAAATGTCTACCTCATATACATGTATACATCTCTGTCACTTTCCATCTCTTGTGTTTATCACCATGACTATCACTATTTGGAAGTGTATTACATGTTGAAATTTTAATATGCATAATACTTTTCTTCATTGTTTTTTACAAGAAACTTAATATTCATTTTTTGGTTAATCATGTACAAAATATTTTTTTCAAAACCTTAGAGAAGCCAGTTGTTCAAGTATAAGAGAGAAAACTTCAGATAAATCATTGCATATTTATTTTTCTTATATACATCAGTTAGAGAAAGCTAGCACTGAGAAAAGATAAAAGCAGATGACAGATGGAAGAAAATACCAGCAATCAGAGCCTCATTGTCCCTATGGTACTAGAATGAAAAAGAATTAGTACAGATTCTCTTTGAATGCTCTTTCTTATTGCTCATCTACATTTCTATTCTTCCATTGGAGTGTACACTTTAAGTTTCAATATTGAAAATTTGTTTCCTCTTATTTCTTACAGAATTAGGTGAGATAGCAAGAGTCTACCACAGTTTTTGGCATCTCTCTTCCTTCCTATTTTGTTTAAAGTTCTTAAGACATTTTTCCTCATAGGAGTGTACACTGACCAGGGGTATATTTATATATTTTTTACTGCCTTTCAGGGTGAGTATACAGCCCTGCGAGTGTGAAGTGTTGATTAGTCTGGTGAAAATTAACCCAATGCATTCATCACCCAAGCTTTTTCGGATACTGATTCCAACAGAAGTAAAGGAAACAAAGAAATGCAATATTATTATTTATTCTATATCTAAACTGAAACACCTATTTTATTATGATTTGGCTCAAAGTCTGTGAGAATAAGGTCTACTTTGCTTCATTGGAAAGAAAATGTACCTAGATGCTGGTGCCCAGTCTGCTATATATTACCTCTGTCAACTTTGTATAGCTAACTTCTGTAAGTCTTATTTTTAACATGGAAAATTTGGCTTCTCTTGAAACCTGAGCAAAAAAAATCTCCATAGATGTTTTGGGTAAAATGAATTTCCTCTTTCTAAACCTCTTTGTACCAGGATTTTGAGATACTTTAAAGCTAGAAAGTAATGATAGAAGAAATTACAATATTTTTCTTATAGATAAATGTAAAATTTATTAACTATAACATACTCAATATGCACCAAATGTGTCCAAGAAATTCTAAACTGGTTATCTTCAGAATGAAGGTCATGGATGCAAAGGTCAAAATTAGAGAGAATCTTATCCCTTCCAAGTGTGAGAAAACCCAACCTTTTTGGGTGCTAATATCCTTAGAAAACCTTGACGAATCTGCTTTGTCTTGATGCTATAAATAATTGGATTAAGTACTGGTGGAATTAGCAGGTAAATATTAGCCATGGTTATATGGACAATGGGAGAGGAGTGTTTTGCGAAACGATGCACCAAGGATAGCCCTATCATGGGCACATATAGAATGAGCACAGCACAAATGTGGGAAGCACATGTGTTGAGAGCTTTGAGCTTCCCTCCCTGGGATGCAATGCCTAGGACAGAATGGAAGATGAAAGCATAAGATAACAAAATTCCTAGAGAATCTACACCCCAATAAAATGCAATGACAAACAAGCCATATAAAATGTTGAATGAGATATCAGCACAGGCCAAATGGATGACTTCTTGATGCAAGCAGAAAGAGTGGTAGAGGATATGGGAATGACAGAAGGAAAATGTAGGAATACGAACAAGAACAACAGGGAGGACAATGGAGCATCTGAATATAATGAAGACCCCTATATAGATAATGCGTTGTGGGGTGAGTTTGCTGGAATACCTCAAAGGATGGCAAATGGCAACATACCGGTCAAAAGCCATGGCTAGAAGCACAGCTGACTCCATCAGAGAAAAAGTATGAATAAAATACATTTGGGCCACACAAGCATTCACCTCAATCTCCCTGGCATCAAACCAGAAGATTTTTAATACCGTGGGCAGGGTAGAAAAGGACATGCCCATGTCCGTAAGGGACAGCATGGCCAGGAAGTAGTACATGGGCTTGTGGAGACTCTTGTCTGTGCGGATGATGTAAAGGATTGTGCAGTTGCCCACTACTCCAATCAGGTAGCACATGCAAAAAGGGATGGAAATAAAGTGATTCATATTCTCATAGCCAGGAATCCCAGTGAGGTAAAACAAAACAGACTGTTCAGTACTGGAGTTAGAGCCTGTCATGAGTCTGTCCCATGTAGCCATTTTCCTACGGTAAAAATGTAGGCTCCTAGAAGGAAGAAAAATACACAATATTGAGAAAACAGCAACTTACATTTCTAAGTTAGGTGTTTTCTTAATTCTTATTGCTTTGTAGAGACATTATACAGTTTGGAAAAATGATTTTGAAAAATTAGCCACACACACCACCTTCTTTTAATGTATTACTTTTTAACCTTTTAAGTGGATTATGGTTATTTTGTATTTTTTTAATCAATCATTTATTCTATTGATTCTGGATTTTGAGTCATTCACAGGATTCTCTTCCTTCCTCTAAATTTATAATACATTCTCCTATCTTTTCTACTAATATTTTGATAGGTTGGTTTGTTTCTATTTACTTTTAGATTCATTGTTTACTTGCCATTTATTTTTGTGTATGACATTAAGTAAGGGTATTTTCCAAGCCCCTGACCTACCCATGTTAAGCATTTATTTTCCTCTGACATGGACACTTGATGGAAACATTCTAGAAGGAATGTCAGAAAAAGCTTAGACAATAAATACATAGAGTTAGCTATCTCCAATGGAAAAAAAACCCACAAGACTAATTGAATCCTTTCATAAAATATGAATGGATATTTCATAAAATATGAATGGATATGACTTCAAAAACATTGTATATGTAGTGAGTGTGGTTACCAATTAGAGAGGGAAATAAATAAGCCTTCAAACTGGTTTAAATGGGAACCAGAATCCCACAAGGATCTGAAGGTAAATAACATTTACCTCATTTAGTCAGTCATGGGTATTTGGGGTTTGCTTTCCATTTCATATTCTCCACCAAGTTCTTGTGTACTTGTGTACTTGTACTGCAGTCAGGCCAGAGTTTTACTTAAGGGAATTGTTAACATTTTTTCCTCTGATGCAGTGGATTTGTGAGCCAATCAGCCTTGCTGATCCTGGACACTCTCTTTTGGTGTGATTGGAAATCGCAACTGTTTTTCTTTTTTAATTTTTTTTTATTTATGATAGTCACAGAGAGAGAGAGAGGCAGAGACACAGGCAGAGGGAGAAGCAGGCTCCATGCACCGGGAGCCCGACGTGGGATTCGATCCCGGGTCTCCAGGATCGTGCCCTGGGCCAAAGGCAGGCGCTAAACCGCTGCGCCACCCAGGGATCCCCGCAACTGTTTTTCTAATGCTCCTGTATGTGGACATGGCCTTAGGCCATTTCTGACAGAATCAAGAAAAATACCAGCAATCACAGTCTCACTGTCTTTATGGTCTTAGAATGAAGTTAGTATCCCCCACATCCCCACACTGTGATTCAGTGGTCCATTATAATTGCAGCAATCTGGTGCCATTCTCCTAATTTTCTTGTTTTTGCTTCTTTGCTCGTTCAGTTTTTTTTTTTTTTAATTTTCCTTCTTTCTTTCTTTTTTTTTTTTTAATGATAGTCACAGAGAGAGAGAGAGGCAGAGTCATAGGCAGAGGGAGAAGCAGGCTCCATGCACCGGGAGCCCGACGTGGGATTCGATCCCGGGACTCCAGGATCGCGCCGTGGGGCCAAAGGCAGGCGCCAAACTGCTGCGCCACCCAGGGATCCCTGCTCGTTCAGTTTTAATGTATTTCAGTTACAAAGTGAAAAAACCCTATCTCATAGTATGGTACAGATAATTACACTAAATAATGTATGAAAGTGCCAATCCCAGTCCTCTTTCAGTTTGAATTTTTACATTTTAATGATAATATTTGTAAAATATTAGATATTTGTAAAATATCTCCAATGACATCAAAAGAGAGGCATGTTATAGATAAGGAGACTGAGGCTTAGAGACTGAAGTGGTTTTTCTGAAGTCACACAGGCACAA
Organism: Canis lupus familiaris; assembly: GCF_011100685.1. Classification (NCBI taxonomy): domain Eukaryota; kingdom Metazoa; phylum Chordata; class Mammalia; order Carnivora; family Canidae; genus Canis; species Canis lupus. The sequence goes on from NC_049242.1 coordinate 28,107,776, forward strand.
GAATAGCTTTCATAAATATCAGTTTCAGGGCTCTGCTCACGTAGATGGTGATTTCCCAGAATAGTGGCTGCTTCCCCAGTCTGCTTACTATGGCCATGTGACTAGCTTGGTCAACATTTGAGCTCTGGTCTATCACCACATGCAGTTCCTAGTGCCAAAGCAAAGTTAAAACAAACAATAAATTCAGTTCCTTCAGATACTTCACTGGTTCAATATCTTACCCATCTATACTTTCTGTCACAACACAGGACATGTGTGTTACTAAAGCCCTGGTGGCTTAACCACCTATACCTATTCTTCATAATGCAATGATTCTTTCACCTGAGTAATTTGGCTATGAATGGAGATCTCTACGTAAAGGAAAGACATATCATTATATAATTCCTTAAATTGATTCATGAATTATAATCATATCCCAATATTCAAGAATACTTTTAGACTCCTTAAATTATTTATATATGTATTATGTTTGAACCACTAAATATTTATATGATATCAACAGAGACTGTGATACACATAAGTAGCCTGAGGTTCAGAAATGTTACGAAGCAAACACAAGAATCATTAGAATTAGGGCCACCTCAATGGCTCAGTCAGTTAAGTTCCTGACTCTTAATTTTGGCTCATGTCATGATATCAGGGCTGTGATATGGAGCCCCACTCCATGCCTAGCATGAAGCCTGCTTACGATTTTGGTTTATGTATACAATGGAATATTACTCAGCCATTAGAAATGACAAATACCCACCATTTGCCTTGACGTGGATGGAGCTGGAGGGTATTATGCTGAGTGAAATAAGTCAGTTGGAGAAGGACAAACATTATATGGTCTCATTCATTTGGGGAATATAAAAAAATAGTGAAAGGGAATAAAGGGGAAAGAAGAAAAAATGAGTGGGGAAATATCAAGGAGGGAGACAGAACATGGGAGACTCCTAACTCTGGGAGATGGACTGGGGGTGGTGGAGGGGGAGGTGGGCAGGGGATGGGGGTGGCTGGGTGGCAGGCACTGAGGGGGGCGCATGATGGGATGAGCACTGGGTGTTATTCTATGTGTTAGCAAATTGAACACCAACAAAAATTAAATTTATATATATATATAAAAAGACATCTTAAAAAAAAGATTTTCTCTCTGTCTCCCTTTGCCCTGACCTCCTGCTCAGATTTTCTTCCTCTTAAAAATAGATGATAAATAGATAGATGATAGATAGATAGATGATAGATAGATATAAATAATCATTAGAATTAGAATCTAAGCCCCTGCTTCTAAAGGTTCTGTAACTGCTACTGAAGCATTTTAACTATTTCAGAGAGTTGTCTCAATTCTGTACTATGATGACCTTTAGTCACACACTAGGAATTAGTGATGGATATAATTCACAAAGAGCCCTTCCCACTCAGAGTGCAGAACATGTTTACGAGGCTTCCCTAATACCCTTGTCCTTTCTTGCAAACACCTCCAACACCTGAGCATGTGTTGTTTTCTTACCTTTCTTTACTATTTTACCCAAAAGGTAGGTCTAGAAGAAAATTGAGGGAGGCAGGTCTTGAAAGAAAGGTTTTGTTGGGCAGAGAAAAGAGTTAAGTGGGGAGACCTATGAGAATCTCCAAGAGTGGGGATATAAAAAACAGTATACTAGATATCTCTGCTTGTGTGTCTAAAAGGCAGAGATCACATGGCCATGAAAGAATTCTTGATAATTGCCTTAATAGTTCCATTTTAGTAAATGTAACTCATGCTGTGTAGTTAATAATATGCAAAACCTAGGCATTATGCTTGATTATTCAAACCTTTTACTCCTATTCAATCAATGATGTGTCCTCTTACTTCTATACCCAAAGTATTTAACTAATTCACTTCTGCTCTTTATCTCTGTCATGATTTCTCTTCTAAACTGTTTTACAAGCCATTTAACTCATCTGATTCTTACTTTTTTGTGTGTCATTCCTTTAAGTCAATTTTTCTTATAGCAAAAAATTTTGAAAGACACGGGCAAGGTAAATCATTCCTGTGTTTAAAATGTGTTAACTACTGCTTACTGATCTCAGGATGAAAGGAAAGCTATTGTCATTACTAATAAGATCCTTCTTTCCAGTATATGGGGAAAAGGAGGTGGATTTACACATGTGATTTTACCCCTACTCCTCTTCCTCTTTACCTTTGTGCTCAAATCCCCCAGAGTGCCTCTCAGAAAGCTTTACTATTTCTGACCTCAAAACATATTATTGTTACCCTTGTTCACCAAACTACAAACATTGTTTCCCTCTGTTTGTATAATAATCCAAGTTTCCTTCTCATAATTCTGTTCAAATATTCTGTCCACTTATCTAAAATACTTAAACATATCTTGCATTACTGTGCCACGTTATGCATTTTTCCAACAAAATCCACTCTTTTCACTTTTTCTAAATTCTTATTTCCACTTTCCTACAATCTCTTCTTTACCCTACATTTTATTCCCTCTTTTCCATTGAAAAATTGTTTTTCCTCCAAGCCTAGCCCTCCTCCCCCATAACAGACTTACTTGAGTCTATAGCCACTTCTATTTCCCCATGATAATGAACTTCTGTTGCTTTGCTTTCTCGCTCATAGAGTGCTTCAGTTGGAGATAGTGTTTTCTAAAGGGCATAGGAAGTTGCCAGTTTATCTATCTGAGGCAAAAGAAGCTTTAAAGTTTTCCTGGTTATATAGGGTTCCTGGAAGCTTGTGGGAACCATAGCCACTAATGCTACTTAAGTAGGAACATATGGGCCTGAGGGATGAATGTTCTCAGGATGAGACAGTGGGGATTTCCGCAGGAACAGAGGATGCCTAAGGGAGACTCAGGTGGACAAATTCAAGGAAACTTTGTATCTCTGATGGCTGGCTGAGCTTAGATACATGGCAGGAGTGGATGGGTTCCAACTGGTTAAAGCCTTTAGTACAATAAAGGGTCTATGGATCCTAAGATTGCACAATTGCCCCTGTTTTGCAAACAGCACATCTCTACCCTGTTATACCTTGGGACTAGACTGCAGCTTCATGAATGGGTGTCTCTGCTTAGTTCAGTCCATTAGAGGAAGGCCAGGGAAGGAATTGGTGAGAGAGTAGATGTAGGAGTCCCATATTCTGAACAAACTTTAGAAATCTATGATATTTGAGCAATGTTTCATGCTGCTCACAGCAGTGTTAAATGCAGTATGTCATTTTACATTTACAAAACCCTGTGGAGTACTCATCTTTTAAGTTGACTCTTCTGAAACTTAACTACTAATAGCTTAGTTACTACTGACTTAACAATAGGTAATTATATGACTTCTTAGTTTACATGTTAATGTAAAGATTACAAATTTGTAATTATTCTTGGGTTCAAATTGCAGTATAATTAATTCATACTGAAATAGTTTTAGGCAAATGAACATTTTTAGCTTGCTTTCTTAACTGTGTCATGGTATGATTACATACCCATGAAATTCCTTAAGTATTAAATGGGAAATGGCAAACAGTATGGAGGTTCCTAAAAAAATATAAAAATAGAATTACAATATGATCCAGTAATTCCACTACTAGGTATTTACACAAAGAATACAAAAACACTAATTCAAAAAAATATATACACCTTTATGTTTATTGAATCATTATGTACAATAGCCCAATTATGGAAGGAGCTCAAGTGTCCATTGATAGATTAATAAATAAAGAAGATATGAAGAATATATATATATATGAATAATACCAGCCAAAAAAATGATATATTGGCATTTGCAACAACCTGAATGGATATAGAGAACATAAGCTAAGTAAAATGACTCATTTGGAGAAAGAAAATTACCATATGTTTTCACTTGTGTGGAATTTAAGAAACAAAAGGGGAGAGGAGCAAAACAAAACACAGGCTCTTAACTAGAGAGATTAAATTGATTATTACTAGAGGGGGAGTGGGTTGGGGGATGGAGAAATAGGTGAAGGAGATTAAGTAAGAGTATACTTATCAAGATAAGTACTTAATAATGTATAGAGTTCTTGAATCACTATATTGCACACCTGAAACTAATATAATACTGTATGTTAACTCTCCTGGAATTAAATTAAAAAATAAAATAAAAAATAAAAAAAGAATTAAAAGGGATAATGCCTGCGATGCAACTCACATAGCCTTCATGGATGTTCAATACATGTTTGTTTGTACTAATTTATGTATTTACTATAAAGAGATAGAAGATGTAGATTTAACCAGAAGATATTATGGGCCATTTATTTTATTATTCTTGGAAAGAAGATGTGAGTTTCCTCTATTCCCTTTTCTCCATTCTGTAGTTAAATAAGGAGCAAAATGTTGACAGAATTCAATTCTATTGGAGACTGATCCCTGGTTATGTCTGAAAGATTTAATATTATAATCAGGAAACTGCACTACAGTATTTTGGAGATAACTGTGGGCTCTAATAAATTGATGACAATTCACTTCTTGTCTCAAATTTCTGTTGAAATTATTTACTGGAAAAATAATAACACCCCCTTACTTTCTTTTTGCTTCTTTTTCTTCATTCACTGGAATGACAGCAAATGTATGAAAAGACATAGTCTCTTCTAAGGAACAATATGAACTGAGGTAAAAGCTCATATATTGTGAGTAAATGCACTAGGAAAGGGTTACTTAGGAAGAAAAAGTCTCAGATGTGGACCAGCTCCTTTGTGGAATTTTTTTTTAAGATTTTTAATTTATTTATTAGGGAGGAAGAGAGAGAGAGAGAGAAAGAGAGAAAGAGAGAGGCAGAGACATAGGCAGAGGGAGAAGCAGGCTCAATGCAGGGAGCCCCATGTGGGACTCGATCCTGGGTCTCCAGGATCACACCCTGGGTGGAAGGCAGCGCTAAACCACTGGACCACCGGGGCTGCCCTGTGGCATTTTTTAAAAGAAAATTTTCAGCCAGCATCCATAATCAAATTAATGATGCATGTACCGAATAATCCCCATCCATCCTCTCTCATACACAAATGCAAATAAACTATTGTATCATTGGAACAATTTATCAAACCTTTAAGAATGTAGTCTCTGGAGTCAGTGTGTGGATCTATCACTTGACAGCTGTCCATCCTTACATAAGTTACTTAAATCTACATTGATTGGAGTTAAAATTTGTGTGGGTTAATACATGAAATGTTCTCAGAAAAATAGCTTATTCAGAGTAAACATTTAGGAATGACACCTTATTACATAATTTCCCAATAATATGGTTTCCCTGTATTCTAGTGTCCCAATATTTATCATGATTCAGAAATGTTATTCTCTAGACACTCCCTAGCTCCTTGACCCACACACATCCAGCTGCTTTCATGTTCGAAAGAGAATATTCATGCCCAGGGAACTTGAAGGCCTATGACCACAGTAAGCAGAAATTCTGGTCATGAAACTTCAACAACAGAGTAAGTGGACCACTGCAACATAATATTAATGCCCAGTCTTCTATACACATTCCGATATGTTTCAGTGGCCACTGATTTAAGGGTTATTTTTTCTGATCACAAGACTCTATAATTTTCGTGTCTATAATAGGGATGAGGTAGGCAGAATAGGGAAGTACTTGGATGTTTGCAAGAGTAACAAAAAATGGGGAGCTGTTTAACACCTGGCAGTTTGTGGCAATTAAGCAAACCTGTGATAGCTCCATGGTTTCTCATGACCACAAGCATCCTGCTGCTGTTGCTTAACTGCAGCATGCACGTGTACAAGAAGCCAGTTACCTTTCAAATGACTGAGAATGACCCCTTTACTGGGGATGCCTGAGGACTCCTAGTTTGTCTTCTCTAAATATGCAGTATCTGCAAGAAAAAAATTAGACTGCACATAGTGTCTACCATAGAGCATGAATAACATTATGCAGAGTTCCTAGAAATCCACTTCTAGTCACCGAACCCCACAGAAATATTTTGCACCCAAATTATAACCACCCATAAGCATCAAGAGCCCAGCATACACCCAGCACCCCTTGATTTTCTGAGTTTACCCACACCTCCTAATCTGGAGCACCCACTTTTGCTTTGCAGCAAAGCTTCTTCTGCTGTACTTTATTCTGACTTATTCTTGTCTTTAAATTCTTTCTCCAGTGAAGTCAAGAACCTGGCATTGGCTGGTGGTTGAGGTCTCAGGAGATGAGAATTCCCCCCGTCTCAGGCATTAATGGGTAGAGTAAAAAAGTGTCTGAGGAACAGTGTCAAGTGTGCTCCTAAAAAGAAGACAGTGTGTGTGGGGGCCAGGTTGTTTGTTATGGTACCAGTATGACTTTCAAAGGTTCTATGGTGTTAAGAAATGGGACAAGCATAGAAAGCAAATCACAATATGGGGAGGGAGGCATCAGCCAATACAGCAGTGTGCAGAGCACAGGAAGGGTGATGATGGGAAGTTTGGATGAATTTTCCTAGAGAGGGAATGGAGAGAAAAGTCGTAAAGTTGTTTGACTCATTGGATGCATGTAAGGAAGTGAAGGATGCTCTCAGGGTGTGGATTGCTCACAGTGTTGCAATTCTTGCCTGCTGAGGTCAGAAGTAAATACGAATTGTGTCACAAGTGGAGAGTCAGGAGCGACATAAGGAGCTATTCCTTACCTGACACATCCTTGTCATCATGCTGAATGAAATTCATGTTGGTACAAATGGATCTCCTTCTCCTCATTCCCCAGCAAGCAGCATAGCCTCACAAATTCTGCTATTTCAATCTCAAACCCTAGCCCTGTAATTTGGCAGTCCCTAAACTGTTCAGGCTAAAATCTTTAAAAAAAATTTAAAATACTTAAAAATTTAAAAAAAGGTGAGGGGAATTATTCTGTAGTGAAAACGTCTATCATACCATGCCTCACTCTATTTATTGTCTTACAAATGCACTATTTCTTATTATGTACTCCAAACCTAAGACTTCCCAATGGAAGATATTTAGATTTTCATACATTTCACTCTGGATATTGGCACTTCAATATTTTCCCTCATTCACCATCCCTGCGTTGATCATATAGCAAATCCCATACATATGAATACTTGAGTAAAAGCTTTTAATTTTATTCAAATTAAACATATAATTCTGTTTCATTAGGAAGAAATCTATGGCACAGTAGAAAATGTACTACCACAGCCAATCAGATCTGAGTGAGGACATTGGTTTTACTGCTAATTATGTGTTTTTTAAAATACATTTTATTATTTATAGAAGCTTTAAGTTTACAGCAAAATTCAGTGAAAGTAACACAAATTAAACCTTTATAAGTTACCCTCTTTAGATACACCATGTTCAAAATCTTTACTGCCCTATCATATTCTGGATACAAAGTAATATTTCATATCACTTTGCACTAACTCATTGGTTCCACACATTGAGGCAATAAGCATTAGAAAATCTCAATAGCCTTCTGGGCCCTGTATTCCCAAACTGCTACACCCGGATGTAGCCTAAATGGTGGAAAGATCCCAAACTGACAAACAGTGTCAGTGGCACTGACAGGGTTACATACACTGTCCTGCATTTATCCTGGGGCCTCATATCTCAAAGGACTGGGGGAAGACTTATGAACTGATCCTTCCTGCTCAGAGAGTTATAATGGTCTCTAGTGGCCAGAAGAACTAGCCTACCAGGTAGGTGAGGACTGGAGGCAATAAAAGTGGGCGTAAGAGGAAAACACAGAGGGGGACGTGAGACACAACAGGGAGGAGAGTGGACACTCAAGAGTGTGAGAAGGACCAGGAGAATGTTCAAGAAGGGAAGGGTTCTCAGGTCATCATAGGACATGGTTTTCACCAAAATGCCATCATGCTCATTCCTATAGGTTTCAAGCCAGATTCAGTCAGACTTTTCAGATTGGACTTCCCAAGGATACCCTAGATCTCTATGGTGGGTGGTCTGTGTGTCCATGGGCGGGGTGTGATGCTTCCAGCATTGAAGGATTATTTTTGTGACATGACAGAATGAGGATTCCAGAATGTGATTGGGACTGTATCAGATAACCTTCAATGTCCCTTAGAAGCCCAAGTATCAGTGCTTTCCAATATGACATAGTTGTGACTCAGGAGTCTACACCTCAAATTATAACTCCTTCTGATTTTTGAGTTTATCGACTACATCTCCTATTCTGAGGAATGGTAGAAGACCTCACGAGGCCATGTGAATGAATTTGAAAAGAATCAGAAACAATAAGAATTGAGCAGTCAAAATGCACCAATGCCACACTATGAGGAGTTGTGGAATAATAGGCAGAGCAGATCCTAGTGAATCTGTGGAATATAGTGAATATATGTTGTGGCAACTTCAGAACACTGACATGGCTGCTCAGATTCCAGGCTCATGATAGTCTCCAAAGATCTCATTCCTTTATTTGGACAGGCTTCCCATTTTATCCTGGGCTCTACCTTTATTTTATTTCCCAAACTGATATGGAACAGAATGAAAACTATGTAAGTATAGTGATTGAAATTACCAGAAGAATTTGGAGGTAAAGGACATGAAGCAATTTATACCTACAGCTATACTGAATTTTCACTTGAAGAAACACAGATGAATCTGATATCCTTCACTTCCCACCCCTCAGCCGACCTAGATCACTTTTGTAAGATGCCCACTCAGGGTGTTCCCTCTCTAGAAGGATACTCCACAGTCTCCTCATATCTTCCTACCTCCCATTACACTTCCAAGAAATATTGTTATTGTCATTGCTGACTTCATCATTATCACTATTATTTTATGGTCACTATACGTAAGGTGCCATGCTAAGTATTTTACCCACAAGATCTCCTTTAATTATAAGCACAATCTTGTCAAGTTGTTTTTATCTACAGTTTACAGATGAGGCTCCTTTGATTCCAGAGGGAAATAAGCCATTTGCCCAACCCAAACGTGAGCAAGCATTGGGACCAGCATATTACCGAGGTGGATGTGCTTGTGGAAGCAGAGAAAGAGTCTGAACAAGGTGGATGGAGGGCAGTTGCCCCCTCAAACCTCAATAGAAAGTCGTGGAAATGATAAAGCTGCTTCAGCCTGGCCTCCAGATCAGGTATATTCCAGTTTTCCATTAAACCTCAGGTTCACCCCTTCTTGGCAGACACCATAAAGTGAGAGAAATAGTGTGAACTGAGTAGCAGTGAGGTAAGTGAAAGGCAGATTTCCTTTTGGATTAGGGATGACATCTTGGGAGATAATCAGGGAAGAGAAGGAATCATATTGGAAAATTTGAGCTTGGAAGGTAATTAGTGCAAGGGTGGACAGGAGGGTGAGGGAGATAAGCCCAGGGCAAGAGAAGCAAGACTTGGTGATAGAAGAAAATAGCAGGAGGTCCCACACTATATGGGCAGGATTAAATTGTAATATAAGTAGTCAGAAAGACTGGATTTATTATCTCTGGCATTTATTTATTTATTTATTTATTTATTTATTTATTTATTTATTTTCAGGACTACATGTCTTCTGTTGCATAGAAAACTATGATTATTAATCATTCCAGCCACATATCTGCCTCAGTCAGAGTTTATGTGCATGGAACTACACAAGACTGAAGGGGATCTGAATCTCACAAAGTCCAAGGCAGACTTTACAAGACAGGAAGATGCCAGTTTATTTATTTGCAATGGGAAGTAAGCTGTCTCCTGGATTGCAAATTCTCAAAACAGCATTTTGGTGAGCAGGGATTCTTAACAAGTGATGGGCAAGTGGGATTTCGAGAGGTGGCTCATCTGTTGTACTTCAGAGATGTTGTTCTTGACCACAAAAGGGGTACAAGACTCTATTGGCGGGAAATATGTTTTCTCATTTGTTCTGAGTAGGAAAGACTTTGCATCCAGGTCAGATGCTTTCTCTGGGCATCCATACTTTCTAGTTATCTTGTTTTCTCTAGTTTTTGCTTTGAAGCATGAATTTCTGCTCTATCTTTCCTTATAGCACTTAATTTATTTAGTTACTCATTTTTATAGAAGGTACCACTCTCAAATTGATGGATTAGATCTGACCTTTAAGAAAGAAGGTTCTGAATCTTTAAAGTCAGAAGCAACCATACTTTGCTAAAATTATATATTTTATTACAATAAGAACATTTCATATCAAATGACACAGTTCATTATTATAATTCTTAAAATTCTAAATTATTTTAAGTAAGTCTATTTTAACCCATATTTAGCTTATGGTGATGCTGGTCCAAGACCAGGCCTGTGACTACATTTACATAATTTTGGATATGTTGGTAAGAGCTGCTTATGTTAATAAGTACTGCTGACCCATCCTTGTCTGAATTCTTTTTTTTATTGGAATTCAATTTGCCAACATATGGCATAACACCCACTGCTCATCCTATCATGTGCCCCCCTCAGTGCCCGTCACGTGGTCACCCCCACGCCCTTCCCACCCACCTCCCTTTCCACCACCCCTAGTTCCTTTCCCAGAGTTAGTGAATGTTCTGTCTCCCTTTCTGATATTCCCCACTCATTTTTTCTCCTTTCCCCTTTATTCCCTTTCACTATTTTTTATATTCCCAAAATGAATGAGACCATATAATGTTTGTCCTTCTCCGATTGACTTACTTCACTCAGCATAATACCCTCCAGTTCCATCCACGTTGAAGCAAATGGTGGGTATTTGTCGTTTCTAATGGCTGAGTAATATTCCATTGTATACATAGACCACATCTTCTTTATCCATTCATCTTTGGATGGACACCGAGGCTCCTTCCACAGTTTGGCTATTGTGGACATTGCTGCTAGAAACATCGGGGTGCAGGTGTCCCGGCGTTTCACTGCATCTGTATCTTTGGGGTAAATCCCCAGCAGTGCAATTGCTGGGTCATAGGGCAGGTCTATTTTTAACTCTTTGAGGAACCTCCACACAGCTTTCCAGAGTGGCTGCACCAGTTCACATTCCCACCAACAGTGCAAGAGGGTTCCCCTTTCTCCACATCTTCTCCAACATTTGTGGTTTCCTGCCTTGTTAATTTTCCCCATTCTCACTGGTGTGAGGTGGGATCTCATTGTGGTTTTGATTTGTATTTCCCTGATGGCCAGTGATGGGGAGCATTTTCTCATGTGCTTGTTGGCCATGTCTATGTCTTCCTCTGTGAGATTTCTGTTCATGTCTTTTGCCCATTTCAGGATTGGATTGTTTGTTTCTTTGCTGTTGAGTTTAATAAGTTCTTTAGAGATCTTGGATACGAGTACCTTATCTGATACGTCATTTGTAAATATCGTCTCTCATTCTGTAGATAGTCTTTTAGTTTTGTTGACTGTTTCTTTTGCTGTGCAAAAGTTCCTTATCTTGATGAAGTCCCAATTGTTCATTTTTGCTTTTGCTTCTCTGGCCTTCATGGATGTATCTTGCAAGAAGTTACTGTGGCCAAGTTCCAAAAAGGTGTTGCCTGTGTTCTTCTCTAGGATTTTGATGGAATCTTGTCTCACATTTAGATCTTTCATCCATTTTGAGTTTATCTTTGTGTATGGTGTAAGAGAATGGTCCAGTTTCATTCTTCTGCATGTAGATTCCAATTTTCCCAGCACCATTTATTGAAGAGACTGTCTTTTTTCCAGTGGATGGTCTTTCCTGTTTTGTCAAATATTAGTTGACCATAAAGTTGAGGGTCCACTTCTGGATTCTCTATTTTCTTTAAAGATACCTCACATAATGTTTCAGTAGTATTGAAAAAGCTATGTGGCTGAGGCCTAATAAGGCAAGTGTATAAATCACTGCATGAGTCTTAAAAAAGAACAAAAAAGAGAGAGAGGCTAAAGTTAACAAAGCTCAGTAGCCTTTGCCAAGAAAATTCTGGAAGGAAATTATAAAGTGAAAGATGTAATCTAGAACTGTTTGTGTGTGTGCTGTTCTGAGTAGTGTCTTTCGAAAAAGATTGTCTGTATTTAGACAGAATGTCAATGGATCTGCATCCAGGAGGCAGGAGGAAATGTCCTTGTGGTCATAAAGTGGATATTTCACTTAACTGACAATGCACAGCAATGCAACGTAGACAGAGCAAAAATGTGAGGATGCATGGAAGAGTGCAAACAAGAACATGTCATTTGTTTTGTTTTGTTTTCCTGACTCAGATGCTGATCTCATGATTGCCCTCCCCACTGGCTTGGGATCCTGAATTTGGATTGTTAGCTGCACAGCGAGCTCCATGGCAACCTTAAACTCCAGTAATAGCCTGTCCTCCACATTCTATCTCACAGGTATCCCTGGCTATGAGGAATTTCACCATTGGATATCCATTCCATTCTGTCTCCTCTACCTTGTTGGAATAATGGGTAACTGCACCATCCTGCATATTGTTCGGACAGACCCCAGGCTCCATGAGCCCATGTACTACTTCCTGGCCATGCTTTCCCTCACTGACATGGGCATGTCCATGCCCACAATGATATCACTCTTCAGGGTGTTGTGGTCCATTTCCCGGGAAATCCAGTTCAATATCTGTGTGGTCCAAATGTTTTTCATTCACACTTTCTCCTTCACTGAATCATCTGTGCTCTTGGCCATGGCCTTTGACCGCTATGTGGCTATCTGCCACCCTCTACGATATGCTACCATTCTCACCCCAAGACTTATCATTAAAATTGGACTTGCAGCCCTGCTTAGGAGTGCCTTTGCAATGATTCCACTTTTGGCCAGGTTGGCCTTCTTTCCTTTCTGCCACTCCCACATCCTTTCTCATTCCTATTGTCTGCACCAGGACATGATTCGTCTTGCCTGTGCTGACACAATGTTTAATATTATATATGGGTTGATTCTGGTTATTGTGCTGTGGGGCATGGACTCTCTGGGTATTTTTGTGTCTTATATGTACATTCTGCACTCAATATTAAGAATTGCATCACGTGAGGGGAGGCTTAAGGCCCTCAACACATGTGCATCCCACATCTGTGTGGTACTCATCCTATATGTGCCGATGATTGGGCTCTCTATTGTCCATCGTTTTGCCAAACACTCCTCTCCCCTCATCCACATCTTCATGGCTCACATCTACTTATTAGTTCCACCCGTGCTTAATCCAATCATCTATAGTGTGAAGACCAAACAGATTCGCCAAGGAGTTCTCCACCTTCTTTTCCCCACAAAAATCAGTTCTACTATGATGTAGGCATGCCCTCAAGACAATAATAGCAGCAATCTAAATGATGTAAACACATACTGATTTGTCTGCTCTAGGTTTGCTGGCATCATATTTGTCAAACAAAGAGTAAAGAACAGAAATGGAGCAACAAAGCATCTGAAAATGTCCTAGGAGAGAATGGTGTCTACTGGGATTATATGGCTTGACTTAACATGTCTTTCATACATTCACTTTTAATATGAACACTTTTGATTGGAGTGTGGTAGATATCATTTCTATCTATTTTCTTCCATATCTAATCCTAATCTCTTCCAAGGTTATTTATCTGTTAATTTTTCATTAAATATATTAAACCCATGAATCTTTGTTTCCCTATACACACTGTATTTGCTAGGTACTTTTATTTCTTTTCTTGTTATATCAATTGCTTTTTTTTAATCAATTGCTTTTTATATCTATTTTTTCTTTCTTTCTGAAAGATAGGACAAATTTAACATAAGAGCATTTTAGGGCTCAATGCAGAGGTTAGCAATCATCATTGTGCATTGCATCATATATTAAAAGTTTATACACATGTTATGCCCTACTAAGGATATTTAGTTTTCTCAGGAACAGTAGAGGCAATATGCCTATATTTTCCTCTTACTAAATTTTTAGAAATAATTTTAAATTTATAAAAATTGAAACTCATTTTTTTAAATTGAAACTCTAATAAGTTTTGAAATAGTCAACATATTGTGATATGAAGTCTTGTGATCATATTCCATTGGGTTAAATGCATCTTAATAATATTTTAGGGTATACTACTTATTTGAATTTAAAAAAATATATTATCCTTGGTATCCCTGGCTATGAAGAATTTCATTCATGTAACAATGTAGCTCATTGGGGGTGTAGCTAGTAAAAATTTGTGGCAGCTAGAAATAGCTAAAGATTAAGGTCTCACAATTTTATCTGGAACTCTTTTCAATATTAAAACTCTCTTTCCTTATAATTCTGAATGTATCTAGTATCTGTCTGTGAATAGCGTTGTATAAAGATACTCGCAAATGTAATTGAATATTCTTAGTTTGTATGGCTTTAATTGTGCAAAGGCAAAATAAACAAAGGGGACAAATAAGACTTTAAATGTGTCATGGTTCCCAGTATTTATGTAATAATAATTAATATATTTTACATATCCTGTTATATCATATATCAAAGAGTTGGTGTCTGTAAGAATGAATATTATGCTTGGTATAAAAATGACACTAAATAATTAAGTGTATAAATGATAAAAGGAATGAATCAATTATTGAAAAAAAAAGAATGACTGGCTTGGATATTTTTAAAAATCTTTTTAAAATCTTGAATGCTCAGCAGTTGGGCATTTGCCTTCGGCTCAGGGCGTGATTGTGAAATCCCAGGATCGAGTCCCACATCGGGCTTCCTGCATGGTGCCTGCTTCTCCCTCTGACTATGTCTCTGCCTCTCTCTCTCTCTCTGTGTCTTTCATGATTAAATAAATAAAAATCTTTTAAAAATAAAATAAAATAATCTTGAAGGAAAAGATTTGACATGTCATGAACCCACATGTAATATAATAAAAGAGCTTACTAAATTAAAATTAGGATTTCAAATTTCAGGCATATGGAATACATCTGCAACTTCTACTATCTGGCTTTAATTCAACTATATTGTTTCCACCCTTTTAACCTATTTCTTGATTCTAATTCTAATTACCCCTCTCCTTTTAACAAATTCACCTTGAGTAAGTACATCAACTAAGAATAAGAAAGGTACATAAATATCAAAATTAGATAATATTTGGTGCAATAAAAAATGATAGAAAAAGTGAAAATTTTGAGAGTGATCATTACCATCAGCTATTCATTGTATAGCATTTGACTATAATCATCTTTAAATAAGAACTGCAGATACCAAATATTTATTTATTTATTTATTTATTTATTTATTTATTTATTTATTTATGAGAGACTCAGAGAGAGAGGCAGAGACATAGGCAGAGAGAAAAGCAGGCTCTCTGCAGGGAGCCTGATTTGGGACTGGATCCTGGGACTGTGGGATCACGCCCTGAGCCAAAAGCAGCCACTGAATCACTGAGCCACCTCACCTTGTAGGGATGTAGGCATCCCTACAAAATATATCTTTAACCTATGGATGTTGAACATACCTTTCCTAGCACTTGTACTCCAAAAAACACAGTTTTATTAGTTTTTTGTTGTTGTTAATAGAAATATGTTTAAACTGTTGTACACCAGATTTTGCATTTTGCATATTAATAAAACTATTTTAAAGGAATATCTACATAAATACCCAATATTTGAGCACACAAAGTATTATTTAATGTATTACTATAATTACATTATAATAATAAAATATATTTCAACCAAAAACACTTGGAAGGTACATATTTTTAAAATTAAGATAATTCTTCACATAAAATACAGTTGGTGAGGAGATGAGTGATTTCATATATGAATGAATGAATGAATGAATGAATGCATTAATGACAAGGTGGTATTGAGTTGGGAACAAACATTTTGTTTTGAACCTTAACAAAAGCAGAAGTGTAGTCTTTCAGCAAGCAGTTGGTACTCCAAAAACAGGAAGTTCCTGCCTAGAATTACAATAATATGACTGAAGCATCTTTTTCATTTCTATATGGATTTATAAAGCAAGAGGCACTCTTACTCATATTGCCTTTTTTGACAAAGTCACAAGTATTTATTTGCCTTTTGAAAACATTCTCTGCTTTCTTGCAGAATCTGTAAGTACCCATAGAAGCCCAAATCATAATTCATTTTTGTATTTTAATCCCCAATCATTAGGCAAAAATGCAATGCAATTGTTTTCATAATGTTAAATGTTATATTTTAGGTTATACCTTGATTCTCTTGATGATACAGAAGTCTCCTTGTGGCAAAACACAATGACAAGAAAAAAAAATATTAGATCACATCCCCTTTGTCATTATAGTGTCTGGCATTTTCTTTTATACAAAGCATTGCAATACTTCGTTATCCCACTTAGTCATTCAGTTATTCAATATGGTATCTCTAAATAATAAAAACATAATTCCTTAAAAATATATAGTGTCTATTTCTAGAGTCTAGAAATAGTCATATGCATTGATAAAGAGAATGATAGCAATATAAGTATTTTAAAGGTACTCTAGTCAATTAATTCAACCACTAGACCATGTATATGTTTATATTATCTTCATGATGCATTTTTTGTTGTCTTATGCCAGGGAAAACTTTAGCTCTTTTATTAATCAACAAGTGAATATTTTCTAGAGGACAAAAGGGATTACATTCCAGAAACTATGTCAGATAAATTTAGAGATGATACAATTTGTCCCAGGCACTATAGAATGCACTCAGTAAGAATATCTGGTGTGTGAAAAGCTACACTAGCTAAATTGCATATGCTTATTTAAGTAAAGAGCTAAATGAATCCAGCGAACATAATCTTGACAGTCTGCCATAATTTATCTTTTGAGAATTTTCCTGACACAATTTCATCCCCATTAATCAGAATGTTAAGACATGTAACAGATTGATGCAATTTTAGCAATCTGACCCAAGATGGGGCAATTAGCCTGATTTGGGTCCTTCCTAAGTCATAGATACTCAAAATTTCTTGGATGTCATGCCATTCCTCAGATTCTTTTTTGTTGTTGTTGTTGTTGTTGGTTTGTTTACTTAATCTAACCAAAGTAACTTTCTATTGTGTGCAACCAAAAGAATCTTTATTACAGTATGATATTAAAGGAGCTATGAAACAGACATTTCTGCAAGCTAAGGGAAATACTTTTCAGAGGAAAAGAAAGAAGTGTTTAAAGTATACATTCTATATAATACATAAAGACATATTAGGTCATTTCTTACATAAAATTATCAGCAGTTAGCATGTGATTAGTTAATACATTTATCTACTTAACAAATATTTATTATTTATTTATTTATTTATTTATTTATTTATTTATTTATTTATAACAAATATTTATTAAATTATTTGTATACTCTGGATTCTGTGGATGCAATGATGAAGCTGGAAACTGAGCTAAGATCGTCCATAGCAAATTGACATAAGAGAGGCATTATGTATTACAAAAGGGATATTTAAGTCCCCTATGCTGTTACAGTAACATTCCACTGTTTATTACCTTAATATGTTGAGCTACTCCTTGATGTTACTAGAGCATTTACCTATTAGCTTCCTGTTTACCCTGGTTGGGAAGACAGCATTTGGAAATGTGAATATCTTAAGCTCTATCCCGAGATTAAGTATTCAGAGAATAGATTTGCCCAGGTTGATTCACACTTGACATTTAAATCTGATCCTCCATCCCATACTCACCAAATCCTTGTTGCTTCATAGCGCTTGGGTCATTTTGGTTGGTTACAGAGCCCCAAGACACGCATCCTTATCTCTTTTGTCTTTACTCCATAAACAATAGGGTTCATAGTAGGTGGCACCAATAAGTAGAGGTTTGCCAGGAGGATAAGGACATGCCTGGGTATGTGATTTCCAAAGCGATGGGTAAAGAAGGAAAAGAAGGCTAGAGTATAAAATATCAAGATGACACATATATGAGCTCCACATGTTCCAAAGGCCTTTGTCCGGGCTTCTCTAGAAGGTAGTTGGAAGACTGTTCTCAGGATTAGACAGTAGGACAGGGAGATGAGGACAAAGTCTAGCCCTGTGGTGAGGAGTGCAGCAGTGAGCCCATAAATGCTATTAAGGGAAATGTTATTACAGGCCAACTTGGCAATGCCCATGTTCTCACAGTAGGTATGGTGGATGACATTGCTCCGGCAGAAATGCAACCGGAGAATGAGGAGGACACCAGGGGTGACCACAGCCACACTCCGAGCCACCAGAGCCAGACCTACCTTGCTGATAAGAGAGCCGGTAAGTAGGGTTGCATAATGGAGTGGTGCACAGATAGCCACATAGCGATCAAAAGCCATGGCCAAGAGAACAGCAGACTCAGAGAGGAACAGAGCATGAACAAAAAACATCTGTGTGAGACATGCAGGAAACGTTGATGGGGAAGGGCCCTGCCAGAAGATGAGAAGCATTTTGGGCACTGTGACTGTACAAAGGAAAACATCATTGAGTGCCAACATGGCCAGGAAGAGATACATGGGTTCATGGAGGTTTCTGTCCCAGGCCACCACTGCCATAACCAGACCATTGCCTATCACAGCCAAAAGGTACATGAAGCTGAAGGGGATGGAGATCCAGATTTGGAAGTCTTCTAATCCTGGGACTCCAGTCAGCAGAAAGGCAGTGAAGTGAGCAGATGTAGAGTTGGATATTCTTACAGACAGGTGAGCCAAGTCTGTTATATGAAACATAGAAAGAAAATGGGTAAAGTACATACTAAATGAAAACACATATTTATTCCTTCATCCTATTAAAAACCTAAGTATCAATTTTGGCATGGTGAAATGGAAGGAGAATAAAATGGTCTGAGAAAAGTTATTAAGTATCTGAATGAAGGTATGAAGGTGTCTGGCTGGCTCAGTTGATAGTGCATGTGTCTCTTGATCTTTAGGTTTTGAGATCAAGCCCCGTGCACACACAAAAACCACAAAAACACAAACAAAACCAAAAAATCTGAATGATTATGGGCAAACCACTTCCCTTTTATGGAGTGTTCTATTCTCTCTGAAAAATAAATTGTGGTACTCACTTCAGCAGCGTATATACTAAAATTGGAAAAATAAGTTGTGTATCAGAAAAATAAGGGTTGAAATCCTTGCTTTTGTAAACTAATTGTTATAACCACATAATTTATATATATGTCATTTGAACTTTGATTGGTGCTATGTATTGTATGTAGTTTTTGCCTAACTTCATAATAATTTATTAAATACAGTAAAAGTTGTTTTCTCTGTAACACTGCATAGAAGTCTGGAGAGGGTTAATATTCCATTCTTTGACAAACAAACTGAAGGGGAGGACATGGGTTGGACAATAAACTGTACATAATGGACCAGCATGAAGACTCCAATTGTTGTTTCCCATCTTGGTGATATGAGAGATGTTTTCTTGCCCTACTTTTGCTACAGTAAAGAAAAAGTTTTACTCATCTGCTTCTCATTTGAATTCTTGAAGACAATGGTTGAGTTAACATGAAATTTAAACTGCTATGCCAAAGTTGTAGTATCATTCAGATACTAAAAAGCGTTAACTCTTAAGGATCGTGAAATGGAATCAAGGAAGACAATAAAAATCCAGAGTATAGAGTGTTCTCTTTCAGAACAAGACAGTCACTGAAGATGTCAAGGACCATGATTATTCAATACCTATCATTGAAAGACCCATTTACAGAGTAATTTCGATTTTCATATTCACCAAAAAAGAATAACATTTTAGAAACTTTTTAAAGTTTCAGTAGTTCTTACTTAAAAAAAAAGATTTTATTTATTTATTCATAAGAGACACAGAGAGGCAGAGATATAGGCAGAGGGAGTAGCAGGCTCCCAGTGGGGAACCCAATGTGGAACTCAGTCAGGACCCCAGGACCACGACCTGAGATGAAGCAGGCATTCAACCACTGAGCCACCCAGGTGCCCCAATAGTTATTACTTATAACATATCAAAACATTGTAAAATAACAATAGCTTTCTTTAAAAAGCATCCCCAATATAAAATTATTCTTTTCCCAAGTCAATAAAACATTAACTCAACTAGTCAAGTTTTTAATTAAGTGCAGTACTTTTGACAAAGCCACCAAGGATGTTTATGAATGCTCTTGACTGCAAATCTTGAGAAGTTTCAAAGTGATAGGCAATAAATGCTGTTTCAACTAAAAAGAGCTATCAAAATCTAGAATCCACAAAGGGTCCACTTTTCAGGTGGGGCTGTCATACCATCACTTAGATGGACAACTACACTGCATTGTAAAATATTTATTAACCCTTTAATTATTAATTGGAACCTTTTTGAGATTATTCCAGCCCTTCACAATAAGTAGAGCATATTATCACGTGAATTAATATATATTTATTCTATTCTCCCTTACATTGTTCTCTCTCTCATAACATTGAGATAAGAAAGAAAAGACAAAATTTCTCATCAAAAGGCAAACATATGGGAGAGATGAAATGGTTTTTAATGCAACTCTTAGAGGGATTTTTTTGAATGGTTACTTTGTTAAAAATGTGGAGGTGAAAAAAATAAAAAATGTGGAGGTGTAACCACAATTTTATTAGCCTGGTAAGATTATGGCTTTGCTTCTTTTATCTGGTTGTCTCTTACAGTACCCAGCTTTGCTGTGTAATAACTACACAGAAAATAACAGCATATTTGAATAGAAGACATATCACATATCAGCACAGGGATGGGCAACATAGCAGTAATGGTAAAAATAATCATTGGAAATACATATTAATGGTTGCAATGGGCTAAGCATTTTCCTAAAACCCATTCTAATAACTTTACTTGGGTGTTAAGGGTAACAACTACTATATGAAGTAACTATGTTACTATCCTAATTTTACATAGAAGACAACTCAGATACTCAAGGATTCTCCTAAGATTACATTACTAAGCAGTATGTGAAGCCTGTTTTGAAATCAAGGATCCTAATTGCAGCACCCACAGTTTTAACCAGGAAACTATTCTAACTTACCTTTTACATGCATGGTTTTTCTAAACCACTGGGAATATACAAAGGCAGATCTTGAATTTCCTCTTAGCATTTCCCATGGATATTCTTAGATGTTAGATAAAAATGTCAGGTCTATCTTATAGGGATTCAGAGAATGTATGTGTGCTTGTGTGTGTATAAATATACATACATATATATACCTTTATTGTACACAGATATTTACAACAAGAACTCCAGGAATAACCTCTGGGCCAAGAAGTCTTTTGGGAATTTTACAGGGCCAAGTGATTTATTTTGCACCTGAGACCTACAATCGGTATGTGGATTAGCTGACTAAACCTATCTTTCATATTTGTGAAATTATATTTTCCAATTTTGAACTGCATTTGATAATTTTCCATCTCAAACCAAGTCTCTGAGCAGCGCAGCATCTCTGTACATCTTTGCCAGTTCAGTAAGTGCCCTTTAGGGAGTACCAAAAAAAAAAAAAAGTTTCCTGAATGACTCTTCTGGAACATGGACATCTTTTATGACAAAGCCCAACTATTGAGGCAATTTTAATACATGTCTATATGTGACCAAGTGTACCTCAGTGAGATATTTTGAGGTTTTTCTAAGGGAAAAGCATGACTGTATATTTAAATAACTCCCATTTCTCAAATGAAGCTTTATAAATTAACATATACTGCTTTATGGAGCAATTTGAGGTTTATCAGAAAGTATAGAATTTCACATATAATCCTTCTTACCCAATCTATTCTCTCTATTATTAGCACCTCACATTGCTATGATACATTTGTCACCATAGATAAGCCAGGGCAAAGATTCCCTTTATGCCCAGGGAAAGAGGTGCTATGGTGGGAAACCAAGTGCCTATGGTAGGCAGACAAAGCCAATTTTCTGGAAAAAGGCTAAAATCACAAAGAAGATTGCACACACCATAGTTTTACTGCCCTACAAATCCCTTGTGTTCCACCTATTTATCCCTCCTTTCTTCTATGCCTTCTGACAACCATTTATCTTGTTCCATCTCCATAGTTTTATTCTTTCCACAATGTCCTACAGTTGAAAATATGCCCTATTGGTGCCCTTCTGGATTGGATCCACTTCACTCCCTTTCTTCCCTTCCTTTCTGTTTCCTCATTAGTGTACCCTTAATTCCCATAAACTATTTCATTCATCCTCCCACCCACCTCCCCATTGGTTCTCCATAATTAAGAGTCTGTTTCTTGGTTTGTCTCTATCTTTCTTTTTTTTCCCTCTTTTTAAATTTGTTTTGTTACTTAAATTCCATGTATGAGTGAGATCATAGGGTATTTGTGTTTCTTTAATTTACTTATTTTGCTTCAGGTTATACTCTGTAGCTCCATTTACGTCATAATGAATGGTAAGATTTCATTAATTTTATTGCTGAGTTATACATATATATCTCACATCTTCCTTATGCATTCATCTATTGATGGATACTCAAGCTGCTTCCATAATTTGGTCATTATAAATTAGGCTGCAATAAACACACATACATCCCTTTGAATTAGGGGTTCTTTTTTGTTTTTGTTTTTGTTTTGTTTTTGGTATTTGGAGGATAAATACCCACTAGTGCAATTCATGGATTCTAGGATAGTTCTACTCTTTTTTGAAGAATTTCCACACTGTTTCACAGTGACTGCACCAGTTTGCATTCCTATCAAAGTTCAAGATGTTTCCTTTTTCTCCATATCCCCTCACCAGTACTTGTTTCATGTGCTTTTAATTTTAGCCATTCTGACAGGTGTGAGGTGATATCTCATTGTAGTTGTGATTTGCATTTCCCTGATGATGAGTGATGTTGAGCATCTTTTCATGTGTCTGTTGGCCATCTGTATGTCTTTTTTGGAGAAATATCTGTTCATGTCTTCTGCCCATTTTAAATTGGATTATTTTAAGTTGTATCAGTTCTTTATATATTGTGGGTACTAACCCTTCATCAGATACATAATTTGAAAATATGTCCTCTTATTCAATAAGTTGCCTTTTAGTTTTATTGTTTCCTTCACTGTGCAAAAACTTTTTAATTTTTTTGTGTATTTTTTAAAAGATTTTATTTATTTATTCATGACAGACACACAGAGAGAGGGGCAGAGACACAGGCAGAGGGAGAAGCAGGCTCCATGAAGGGAGCCTGACATGGGACTCGATCCTGGGACTCCAGGATCACACCCTGGGCTGAAGGCAGCACTAAACCGCTGAGCCACTGGGGCTGCCTGAAACTCTTTAATTTCGATGTAGTTCCAGTAGTTTATTTTGACTTTTATTTCCCTTGCATCAGGGCATATATCTGGAAAAATGCTGCGGTGGCCAATGTTAGAGAAATTACTGCCTCTTCTTTCTTCAAGGATTTTTGTGATTTCAACCTCACATTTTGGTCTTTAATTGAATTTATTTTTGTGTATGGTGAGGGAAAGTGGTCTGGTTTCATTCTTTTGCATGTAGCTCTCCAGTTTTCCTAACACCATTTGTGGAGGAGATTGTCTTTTTTCCATTAGATATTCTTTCCTCCTTTGTTAAAGATTAATTGACCATATAACTGTGGGTTTATTTCTAGCTTTTCTAAACTGTTATATTCATCTATGTGTCTATTTTTATAACAGTACCATGCTGTTTTAATTGCTATTGCTTTGTAATATAACTTGAAATCTGAATTTGTGGTACCTCCAGTTTGTTTTCCTTTTTAAGATTGCTATGGCTATTCAAGGTCTTTTGTGGTTCCATACAAATTTTAGGATTGTTTGTCCTAGTTCTGTAAAAATGCTCCTGTATTTTGATAGGGATTGTTTTAAAACTATAGATTGCTTTGGGTAGTATAGACATTTTAACAATATTTGTTCTTCCAACCCTTTAGCATGGAATGATTTTCCATTTCTTTGCATCTTGGAATTTCTTTCATCAGTATTTCATAGTTTTTAGAAGGCAGATCTTTCACCATTTTCATTAAGTTTATTCCTATTTTTTGGCACAATTGTAAAAAGGATTGATTCCTTAATTTCTCTTTCTACTGCTTCATTAGTGATGTATAGAAATGCAACAGATTCATCTTTTGATGGACACTGAGGCTTTTTCTACAATTTGGCTATTGTGGACATTGCCGCTATAAACGTCGGGGTGCAGGTAGTGAAAGGGAATAAAGGGGAAAGGAGAAAAAATGAATGGGAAATATCAGAAAGGGAGACAGAACATGAAAGACTCCTAATTCTGGGAAACAAACTAGGGGTGGTGGAAGAGGAGGTGGGCGGGGGGTGGAGGTGACTGGGTGACCGGCACTGAGGTGGGCACTTGACAGGATGAGCACTGGGTGTTATTCTATATGTTGGCAAATTGAACACCAATAAAAAATAAATTTATAAAAATGAAAAAAGAAAAAAAAAAGAAATGCCACAGATTTCTGTACATTTTGTATTCTGTGACTTTACTGAGTTCATTTACCAGTTATAAGAGTGGAGTAGTCTTTAGCGTTTTGGTGGAGTCCGTAGGGTTTGCTACATATAGTATCATGTCATCTGAAAATACTGAGAGTTTCACTTCTTCCTTGTCAATTTGGATGATTTTTATTTCTTTACATTGTCTAATTCTTGTGGTTAGGACTTCCAGAACTGTGTTGAATAAAAGTGGTAAGAGTGGAAATCCTTGTCTTGCTCTGACCTTAGGGGAAAAGCTTTCAGTTTTTCACCATTGAGTATGATGTTGGCTGTGGTTTTTTCACACAAGACCTTTATTACGTTGAGATATATGTTCCCTCTACATCAATTTTGTGGATGATTTTTCTTACAAATGCATGTTGTACTTTGTCAAATGCTTTTTCTGTGTCTATTGAAATGATCATATGATTTTTATCCTTTCCCTTATTGATGTGACATTGATTGATTGATTGTTTTCAGAATATTGAACCACACTGGCATACCAGGAATAAATCCCACTTGATTGTGATGCATGATTTTTTTTTTTTAGAGATTTCATTTATTTATTTGAGACAGAGAGAGAGAGAGAGAGAGAGAGAGAGAGAATGAGTGGGGGGTGGGTACAGGCAGAAGGAGATGCAGATTCCTCTCTGAGTGCAAAGTCCAACACAGGACTCAATCTCAGGACTCTGAGATCATGACCTAAGCTGAAGGCAGATATTTTAACTGAATGAACCACCCAGGCACCCCAATTGTGCCGTATGATTTTTTTTAATGTTTTGTTGAATTTGGTTTATTAATATTTTGCTGAGGATTTTTGCATCTCTGTTCATGAGAGATATTTGCCTATAGTTCTCTTTTTTTTGTGATGATTTTATCTGGTTTTGTTATCAGGTGATTGGCCCCAGAATAATTTGGAAGTGTTCCTTTTTCTTCCATTTTTGGAATAGTTTGACAATAGGTATTACTCTTCTTTAAATGTGTGGTAGGATTTGCCCAGGAAGCTGTCTTTTCCTAAACTTTTTTGGGGGATAGTGTTTTCTGACTACTGATTCAATTTCATTGCTGTTAATTTGGTTTGTCCAGATTTTCTATTTCTTGCTGTTTTAGTTTTGATAGGTTTTATGTTTCTGAGGTGATGATTATTATTGCTCCTCTTTCATTAGTAATTTTATTTGGGGCCTCCTTATATTAATTAATTAATTTTTAAAAACTGTTTTTGATGAACCCAGCTAAAGATTTATGTACTTTGTTGATCTTTTGAAAGAATCAGCTTCTGGTTTCATCGATCTATTTTTTAAGTTTCTTTCTTTCTTTTTTTAAGAATTTATTTATTTATTTATTTATTTATTTATTTATTTATATAAGAAAGTAGGAGAAGGGCAAGCAGATTCCATGCTGAGCACAGAGCTTGACAGAGGGCTCAATCTATGACCCTGAGATCATGACCTGATCTGAAATCAAGAGTTGGACACTCAATCAATTAAGCTACACAGCACCCCTGTTTCTTTGTTTTGTTTAGTTTCTATATCATTTATTCTGCTCTTATCTTTATGATTTCTTTTCTTTTGTTGAATTTGGGCTTTGTTTGTTTTTTTTCTAGCCTCTTTAGGTGTGAGGATATGTTGTTTATTTGAGGTTTTTCTTGAGGTAGGCCTGCAGTGCTATATACTTCCCTCTTAAAACCACTTTTGTTGGGGGGTGGGAGTGAATGGGTGACGGGCACTGGGGGTTATTCTGTATGTTAGTAAATTGAACACCAATAAAAAATAAATTAAAAAAAAAAAGTAAAAAAAAAAAAAAGAAAAAAAAAAGAAAAAAAAAAAATCCCATATCAGAGTCCTGGCATGGAGCTGCTTCTCCCTCTGCCTGTGTCTCTGCCTCTTTCTCTGTGTATCTTTCATGAATGACATGTGTCTTTAATAAATAAAATCTTTAAAAAATAAAAATAGGGCAGCCCTGATGGCCCAGCGGTTTGGCGCCACCTTCTGCCCGGGGTGTGATCCTGGAGACCCGGAATCGAGTCCCACATCAGGCTCCCTGCATGGACCTTGAAAAAAAAAAAAACAAAAAAAAAAAACACTTTTGCTGCATCCCAAAGATTTTGGACTATTGTGTTTTTATTTTCATTTTTTTCCATGCAATTTTTATTTCTTCTTTTATTTCCTGGTTGATCTATTCTTTATTTAGTAGCATGTTATTTAATCTCCACATATTTGTGAGTTTTCCAGGTTTCTTTCTTGAAATTGACTTTTAGTTTCATAGGGCTATGGTCAGAAAATACGAATGGTCCTAATTTTTTTTTTAATTTTGAGACATGTTTTGTGGCTTATTTGTGATCTATATTGAGAACGTTTATGTGCACTTGAAAATAATGTGTATTCTTCTGTTTTAGGATGGGATGTTCTCAAATGTTTATTAAATCTATCTGGTCTAGTGTCTCAACCAAGGCCACCATGTCCTTTATTTTCTATTTGGATGATCTGTCCATAACTGTAAGTGGGGTGTTAAAGTTCCATATTATTATTGTATTCTTATCAATTATCCTCTTTTGTTTGTTATTGTTTTATGTATTTGAGTGCTCCCATGTTTGGTGCATTAATTTTTACAATTGTTATATCCTCTTGTTGGATTTTCCCTTTATTGTTCTAGTGTCCTTCTTTGTCTCTTATTACAGTCTTTGTTTTAAAATCTATTTTTTTCCAAAGAAGTATAGCTACCTATGCTTTTTTTTTGACATCCATTTGCATGATAAATGTTTTTCCATCCCCTTTCAATCTGTAGGTGTCTTTTGGTCTGAAATAAATTTCTTGTTGGCAGCGTATAGATGATCTATAGATGATTCTTGTTTTTTATCCACTTTGTTACCCTATGTATTTTGATGGGATAATTTAGTTCATTTACATTCAAAGTAATTATGGATATATCTGTATTTATTACCCTTTTGTTACTTATTTTGTGATTGTTTCTATAGGTTTTCGGTGATCTATTCTTCTCTTGCTCTTTCATGGTTTGTTGGCTTTCTTTAGTAATCTACTTAGATTCCTTTCACTTTGTTCTTTGCATAATCATTACTGGATTTTGACTTGTGGTTACCATCTTATGTATATAGTAATCTATAGTAAATTGATGGTTGCTTAAGTTTGAATCCATTCTTTATTCCTCTCTCCACATCCTAGTCATATGGTATCATATTTTACATCATTTTATTTTATGAGTCCCTCGACTGATTTGTACAGAAATCCTTATTTTTACTGATTTTGTGTTTTTTACTTTTAATACTTTCACTTATGGTCTTTTCTTTCCACTCAAGTATCCCGTTTAATATTTCTTATTGGGATGGTGCAGTGGTCATGATCTCTTTTAGTTTTTGTTTTTCTGAGAAACTCTTAATCTTCCTTTCTATTCTGAATGATAACCTTTTTGAAGAGTATTCTTGGCTGGAGACTTTTTCCCTTTTAGTACTTTGAATATATTATACCACTCCTTTCTGGCCTGCAAAATTTTTGCTGAAATATCTGCTCATAGCCTTATGGGGCTTCCTCTTATATGTAACTGTCTTCTTTTCTCTTGTTGCTTTAAAAGTTCTTCCTTTATCACTGCTTTTTGCCATGTTAGTTACTGTTTGTCTTGGTGTGGACCTCCTTGGGTTGAATTTCTGGAGGGATCTCTGTGCCTCCTGGATCTGGATATCTGTTTCCTTCTTCAGATTAAGGAAGTTTTTGGCTACTACTTATTCAAATAAAATTTCAATCCCCTTCTCTCTTTATTCTTCTTCTGAGATCCCTATAATATGAATGTCATTATAGTTAATGGGATCACTGAGTTCCCTAAGATGATTCTCAATTTGCGTAATATTCTTTCCTGTCTATTGCTCACCTTGATTTCTTTCCATTACTCTATCTTCCAGATCATTATTTTTTTCTCTGCTTCATCTAGACTGCTATCTATCCTATCAAGTATACTTTAAATTTCATTTATTGTGTTCTTCAACTCTGATTTTTTTAAACTCAGTGTTAAGGGTCTTATTGATGTTCTCTACTATTCTTGGTATCTTTATGATCATTACATTAAATTCTCTATGAGGCAAAGAACTTATAACTGTTTTGCTTAGGTTGCTTGCTGTGGTTTTTTCCTATTCTTTCATTTGGGACATATTTCTCTGTCTCCCCATTTTGTCTAACTCTCTGTGTCTGCTTCTCTGTGTTAGAAAGTCAGCTACTTCCTTGCTCTTTAACAATAATAGCCTTATGAAGGAGAGGTCCTAGAGTGTCCTACAGTGCAGTGTCTCCTGTTCTCCAGGGCCTGGCACTTTAGGAATGGTTTCCTATGTTGTTGTATGTACTCTGTTGAGTCTTGACCTCTTTTTCTTTCAGCCCAGTTGTCTGCAGAGGCTTTCTTTGCCTCTTGTGGCTACTGTGTGGTCTCTTGACAAGATGGGGTGTGTTTTAACAAGATGTGCAGTGGTCTGTTTGCAAAATGAAAACTGCTCCTGCCACCACCAGAAATTAGGTTCTGGAAAATGCAAGATTGGGAAATGTGGTATTGTCTGGGCTGGAGCTGGTCTCCTGGAAGGGACAAACAGTATGGGGACTAAGGTGAACATGACTGGGAAGGGCTGTTCTATTAAAGCACAAGGGGGCAGATATTGGTGCAAGCAAGTTAGGGAGTAAGTGACAGCACTGCCCTGGTCCTCAGGTAACCCTTGTTTATGCTGGAGAACAGAGGAGGGAATGGTACCTGCCAACACCTTTATTTCTGCAGGGTTTTCTGCAGATGACCCCTGTCTCTCTGAGATGAAAAAATCACTCTCCTCCATGTCTACCCCTAGTGTTTCTCAAACTGCTGCTTCTATGCTATATTTGCATGCACTATTTGTCTTGCTGTGTCTTTAAGGGCAGGGATTCCACTTCCTAATGCCTTCTAGGCTCTTCCACAACCCAGCATGCATATTTTAAAAAAACTCCAGGCTTTAAGTGTCACTGGTTGTTAAGAACTCACAATATTTGCCCCCCTCACTTTCAAAGGCAAAGGTTATGAGGATTTATTCTCCCCTTTTGAGGGCTGCCTGGTGTGAAAGTCTATTTCCATCCTTTTCCATGTTACCTGCTCCATCTCCACCACAGACTTCCAAAGTCCATTACATTACTAAACTGCATCTTTGCCCTTCCATTATTTTTTTAATGTGCCCTTTTTTTAACCTTTAATTGTGGTGTTTGTTCTGCCAGTCTTTGAATCATTTTCTCTGTTATTTAAAGTGATATAACTTTTATCTGGTTGTATCCCTGGGACAAGGAAAGCCTAGGCTCCTCCCACTCTACAATCTTTCTAGCTGACCTCCCCTTGCTTCTTTCACTTAGCAAGAAGCATTTAAGTTTCCTTAAGTCAAGAGGTAGGTTTATAAAAAGGTTTTTGAATAGTTTGAACATAACATGGACCCAATCTTTCTCTGTCTTCTCCAGTTCTCAGTTTTGCTTCTTTACCATTGGCTCCATTATTAGCAGGTATTCTTTTCAAGGTTCCAAAGGTAATTCTTAGGAATGTTTATGTCCTCCTTCATACCCAAGAGGAAACAGAGAACCAGTACAGTGTTTAAAATGAAATCTCAGAGATGAATCCAGTGACAGAAATTGGTCTGAGTTGACCTGTGTCTTTCTTGAATTGATAACTGTGGTGAGGTGAAATGTATCTGCTGATTATATTAAGATAATTAGAGCCTACTCTGAAGGTGTGGTCAATCCCATTCAAACCCCATGCTGGGATGTCTGGAGTAGTATTAGTAAGGGTGAAGGGGACACGCTGTTGAAGAGACAACTAACAAATGTGCATTACAGGAGGGTATAGGGAGAGAGAGTGATTGAAGATAGGAGTTAGTTTTCTGGAATTAAGGAAGTCAGAATGGAAACTGATTCCGACCAGCATGCCTCCTTCTCATAGGGCTTATTTATACCTAGGGTGATTTTTGCTGTATCTAGGGTAGCTCTACACAAGCTTTCATAAGGAGTTCCTAAGAGTGTCTGGAATGGTGTGCTATGTTCTGCTCTTTCTAAACTAAAAATACTTGTAGTCAGTCTGGTGAAAAATTGTCAGATATATTGGAGTAGGAATTTCAGTGTTGCATGAAGATTGAACTATATGAATTTCAGGGCTTATTTAATCACTAGATTCAGGACCATTGTTATTGCCTAATGGTTCTTACCATTCACATTGCATTTATGCAGGCTTAAGGAATACTATCATCTTGTCAAGTAGATTAAAGATGAGAAAACAACATAATTATGGAGATGCAGATTCAGTACCATGAGGGATGCACAACAGAGCAGAGAGTCAAGAAAGGGGAGTTGACATACTTAGTTTAGGAAACAAGTGTTGCAGAAATCCTCCTTTTACCTTGAATCATTAAAAACTCCACTGACTCTAGAATACATAGAGGGCTTATTCTCTTTGCCATCATCTCTATTTATCTTTCCAATTTACTGACACTGGAACTGAGTAAAGAGTCACAAAAACATCCTAGTTCTATAAAATTGATATGGAAACCCTCCAGTAGTTTTTTTTTTTTTTTTTTTCTCCTCCAGTAGTTTTAAAGTGTCCATACTGCTGGTGTGCATAGCAACACAGATAGGTAATGACATTTTCACAGCTAAGTTTTAAAAGATAAAAGTCAAGCATAGGTTCCTTGTTTTAACATTTCTGAATTTTACCTAGTGGAAAAATGTCTTTGGATTTTTTTTTTTTTTTTTTTTTTTTTGTGTCTTTGGATTTATTTGGGGGTTTTGATACTTCTACTTCCACAGATCTATTTCACCTATGTCAGGTACCCCTGTCTCAAAGCTGGCACTACAATAAATTTTTTATTCCCAAGATGATTTAGCACAGATTCCCAAATTCTTCATACAATTTATAGAGGAAAGTAAGAGAAAAAGATGATTATGACTGCTACTGGATTACCCAAATTTCAATTAAAATTCATGGGCAACTCCAATAATTCTTTGTTCTTTCCTTTGATCATTCTTGTTACTGTCTATAATCCTAATTCCAAGGCAACAGTTGCCAATGGTCAAGTAATAACTATTCATGTGTATGGATATATCACCTTAATTAGGACAGGAGTATATAAACTGTCATTGCTAGCCATGAGTTTTGATGGAGAGTATACATGATAACATTAAAGAAATATACACATTATTAATTAAAAGGGGTCTATGGGGGTGCCTGGCTGGCTCAATTGGTTAAGCACTGGACTATTGGCTTCAGCTCAGGTCATTATCTCATGGGTTGTGAGATCAAGCTCCACACTAGGGCACTCAGTGGGAGCTGGCTTGAAGATTCTCTCCCTATGCCCCTCCCTCAACTTGCTCACTCCCTTTGTCTCTCGAATAAATAAATAAATCCTTAAAAGGAGTATATGCATAAATGTTTACTTGAGGAAAAAAACAAAAATTGACTAATTAAATATTGATGAGCCAGAGATGTGAGACAATTTATTGTAATAGTTAGAGAATACCAATAAGATAAGAATATTCCTTTAGTGAAGATAAATAATTATGATGTCATTCAGTGGTTGGAGACATGAATCAATGCAGTTTGTCCTCCTATATATTTTTATTTTTAAGTAAATTATATTTATTCCTTCAGGTACTCCTGAACTTTGAAATCACATACCCTCTTAGTTCAAAGTGATTTAGTGATCATCTGTTTTAATACATCAATCTGAAATCATCATGGAATTCTTCAATTGACAATGAAATATTTCATTGCAAGATTTAAGAAATTATTAAATATCAATCAGAAAATACTGGATAATATAAAACTATGCTGCATTCTTCACTGAGGAATTTTCAAGTTAGGGCTTAATAATATGATATTCATGAAGAATTTTCCTATATACCAAATATAGGTCTCAGTATCACCTTTGCCATTCATCTGAGAATCATGTCTAATCACATATATCCTGTTGCTCCAAAAGAAAATCATCTATGCAACTGTTTTTTTCTATCACTCATAAGATTTATGTAATTTTACTGTTTAGACTATGACCTTGTTTTTTGTCTACTTTTTGTTTTATGTCTCAAATAATTCGTGACTATATGTTTATTTCTTTATACTTTCAACATATATCTTGTAGATCACACGTATGCTGGGTTTCTTGTTAGTATGAATACTCAGTGAAAAATACATGTTCCCCATCTTATTTTTTTTGTTCCCCATCTTAATAAAAGAGATACTTACATATTCCACAGAAATAAATAAATAAATAAATAAATAAATAAATAAATAAATAAATAATTTCCCAGGTCAGATAAGGGCATTGAGTTCCAAAAACAGAGTTTGGGAATGATATAAAGGATGAAAATGAAAAAAAAATGTGAAACTAAAAATAACAATGCAGAAATACCCATTATCTTTCCAGAACATCTAGACAGAGTGTCTAGGGCTGGCAATGGATTGTTTACAGGCATACATGAGGCAACGAGTTAAAATTATAAGCTTCTACTTTACCATACAACCATTTAGAAATACGGTGAATTTCCTATTCATGTCCAGAAATCTTTGTAAGAATAATGTTGCAGAATTTTGTTAGATTGTTTGTCTGTTTCCTTCGTTATATACATGAAAACCACTGAAATCAGCAAAACTTGAGAGTGAAGAATGTATATAACACCCTAGAGCCTCTGGGAAATTAAACTACTGGCTGATAAAGTATCTCCTTCTTATTCTTGGCAGGATAACCTGCAAATGCAAGCACCTGAGGCAGTTATTTCTCTTTCTTATCATTATTTTAATAACTACTTGAAGGCAAAAACTGTTTAAAGTGAGTACTGTTCAAAGAAAAACATGCTTCCTCTATCAAATATTCTCAGCAGCATACTCCCCAACAGATACTAAAAGTCAGTAGCCTACTTTTATCCAAATTTAGTAACATAATTTCAAACATAATATCATACATCGGGAGAATGTTAGTTAGAAAATAAAAATGTGAGACAAAGCATAGTACCTGGCATGCCATTACCCCAGTTCATGTTAGATATTCAGTCAATCCTTTAATTTCTGGCCTCGTTTTCTAGGCTTTATATGTGAGCTTATCATTAGATGTCAAAGAAGTTGATTCGGTGCATAGTAAAATTTGATAACATATTTGTAAAGTAGTATCTAAAGATAAAACTCTCAAGAGTGAAAGCTGAGAAAATTATATAACTTCAAAGATAGGTAGTAAAAATATTATGGAAGAGTCACTTATGGAAGATATAAGAAGCTACATTGTAGACTGCATAGGGTCAAGTGATAGCATGGATTCTACTTAATACCTTATGATTTGCATCCTACATCTTCCTACTAATCTGCTAGTTTCCATGGATACTAGGGCTTTCTGACAACACAGATGATTAAAAACTGACCCTTTATTTGTACATTATTTTGAATCTGTCTTCCTTGAGCCTCCTGAGGGAAATGAAAAGTCATAAGATATTGTTACTGTCTTCAACAACTTCCATACGAGAAACAAATATGTACATATAGATTGTGAACATATTACTCTTTCTAGTGATATATGTTTCTTTGCTCAAGTTAGAAGTTGATTTCATAAGGATTATTCCAGAAATACATGTGATCCTAAAGTACTCTCTGCTGTAATTTCAGTAGATTACCCAGAATACGGGTGCGTATCCCCTGGGTTTTCACACAGTATACAACAGGGTTGAGAACAGGAGGAATCAATAGGTATACATAACCCATGATAATGTGCACCATGGGTGGAACATGTTTCCCAAAGCGATGGATAATGGATACCCCCAGCATAGGGATATACACCAGCAGCACAGCACAGATGTGGGACACACAAGTGTTAAGGGCCTTGAATTGTTCTTCCTTGGAGGCAATGCCTTGAACAGTGATCAGAATCTTCAAATAAGAGAAGAGGATGAGTACAGAGTCTGCTCCAAAGGTGATGAGAATGATGATGAGGCCATAGATGCTATTTATTCGGTGGTCAGAACAGGAGAGCTTAATGATATCTGGATGTAGGCAGTATGAGTGGGAGAGCACATTAGCCTTACAAAAGCTGAGTCGTTTAATGAGAAAGGGTCCTGGGAGGATGATAGCCACAGCCCGTAGCAGAAGCCCCACACCTATCTTGGTGATGGTGGACTCAGTCAAAATAGTAGTGTACCTGAGTGGGTTGGAGATGGCCACATAGCGGTCAAAAGCCATGGTGAGGAGGATGCCTGACTCCATTAAGGAAAACACATGAATGAAGAACATCTGGGTGAGGCAGGCATCAAAGTCTATTTCACAAACTTTAAACCAGAAAAGCTGGAGCAGGGTGGGTAGGGTGGCAGTGCAGAGTCCCAGGTCAGTAGCAGCCAGCATGGAGAGAAAAAAGTACATGGGTGCATGAAGTGACTGTTCCACCCGAATAACCACCAGGATGATGATGTTCCCCATTAGGGCAACCAGGTAGAGGGCACAAAACAAAATGGAAATCACTGGATGTGAGTCTTCCAGACCAGGGAAACCACTCAGAAGAAAGGGTCTGTAGGTACTACTATTGAAAAAGACCATGGTGTATCATTTGAAGTAATCAGTAGTCTTTGTGGCTAGAGTAAAACTGTCTGGATTAGCACACCATCACCATGATCCTTATGGCATGAAGTTCACATTCTGTGCATATGCTGTTGACGACATAAATTTCCTTCACCACCTATTCAAAGCTGTCATCAAAGAGAAACATGAAGACACTAGTAAACTTTCAGTTGAGAGATCATAATAAGAGACTCATATCAGCTACTTAATTTCCACATATAACCCTATTTTTAATCAAGATATGAAATATCATATGGAAATGTTGTCTCTGAATTTTTCTAACATTTTCTAACTTGAAGTGTGGTATGGTTGCTAGGAGAGGACAATCTAAAATTAGTTCAGTGACTAAAGTCTAGGGAGATAGGTGGTAAGTAGAAAAACCTCTCCAGTATTCTTATGCTTATGTTCCCTCTTGAGGCCATTAAGGGAATTGAGGGCTTAAAGGAGGAAAGTGTGAATGTCCTCCATATAGAAATCTTACCTTTGCAGAGAGAACAGCCTCATATCCCTGATTAAATAGAGTCTTTCTCAAAATATAATCCCAGGGTACTGGGGAGATGATACTGACTCTATTGTTACTGTATCTTTATTCTCTCTTAACTTCATCTTGAAAGTGTGGACCAAAGAACAAGACTGGAGTCCAGGAAGTCAATATTCTATTTGTCATCTGACACTAGTTACATGATGATCACTAAATAGCTTCTGATCTCTGAACTAAGTCTTTTTTAAATTTTAAAATATTTAAGCGATGTAGAGTTAAGTAAGTGTTCTTCTAAGTGCTTTTGCAAGGAGGATCTATTTGGTTAAGTTTATAAATTTATTTTTAACAAATAAGTGTTTAAAAAATGAGTATGAGCTCACAATACCACCCATCCTAGAAACTGCCCTCTGAAGTCAAAATATAGAGTGAACCAGATTACTCTGCTACAGAATACAAAGTTCATGTGTTGAGGAAAGCACCTTGGGAGAGAATATTTGAGGTCATATTTAAAAGATCCTAAATAAGAAAAAAAGTGCCACACAGGGGGCTTTGTGGTGAAAAAGGAGAATTCCAGAAAGAGAAAAAAACCATGAGCAAAGGCGATGATGAAAAGTCTTGGAATTTAGAATAATTTGCAGAAAAATTTAGGGTATCAATAAACCCTTGATATGAGAAGCATTATGAAACAAGATTGAAAAAGCAAGTCATTTTAAGAAGTTCTGATATTATTCCTGAATAAATGGAAGAGTACTATTTTTTAAATATTTTATTTAAATTCAATTTACAACATACAGTATAATACTCCGTGCTCACCCCATCAAAGGCACTAAATTTTGAATGAGTATATGTGTGTGTTTTTGAGAGGGTCAATGGAGTAATCATGTTCATATTTCTAAAGCTGATTCTAGTTGCATTGCGGTCAATTAATTTCATGGCAACATTTTATTATTCTCAGCAAGGTTATTTCCCTGTTTGGGAAACTGGGGTGTACCGTAGCTAACTTCTACTGAGGGGAATAACACCATACCTCTGGGATTATAACACTTTTAAAGATCATCTCCATAAATGATATGCAACTCTTGTGAACAAAATTCTCATCCATTCATATTTTTCTGGTGAAGTATCAAGTTTTTAGAAGGAAAGTGACTTTCTTCAGAAAAAGCTATTAAGCAGCAAGACAGAGTTGTGATTCCGTGGAGGAAAGAAAATGCAGTCCATGAATTTTGCCATCCTGGTGCTGATTTTCTGAATGAACCCCCTAAGTTCAAACAAAGAAAATCATGGATTCTGCATGGTTCAGTGGCTGTATCATCTGGGGCAAGTAATTTAAGCTCTTTGAACTTAGGTTTTTACCTCTGCATTATGGATAGTAACAGTAATGATATCTATAACATAGGAATTCTGTGAGAAATAGATGAGATGATTCATATTAAGAATTTATAACCCAGTCTGGTACATAGAATCTTCTGAGAAATACTGGTTTTACTAACACTATTTCTCAAGAAAGTGCCACGTACTTCTCTGCTATATTAAAGGAAATAGATAAGCTGTCTGAGTCTGTGTTGAGTCTGTGTACAGGAACAATTAGGAATTGAGGGTCATACATTTCATAAAGACAATCCCATGAATTCTTCCTATAACGATGGCATGGCATTTCCTTCCTACTTACTGATGATTGGTTGCTTGCATCTAACATCTCCTTTGCTCATTTTGTGAATCTAGTGAGTAGGGGAACATTTGCATCTTTAGGAAGAGTACAGTTAACCAAAACCTCAAAAGAAAGCAGTGTTCCCCAGGCCTTGGTCTCATTACACAAATAGATCTAAAGAAGTAAAACCTATGGGTAGGAATGACCTTTAAAACATCTCCTTTCCTAGAATTAATGTTAGAAACAAGAGAGGCACCTGATTTTCCACCCTACGTAGTATTCAGTACTTTAGGATCATAAGCATAAAAAAATCCTAAAATTATGTCTAGGAGCAGGCAGTTAATGAACTCTGAGTTCTCTCTCTCTGTGTGCATGTGTGTGTTTGCCAGCCAGTATTTGAATTATTTTGATGTTTCCCCATGAGAATCATTTCTAACTCCCATAAGAATCATGAGTCGTTCCCAATATCCATTAAATTTTTTTGTCTATATTCTTTTACCACATTATAAGACATAAATAAATCTTATTTTTATACCACTCTGTGTAGTATTTTTCTGTCCTAAGTAGGATTTCAATTCACATCACTTATGAGAACTGCTATGCAATTAACATTTGATTCTGTGGATAGTATCAAATGAACTATACGGGCTAGTTTTTACTACATTATTTAACTAATTGTAGAATACATATGCAAGGTCTTTTGCTTGCTTTTTTCACATGTTGATCTATTTTTTCTCTATATCTGTGTTTATGAGAGAGGTGACAGTTGCTTAACTGACTGCATAGGCACATACACATGAGAGAAATAGAAACGGAAAAAAGAAAGAATGAAAAGGAAAAAAGCCACAAGCAAACCTATAGTAATGCCAGGTAACATTGATGCTGATCTGATCATATTATATTAATTGAGAAAGATTGCAATACTTGAAAAATTGTAAGTACTATGAAGTGAGCTGAAAAGACTTTCACTTTAAATATGAATTGATATAGTTAATAATAATGGTAACAGTGTTGATGATGATGATAATCATAGTAACAGCATTGATTATAGTCAATCAGAAAAAGAACCCTCAGCAAGAGTTTAAGTTTCTTCTCTCTGTGTCTATATGATAACACAGGGCAGGAATACAGGTTTTGCTGTCTATGAAGTGTGTTGACTATTGACCCTCAAGAAAGGAGAGAGGAAAATGTAGGGAATGGATAGCAAATGTTGCAGTGATTGATTGGATATGAAATTGAGCACAAAATGTCTAAGAAGAAAATGGTCTAAAAGTGGTACCCTTCAAAGTGATCCATTCTTAAATGAATAAGTAATCAGAGTGTATGTCAGTCCAGACATTATGAAAATGATACATACTAACAGTGGTACCTAAGACATCAAAGTCAAAGACAGTGCAGGATTATATGTTAATAAAGACATAAGCAAAAGACAAAAGGAGGGGATAATGACTTGAAGCAAATATCAAATAAAACAAATGATCACTTTCATAAATTTAGCCAAGGGAATGAACATATGTTATAAAAATGTCCTATGTCCCATTCGATTGAAAAAAGCGCAATAATCATCCTCACATGACAGCCTGGCTTAGAGATGTGTGATGCAATCTTCATTAATTTATAAAGTTTAAAAAATGTTGTCATTCTCCTAATAATTAAAACTTTAAAGATTTTCATGAGAACAATTCAAGAATGCAATTCTATCACATCTGTGGATTAAGAAGACTGGCTAATATTTTACTGGATTCATTGCATTTTTAAAGATGGTTTATCTACCTTTTGATCCTGGAGTTACTCACATGAATATGTAAGTTTTTGTATCCTTGACATCTGGATGATTATCTGCAGAATGAAACACAGCATTATTACTTCATTGTTCAGAGTGTGAAAATGAGTAAAAGAATCTTTATTTACAATGCAGCCAGGAATATCTGAAGAGGGTGCTCTCACGCAGCTGACATATGTTGCAGCCTGCATAACCTGCAAAGAGAATTATTTTGAAAGGGTAGGACACTTTTCACAAGGAATTTTATCTCCTGCTATTCAGAAAAGGAAGGAAGATTCCCTGTCCCCTGGCCCCACCTTAGCAATAACACACTAACCACTGCTGGCAGCCAATGAGAATTCAGCACAACCTCCAACTCTCCTTCTCCCTGAACTTTTTTTTTTTTATTAATAAATTTATTTTTTATTGGTGTTCAATTTGCCAACATACAGAATAACACCCAGTGCTCATCCCATCAAGTGCCCCCCTCAGTGCCTCCCTGAACTTTTATACATACAGCCCTCCCCAATGTCCTCCTGAAACTGAATAAAAACTTACGTTGTCTTGGTTTCTTCAGACCTGCCTATGGTTTGCCAGTGTTTGCTTCTCCCAACTTGTAATTTCTCCACTATTCCTTTTGAAACTCATTTTGCTGCTAAAACAACTGGCCATTTTATTTTTAAGGTTGACATTACCCAGGTACAGTGAACACTGTCTCCCCTTAAGTCGGCCCATCCATGTGGCTTGTGTGTGTGTGCACCTCCCGTTAGTGTCCTGGGTAAAGTTGGAAAAAGGCAGGGAAGAGAGCCTTCAGGACACAGATCAGGATCAAATGAAAGCCTCCTCTGCCTAATGGAATAGGCATAAATTCAAGTAGTGAATATACAAAACAAAATGAGCCTTAAGGAGTAAAGACTAACATCTGAAGTAGTACACAAATGAGATCCACGTGCCTTGCCTTACCTCACCATGGGTTCTGTGGGGATGAGGATGAGCAGCCACCTCACCCCGGGAGGCCTTCAGTTCTTTCAGGGTCTTATAGCTTTTCCAGATGAGCTCAGCTATGGACATGTTTTCTAATATTGACTCCCATAGGCATAGAAGACAATGGGCTCCCCACAGTGTCAGGGAAAGAAGCTATTGGGAATTAGAGATTAGGTTCAGAACTCATTCTGTCTTTAGACTTAACACTTTAGTAACAGAACAATCTAAGATGGGGGTCAAATGGAGATAAATCCTCCCAAATGTCTCTGGAGACTGCCCCTCACCAGGATTGCTGGAGCCTCAGAAGTTTTTTATTTTTATTTTTCAAAGTACTGTGTATGCATTAGGAAAGAAAAGGTAGTCTCTAGTCCATTTATTTTTATTTTTATTTTCATTTTTATTTCTGTGAGAGACGGAGAGAGAGAGAGAGAGAATGCATGCATGGGGCGGAGGGGTAGGTGCAGGTGTATAGGGAAAGAGAATATTCCAAGCAGATTCTTTGCTCAGCCCAGAGCCCAAGGTGGGGCTCAATCCCACAACCCTGAGATCATGACCTGAGCTAAAATCAAGAATTGGAGCTTAACTGGCTACGTTACCCAGGAGCCCTTAGTCTCTTTATTTTAAATAAAGCCTTTTTAATTTCTTAACACAGTTGATCTCTACATCTGCCCCTCAGAATTTTAAAAGTTCGTAAGGAGACCTTAACTGGATTCAATCAGATAAGACTATCCAGATGGTTTTAGCATCTTATTCTCTCAAGGCTTTGTCTTTGGAATAACTCCTAATGTGGGAATGTGAGTGGAAAATCCATCCCAAGGGTGGGGATGGGGGTGCGATAAGGAGCCTGAGATTGCCCAGGCCCAACGGTGGGGTCAGTCAGGTGTCACCTCCTCTTGACCTCCTTTAACACTCCATCCCTTGTGATGGGCTCTTACAATCTCACTTGCTCCCTCTTCTGCAATATGCCCTAGCAGTGAGCAGGAGTTTCACTGGTATGGGGTTGGTGATGTCCATCAGACATTTGGGGACTCTCTGCCTGCATTAAAAACAGATGTCACAGCAACAGTATAGGCACATGGAAGAGAAAACATAGATTATGATAATTGTTGCCAAAATAATTAAAAAATCCAAGACACCATGATCCAAACCACTGATGTATTAAGTCCCCTAGGTCAGGAGTCAGATCATTCAGGGCATTCACTTATGTCCTCAAGTAATGTAATAAAGATGATATATTGGCAGACTCATGATATATAAACACATAGAATTATGTTTGGATAATTGCACAGATGAGACAGTGAAAATATCCATGTCCATGTTACTCTGGAGGACAGTTTTTCTCAATGGGAACTTTTTAGTTCTCAATAAAGACAGGCTTTGCTGGCTATCATTTACTTTTTGGAGTGAATTTAGTAGGGCCATCTATATGTGCTATAGTACCTCCCAGGCCAGGGGAGGGAACAAAGACAGTGGCCAAATGATCGTACAGTGAAAATCCCAAAGTACCCCTTTGGCCTTGAGAAAGAGAGGTTGGCAGCTTTAGGGACCTAGCTAGGTTGTACATAGCAGGCATGTGAGCCAGGGGAGACAGTACTGTCAGCTGGGAGATCCATTCGGGGTGTGACATGCCAAAAAAGACCCCCATTTTCTCCCTTCCTTCAGACACATGGGTGTTCCCTTCCTGATAGAGTATGCTTGCATAGTTCTGGTTCACAGCAGGACAACAAGATCTCAGTGAAAGCTGAGTAGTTCTCCCTCAACCAGCTGTGAAGTAACTCACATCTCCTGGTGGGCCAGCCCACTGCAAATTCTAATAGGTAATACCTTTCCCAGGCACATGAAAACTTGGTGCTCTTGGCAACATAGCACATTGATCCACATAGAGTAGGGAGTGAGTGGTTGCCATCTCCTGCAGTGTGCATTGCTTTATGGTGTTGAGTATCCTGGCCGAGGTGCCCATTCTAGCAAATGGGGCAATAGGCCTCACTGGTTGATTATTTGATTATTCAGGTGTATGAAAACGGAATAGTATTTTAGCCCTCCCAGCAAAAGTGGTTTATTGTCAGTAATTTAATATGCTGCTTTAATATTGCATTCTTCCTATCTACCCTGCTACTTATAGATAATAGGAGAGCATGGAACCTCCATTCAATGCTTTGTTCTTTTGCTTGGTCTTGTGTATAAAGACCTTTGAAGTGTGACCTCCGATCCTTATGTATTTGATGAGGCTATCTATACATGATACTAAGC
Organism: Canis lupus familiaris; assembly: GCF_011100685.1. Taxonomy (NCBI): domain Eukaryota; kingdom Metazoa; phylum Chordata; class Mammalia; order Carnivora; family Canidae; genus Canis; species Canis lupus. The sequence goes on from NC_049242.1 coordinate 28,149,593, forward strand.
TTTTAAAATTCCCTTATGGAGACTGTCCTGTTTATAGGGTGACAGCTGAAATTTTGGGATAGGCCAGACACTGTGTTTACACAAACAAAAGAATATTTGGAATCCTCACCCAGAGGAATGGGGCCAAATTCACTAATTTATTATTCCTGCACCAGTTAGGAACTCTGGTGGATTGCCAGACTCCTTTGGCAGCGCCTTGGGTGTTGTTCAGAAAACACATTGTTACTGCATCAATCGAATCACTCTTCTAGGGCAATATGGCATCCTTGGCAATATGCCATTCCATGCTGGACTATAGTGTCTGTTTTCCCTTTGCAATAATTTGCTGAATCTAATGTAGAATCAGTTCCTAGAGCTTGTACCCAAGCTAGGGCAGCAGCTTCCTGATGGCCAGTGAATGTCATCACCTTATAAGCTGAGAAATGGAAAACAGTGAGGACTCCTTCAGGACACTGCAGGTACTCAAATATCTTCTATATATTCTGACCACGCAAGGATTTATTCATGATCACCTATCCTTCTGCTTCCCATTTTTCATGCCTGGGGGTTAGTCCTTTTAGAAAAGTCCAACCAACTTATCAGAAGTCTAGGATAATTACTACTTAAATTTTCCTTCTTTATTAGAGGAGTGGGGCACATTGTCCATTTCACTGTCAATTACCACAGCATCGTCTCCTTTATTCTGTTCACTTTCCCATGGATTCCACCTCTTAGTACCAAATCAGGCTTTGATAAGAACCCTCAAACTTTAATCCATGGCAGTCTGCACCCTCTTTGCTCTGCAAAATGGCACCCTAAGTTCTCCAACACATTATTCTGTTCTCCCACTTTGTTTTTTGTTTTTTGTTTTTTTTTTTTTTAATTTTTTTTTTTTTATTTATGATAGTCACAGAGAGAGAGAGAGAGAGAGAGGCAGAGACACAGGCAGAGGGAGAAGCAGGCTCCATGCACCGGGAGCCCGATGTGGGATTCGATCCCGGGTCTCCAGGATCGCGCCCTGGGCCAAAGGCAGGCGCCAAACCGCTGCGCCACCCAGGGATCCCTCTGTTCTCCCACTTTGACTGTAACTCCAAAACTAGCAGAGTCATGGACAACTATATGTCCTTTTCTAACCTAAGCTCTTTCTCCAACTTTCTAGCTCAAATTTCAGCCTCTAGCTGGGCATCAGTGGCTGCTAATCTGCCCAGAGTAGATTCCTACTCACAGTGGCTGTCATTATTCCCATAGGTCAGTACATGTAATTCCTCAAACAAAGGCATTAGACCAAGAGATGTTCTCTGGGTGCCCCTGTATTCCCATGTGATCCACAAGTATCTGACATTGGGCCACCCCTCCCCACACAGAGGTCAATGGCCAACTCCAGATTTCCATGCTGACACCTCTTCTCCACGACCCACTTCCCCCATCTCCTGGACGGATCATCAATTGTTAGTTTACACACTGGCCTCAAACATGGACAGAAAGAAGAAACTAAAGAAAGAGGCAGATACTGCACAAGTAGGTGACATGTTTAGTAAGCAGGGGAACTTACGTATGAGACTACTATTTGGTGGTCACAAGATGAGTTGGTCTCTACACCTACACAAGGGAATCTTTAAAGTTTATATAGAATCCTTCATGATGTTTGGTCCTATATAACACCCAGGTAGTCTCAGCAACACACTGCTCTGTCAAGGCTGAGTCATTGGAAGAAATCCTAGTGCAGGAATGGTGGGCAGAATGTATATTTCCAATACAGTGGAGCAGGTGAGGAGCATGTGATGCCTGGGTCTAGCTCATTAGCTCATGGGTTAACCACTGGTGGAGTCTTCTTAAGGACTTCTTCCAAAAATATGAACACAAAATTGATAATAAAACAATTATGTGTTTTATCTCCCCTGAAGTACATCTTCTAGACTTTTTCTATATAATTCCAAGATTTTTCAACATATGTCATGTTTGGCATATCTATCAAAAAGAGAGGTGTAGTGGGACACTGGATGGCTCAGTTGGTGGTAGCGACTGTTTGTTGAGCTCATTTCAGGCCTAGATCTCTTAGCTATGACTTTGAGCCCTGCACTGGGCTCCAACAAGGCAGGGATCCTACCTAATTAAAAAAAAAAAAAAAATATATATATATATATATGCATAACAAATTTTTTAAAGAATTTATTTATTTATTTATTTATTTATTTATTTATTAGAGAGAGAGAGAGAGAGACAGAGAGTATGAGCAGGGAAAGAGGCACAGGGAGAGGGAGAAAGAAAATCTGAAGCAGACTCTGGGCTGAGTATGTGGAGCTCAACATAGGGCTCTATCTCACTATCCTTAGATCATGACCTGAGCTGAAGTCAGGAGTCAGACCCTTAACCCACTGAGCTACCAAGACATCCAAATAGTAACAGATGTTAAAGCTTTTTTTGCAGGGTAGTGTTCATAGCAGTAGATGTGTGTAGTTTTGTCTTTCTTTTTTCTTTACTTCTTTTCTATTCCTAGCACACTTGCATAAAAAATTGATCATACATTTTCCAAATCAGTGTAACAATAAAAATAATATACATACCCAGGTACTAGAAAATGGTTAAGTGAATGAAGGAACATGAAATCAATGATATATTTTGTGACTATTAAAATTATAATTGTGTTGGAGAGGATGTGGAGAAAGGGGAACACTCCTGCACTGTTGGTGGGAATGTGAACTGGTGTAGCCACTCTGGAAATCTGTGTGGAGGTTCCTCAAAGAGTTAAAAATAAAGCTACCCTAAGACCCAGCAATTGCAGTGCTGGGGATTTACCTCAAAGATGAAGTGAAAAACCAAGACCCCTGCACCCTGATGTTTCTAGCAGCAATGTCCACAATAGCCAAACTATGGAAGGAGCTTCAGTGTCCATCGAAAGATGAGTGGATAAAGAAGATGTGGTTTATGTATACAATGGATACATATACATACATTATGTATTCAATGTATACAATTCCTCAGCCATTAGAAACGACAAATACCCACCATTTGCTTCAACGTGGATGGAACTGGAGGGTATTATGCTGAGTGAAGTAAGTCAATTGGAGAGGGACAAACATTGTATGGTTTTCATTCATTTGGGAAATACAGAAAATAGTGAAAGGGATTATAGGAGAAAGGAAAGAAAATGAGTGGGAACTGGCTTTTTTTTCAGTAGATCTCAAAGCTCTTTCTTCTTACTTCATCAACAATTATATATCCTTCAGACATAACATATACAGGTAGCTTTCCTGAGTATGAAGAATTGGAAAAGGAGAATTAACTTAAAATCCCTCCCTTTCATGTACTTCTTTCAGTACCACAGCCTAGAATTGACTTTCACATCCTAGATTAGAACAAATCTTAAAAAACCTGGGTTTTCCTTAAGTCTGTATTGTGCTGTATGGCTTCTGGGGAAATAGACGACATGACAGTGTTCCAAATAGGATCCAGGCTGCCTGCCTTCTTAACTTTCTTAAACCTTACTGCAAAAGCCTCAAAGAACATCTGAATTGCTCATTCAGGCGGGAGGAGCAAGATGGTGGAAGAGTAGGGTCTCCAAGTCACCTGTCTCCAACCAAATTACCTAGAAAACCTTCAAATTATCCTGAAAATCTATGAATTCGGCCTGAGAATTAAAGAGAGACCAGCTGGAATGCTACAGTGAGAAGAGTTCGTGCTTCTATCAAGGTAGGAAGACGGGGAAAAAGAAGTAAAGAAACAAAGGCCTCCAAGGGGGAGGGGCCCCGCGAGGAGCCGGGCTGAGGCCGGGGCGAGTGTCCCCAGGACAGGAGAGCCCCGTCCCGGAGAAGCAGGAGCTGCACCGACCTTCCCGGGCAGAGAGGGGCTCGCAGGGATTAGGAGCAGGACCCAGGAGGGCGGGGATGCCCTCGGGTTCCCTGGGACAGTAACAGCAACTGCACGCCCAGGAGAGTGCGCCGAGCTCCCTAAGGGCTGCAGCGCGCACGGCAGGACCCGGCGGGACCCGGAGCAGCTGGAAGGGCTCGGGCGGCGGCTCCGCGGAGGGGGCTGCACGGCCCCGGGAGCAGCTCGGAGGGGCTCGGGCAGAGGAAGAGGCTCCGTGCGGAGGGGGCTGCGCGGTTCCAGGAGCAGCTCGGAGGGGCTCGGGCGGCAGCTCCGCGGAGGGGGCTGCGCGGCCCGGGAGCGCGAATCCAACAGCGCAGGCTCCGGAGCACAGGGCGCCGGGACACAGCCCAGGATCCGGCCTCCCCCGGGACAGGCAGAGGCCGGGAGGGCCCAGGACAGCGAGGACGCTCCTGCCCCAGCTGAGCACATCAGCGGCCCCGCCCCGGAGCCTCCAGGCCCTGCAGACGGAGTTCCTGCCGGAGCTGAATCCAGGTTTCCAGAGCTGCCCCGCCACTGGGGCTGTTCCTCCTGCGGCCTCACGGGGTAAACAACCCCCACTGAGCCCTGCACCAGGAAGGGGCACAGCAGCTCCCCCAAGTGCTAACACCTGAAAATCAGCACAACAGGCCCCTCCCCCAGAACACCAGCTAGACGGACAACTTCCAGGGGAAGCCAAGGGACTTAAAGAACACAGAATCAGAAGATACTCCCCCGTGGTTCTTTTATTTTTTTTTGTTTTTGTTTTTGTTTTTGTTTTGTTTTGCTTTTTGATTTGTTTCCTTCCCCCACCCCCTTTTTTTCTCCTTTCTTTTTTTCTCTTTTTCTTCTTTTTTTTTCGTTTTTTTTCTTCCCTTTTTTTTCTCTTTCTCTTTTCTTTCCTTCTTTCTCTCCTCTCTTTTTCTCTTTTTCCCAATACAACTTGCTTTTGGCCACTCTGCACTGAGCAAAATGACTAGAAGGAAAACCTCACCTCAAAAGAAAGAATCAGAAACAGTCCTCTCTCCCACAGAGTTACAAAATCTGGATTACAATTCAATGTCAGAAAGCCAATTCAGAAGCACTATTATACAGCTACTGGTGGCTCTAGAAAAAAGCATAAAGGACTCAAGAGACTTCATGACTGCAGAATTTAGAGCTAATCAGGCAGAAATTAAAAATCAATTGAATGAGATGCAATCCAAACTAGAAGTCCTAACAACGAGGGTTAACGAGGTGGAAAAACGAGTGAGTGACATAGAAGACAAGTTGATGGCAAAGAGGGAAACTGAGGAAAAAAGAGACAAACAATTAAAAGACCATGAAGATAGATTAAGGGAAATAAACGACAGCCTGAGGAAGAAAAACCTACATTTAATTGGTGTTCCCAAGGGCGCCGAAAGGGACAGAGGGCCAGAATATGTATTTGAACAAATTCTAGCTGAAAACTTTCCTAATCTGGGAAGGGAAACAGGCATTCAGATCCAGGAAATAGAGAGATCCCCCCCCTAAAATCAATAAAAACCGTTCAACACCTCGACGTTTAATAGTTAAGCTTGCAAATTCCAAAGATAAAGAGAAGATCCTTAAAGTAGCAAGAGACAAGAAATCCCTGACTTTTATGGGGAGGAGTATTAGGGTAACAGCAGACCTCTCCACAGAGACCTGGCGGGCCAGAAAGGGCTGGCAGGATATATTCAGGGTCCTAAATGAGAAGAACATGCAACCAAGAATACTTTATCCAGCAAGGCTCTCATTCAAAATGGAAGGAGAGATAAAGAGCTTCCAAGACAGGCAGCAACTAAAAGAATATGTGACCTCCAAACCAGCTCTGCAAGAAATTTTAAGGGAGACTCTTAAAATTCCCCTTTAAGAAGAAGTTCAGTGGAACAGTCCACAAAAACAAGGACTGAATAGTTATCATGATGACACTAAATTCATATCTCTGAATAGTAACTCTGAATGTGAACGGGCTTAATGACCCCATCAAAAGGCGCAGGGTTTCAGACTGGATAAAAAAGCAGGACCCATCTATTTGCTGTCTACAAGAGACTCATTTTAGACAGAAGGACACCTACAGCCTGAAAATAAAAGGTTGGAGAACCATTTACCATTCAAATGGTCCTCAAAAGAAAGCAGGGGTAGCCATCCTTATATCAGATAAACTAAAATTTACCCCAAAGACTGTAGTGAGAGATGAAGAGGGACACTATATCATACTTAAAGGATCTATTCAACAAGAGGACTTAACAATCCTCAATATATATCCCCGAATGTGGGAGCTGCCAAATATATAAATCTATTATTAACCAAAGTGAAGAAATATTTAGATAATAATACACTTATACTTGGTGACTTCAATCTAGCTCTTTCTATACTCAATAGGTCTTCTAAGCACAACATCTCCAAAGAAACGAGAGCTTTAAATGATACACTGGACCAGATGGATTTCACAGATATCTACAGAACTTTACATCCAAACTCAACTGAATACACATTCTTATCAAGTGCACATGGAACTTTCTCCAGAATAGACCACATATTGGGTCACAAATCAGGTCTGAACCTATACCAAAAGATTGGGATCGTCCCCTGTATATTCTCAGACCATAATGCCTTGAAATTAGAACTAAATCACAACAAGAAGTTTGGAAGGACCTCAAACACGTGGAGGTTAAGGACCATCCTGCTAAAAGATGAAAGGGTCAACCAGGAAATTAAGGAAGAATTAAAAAGATTCATGGAAACTAATGAGAATGAAGATACAACCATCCAAAATCTTTGGGATGCAGCAAAAGCAGTCCTAAGGGGGAAATACATCACAATACAAGCATCCATTCAAAAACTGGAAAGAACTCAAATACAAAAGCTAACCTTAAAAAAAAAACAAAAAAACAAAAAAACAAAAAAAAGCTAACCTTACACATAAAGGAGCTAGAGAAAAAACAGCAAATAGATCCTACACCCAAGAGAAGAAGGGAGTTAATAAAGATTCGAGCAGAACTCAACGAAATCGAGACCAGAAGAACTGTGGAACAGATCAACAGAACCAGGAGTTGGTTCTCTGAAAGAATTAATAAGATAGATAAACCATTAGCCAGCCTTATTAAAAAGAAGAGAGAGAAGACTCAAATTAATAAAATCATGAATGAGAAAGGAGAGATCACTACCAACACCAAGGAAATACAAACGATTTTAAAAACATATTATGAACAGCTATACGCCAATAAATTAGGCAATCTAGGAGAAATGGACGCATTCCTGGAAAGCCACAAACTACCAAAACTGGAACAGGAAGAAATAGAAAACCTTAACAGGCCAATAACCAGGGAGGAAATTGAAGCAGTCATCAAAAACCTCCCAAGACACAAGAGTCCAGGGCCAGATGGCTTCCCAGGGGAATTTTATCAAACTTTTAAAGAAGAAACCATACCTATTCTCCTAAAGCTGTTTGGAAAGATAGAAAGAGATGGAGTACTTCCAAATTCGTTCTATGAAGCCAGCATCACCTTAATTCCAAAACCAGACAAAGACCCCACCAAAAAGGAGAATTACAGACCAATATCCCTGATGAACATGGATGCAAAAATTCTCAACAAGATACTGGCCAATAGGATCCAACAGTACATTAAGAAAATTATTCAACATGACCAAGTAGGATTTATCCCTGGGACACAAGGCTGGTTCAACACCCGTAAAACAATCAATGTGATTCATCATATCAGCAAGAGTAAAACCAAGAACCATATGATCCTCTCATTAGATGCAGAGAAAGCATTTGACAAAATACAGCATCCATTCCTGATCAAATCTCTTCAGTGTAGGGATAGAGGGAACATTCCTTGACATCTTAAAAGCCATCTATGAAAAGCCCACAGCAAATATCATTCTCAATGGGGAAGCACTGGGAGCCTTTCCCCTAAGATCAGGAACAAGACAGGGATGTCCACTCTCACCACTGCTGTTCAACATAGTACTGGAAGTCCTAGCCTCAGCAATCAGACAACAAAAAGACATTAAAGGCATTCAAATTGGCAAAGAAGAAGTCAAACTCTCCCTCTTCGCCGATGACATGATACTCTACATAGAAAACCCAAAAGTCTCCACCCCAAGATTGCTAGAACTCATACAGCAATTTGGTAGCGTTGCAGGATACAAAATCAATGCCCAGAAGTCAGTGGCATTTCTATACACTAACAATGAGACTGAAGAAAGAGAAATTAAAGAGTCATTCCCATTTACAATTGCACCCAAAAGCATAAGATACCTAGGAATAAACCTCACCAAAGATGTAAAGGATCTATACCCTCAAAACTATAGAACACTTCTGAAAGAAATTGAGGAAGACACAAAGAGATGGAAAAATATTCCATGCTCATGGATTGGCAGAATTAATATTATGAAAATGTCAATGTTACCCAGGGCAAATTACACGTTTAGTGCAATCCCTATCAAAATACCATGGACTTTCTTCAGAGAGTTAGAACAAATAATTTTAAGATTTGTGTGGAATCAGAAAAGACCCAGAATAGCCAGGGTAATTTTAAAAAAGAAAACCATATCTGGGGGCATCACAATGCCAGATTTCAGGTTGTACTACAAAGCTGTGGTCATCAAGACAGTGTGGTACTGGCACAAAAACAGACGCATAGATCAGTGGAACAGAATAGAGAATCCAGAAGTGGACCCTGAACTTTATGGTCAACTAATATTCGATAAAGGAGGAAAGACTATCCATTGGAAGAAAGACAGTCTCTTCAACAAATGGTGCTGGGAAAATTGGACATCCACATGCCGAAGAATGAAACTAGACCACTCTCTTTCACCATACACAAAGATAAACTCAAAATGGATGAAAGATCTAAATGTGAGAAAAGATTCCATCAAAATCCTAGAGAAGAACACAGGCAACACCCTTTTTGAACTCGGCCATAGTAACTTCTTGCAAGATACATCCACGAAGGCAAAAGAAACAAAAGCAAAAATGAACTATTGGGACTTAATCAAGATAAGAAGCTTTTGCACAGCAAAGGATACAGTCAACAAAACTCAAAGACAACCTACAGAATGGGAGAAGATATTTGCAAATGACCTATCAGATAAAGGGCTAGTTTCCAAGATCTATAAAGAAGTTATTCAACTCAACACCAAAGAAACAAACAATCAATCATGAAATGGGCAAAAGACATGAACAGAAATCTCACAGAGGAAGACATAGACATGGCCAACATGCACATGAGAAAATGCTCTGCATCACTTGCCATCAGGGAAATACAAATCAAAACCACAATGAGATCCCACCTCACACCAGTGAGAATGGGGAAAATTAACAAGGCAGGAAACAACAAATGTTGGAGAGGATGCGGAGAAAAGGGAACCCTCTTACACTGTTGGCGGGAATGTGAACTGGTGCAGCCACTCTGGAAAACTGTGTGGAGGTTCCTCAAACAGTTAAAAATATACCTGCCCTACGACCCAGCAATTGCACTGTTGGGGATTTACCCCAAAGATACAAATGCAATGAAACGCCGGGACACCTGCACCCCGATGTTTATAGCAGCAATGGCCACAATAGCCAATCTGTGGAAGGAGCCTTGGTGTCCATCGAAAGATGAATGGATAAAGAAGATGTGGTTTATGTATACAATGGAATATTACTCAGCTATTAGAAATGACAAATACCCACCATTTGCTTCAACGTGGATGGAACTGGAGGGTATTATGCTGAGTGAAGTAAGTCAGTCAGTGAACGACAAACATAATATGTTCTCATTCATTTGGGGAATATAAATAATAGTGAAAGGGAATATAAGGGAAGGGAGAAGAAATGTGTGGGAAATATCAGAAAGGGAGACAGAACGTAAAGACTGCTAACTCTGGGAAACGAACTAGGGGTGGTGGAAGGGGAGAAGGGCTTGGGGTGGGAGTGAATGGGTGACGGGCACTGGGGGTTATTCTGTATGGTAGTAAATTGAACACCAATAAAAAATAAATTTAAAAAAAAATTGCTCATTCAAGACCTAGTCACTAAGTCTCCAGAAGAATGTAAACACCAAAAAAAAAAAAAAAAAAAAAAAAAGGCGATTTCAATGGTTATTGGTATGGAAAAAAAACCTGCACAAAAGAATATTCTCCTGGTAGTGGGCCTACTGTGTGAGCCAAGTAATTCCCTAACGTGAAATATATGTGAGATTTCACACACAGTATTTCAACTGCCATTTTAAATTTCTAAATTTGCTTAATTTACCTCTGTAGTTTTTCTTAAATTTGGAAGATCTTCTCAGATTTTGCCCTCTTTTAAATAGTATGATCATATTATTTTACCATTCTGCTGGATCACGCTTTCTTCTCTTATTTATATTCCATGCTCCAATTTTTCTAGAGATTATTGTTGGTGGTTTTTTTTTCAAATTCTTAATTCAGCATTTATTTATTTTTCTTTTTATCATTCATATCATAAAACCAATCAGTTCTATGAATTTACTGCTAATTCAGAATTGGCTTTATGCCATGCAAATGACAATGTTCTCATATTTTACAATTTTACAGGAATATATTGTTTTGAACTTGATTTACTCTTTCATAGAAGAGCTGCGTTGAAGAGCAATTTTAATTGCACAAGGATAGGCATGCTTTACTTACCCTTTACTACGGCTATCTCATTTCTAAACTATTTTATTTGCTGAAATAAAATCACTATGCAAAATAAATATTGAACCATATTTAGTAGGCCTATTTCTGATTGCATTACTGCGTAATTTGGGATTTTCTTTTTTTTTCTTACTCAGTCAAATGAGAAAAATCAGCTGATGCTCAGTGGTTGCCAACTCCATAACTGAGTGATATGTTTATCTTTTCTTCCAAGTCATCCTCCTGGCCTTAGGAGTAATAGTCCTTTCAATTCTGACTACATCTGAATTTAGTGCGGAGGACCACGGCTCTGAGTTCTCCATCGTCTACATATTTCCTATGAGAATGGACTTTTATGTTCATACTTTGGGTCATAGTAGAAACAACTCTAATCTGAAGTTCTTACTTTTGCAAACTCTCTACTTCTTATATCTCCAGCTGATTTTGGTTGTTTTGATTTCTGTCTTTCTACATGTATGATGTGCCACAATCATTGTTCTTATATATTGGATCTGTAGATTGTCCTCTGAGTTAACAGCAAGACCAGTGAGCATGGTGCACTTCAGTACTATTTGCAAAACTCTGGATTTTGACTCTGTTGAATGAAGAGGATGGAAAAAAGAGGAGGTGTTAGAAGGAGGATTGGGACAATAACTGAGGCATGATGATATTGCCTGATTCAAAAATTGTTTCCTGTCATAAGAGGGTTGTTCCTAATTTTTGTTTAATTTGAGGAGGAACATGCAGATGTGCCCTAGCTTAGAACATTTTGCTGTCACTCTTTTAGCTCTCATTCCTTAGAAAAAGAATCTACAATATATGAAATTAATATTATTTATTAATACATGCTAAAAGATGCAGCATAGTGGACAATCCAGTAAAATTTAGGAAATAATTTTCTTCTATTTTCTTCATTATGTAGTTTCATTGCCATTTAAACTGATTTTCAAAGCAGTTCTGAACAACTGAATTTTAAAACAGGTGAGACAATGAAGGTTAGAATTCTGCTATGGTAATTCCCATGGAATAGCAGTTTCCCTAAGAAGCCCCTCCCCGGATATGTGGAAAACAAAAGCATACTTCTAAATAGCCTGTGGATCAAGGAAATCAACAGACACAAACATTAGAAAATCTTTTGAAGGCAAGTGAAACAAAAGCAAAAATGAACTATTGGGACTTCATCAAGATAAGAAGCTTTTGCACAGCAAAAAAAAAAAAAAAAAAAAAAAAAAACAGTCAACAAAACTAAAAGACAACCTACAGAATGGGAGAAGATATTTGCAAATGACGTATCAGATAAAAGGCTAGTTTCCAAGATCTATAAAGAACTTATTAAACTCAACAGCAAAGAAACAAACAATCCAGTCATGAAATGGGCAAAAGACATGAACAGAAATCTCACAGAGGAAGACATAGACATGGCCAACAAGCTCAAGAGAAAATGCTCCGCATCCCTGGCCATCAGGGAAGTACAATTCAAAACCACAATGAGATACCACCTCACACCAGTGAGAATGGGGAAAATTACCAAGGCAGGAAGCCACAAATGTTGGAGAGGATGTGGAGAAAGGGAAACCCTCTTGCCCTGTTGGTGGGAATGTGAACTGGTGCAGCCACTCTGGAAAACTGTGTGGAGGTTCCTCAAAGAGTTAAAAATAGATCTGCCCTACGACCCAGCAATTGCACTGCTGGGGATTTACCCCAAAGATACAGATGCAGTGAAACGCCGGGACACCTGCACCCGGATGTTTATAGCAGCAATGTTCACAATAGCCAAACTGTGGAAGGAGCCTCGGTGTCCATCGAAAGATGAATGGATAAAGAAGATGTGGTTTATGTATACAACGGAATATTACTCAGCCATTAGAAATGACAAATACCCACCATTTGCTCTAACGTGGATGGAACTGGAGGGTATTATGCTGAGTGAAATAAGTGAATCAGAGAAGGACAAACATTATATGGTCTCATTCATTTGGGGAATATAAAAAATAGTGAAAGGGTATAAAGGGGAAAGGAGAGAAAATGAGTGGGAAATATCAGAGAGGGAGACAGAACATGAGAGACTCCTAACTCTGGGAAACGAACAAGGGGTGGTGGAAAGGGGATGGGGGTGACTGGGTGATGGGCACTGAAGGGGGCACTTGATGGGATGAGCACTAGGTGTTATGCTATATGTTGGCAAATTGAACTCCAATAAAAAAAAGAAAATATTTTGAAGAAAATGAAAATAAAACATATTAGAATTAGTAAGAAACCATTTGTGTATTACTATTTTTTCTTCAAAAAGGAAAAATTATGCTTATGTGTTACATAATTTTTGCCAAACAAGGATTGTTATAAGGAAGTGATATTTTGTTTCTATCTCCTTGGATGTACAACTGTCAAATTCTGCTAACAGATTGGTTTGTAAGATTTCAGACTTTTCACTCTGCTTAGTGTATACAAAAGATATTACTTAGGCAACCACAATGTATAATGCATAGATACTTTCTTCTATCAATTAACAGTGTATCATAATGACTTCACCCATGTGTTTGATAATACAAGGAATCAGATAGAAAAACACATATGTTTCAACAACTACTTCAACTTCACCCACATAAAAACAAAAGAAGATTCTCTGATCTTTCAGTGGAGGCACTGACATCTTCTGAGTGTGCACTTGATTTTAGTTATAATTTTCTTTTTATTGTAAAGGTCCAGAATGCTTCAGAACCAAGATTAAGCATCTTAACTATGATCCTCTGACTCATGCAAGAGGAATAAATCTTCCTGTTTATTCACGTAACTTTTACTGCAGTAATCATTTGGGAATGTAATCATTGGTTTGCATAAGTTTCTCCATTATTAGAATGTTAAATTTTAAAGTTAGGGATTGGAATATATTTGTCATTGTATCCTTGAGATATAAAGCCTTGTCGAGTATTTTATATTAATTAGTAGATAAAGGAAGCTGTAAATAAATGGGAAAATTAATATGAAAGAATCTACATCATCCCACAATTGAATGCAGCCAGTAGTTTTCATCATGTCCTTGTCAAATAATACCAATTTCCATCCCAATACTTTTCTTCTCCTTGGCATTCCAGGAATGGAGGCTATCCACGCTTGTCTGTCAATGCCTTTCTGTTTTGTCTACCTGAGTGCTCTCCTGGGTATTTTTGCTATTCTATTTATAATCAGAACAGACTCCAATCTGCATGAGCCCATGTTCTTCTTCCTCTGTATGCTCTCTGTGACTGACATGATCATCTCCACTACTGTCAGGCCCAAAATGCTAAGCATATTTTGGTTCCATGGCAGTGAGATCTATTTTGAAGCCCTTGTACAAGTGTTTCTCATTCATTCATTCATTATGCATCATGGTCTCAGGGTTTATCTTGGCCATGGCCTTTGACAGGTATGTGGCAATCTGTGATCCTCTGAGACATTCTACTATCCTGACACATGGAATCATCAAGAACTTGGGGCTGGTTATTGTCTTCCGTGGGGTTTTGCTCTTCAGTCCTCAACCATTTATGCTTCGGTGGCTTCCTTACTGTAGAATTAATATCATCCCCCACACTATGAATTTATGGCACTGATCAAGCTTGCTTATGCAGAGACCAGAATCTACAGAATCTACACCTGACTGCTGCCTTCTTCACTGGAGGTTTAGATTTCTTATTGATCCTATGTTCCTGTTATCATTCTCTACACTGTCTTCCATCTTCCATTCAAGGCTGCTCGGCTCAAGACCTTAGGCACATGTGGATCCCATTTGTGTGATCTCAGTAGCCTACACTCCAGCCTTTTTCTTCTTCCTTACTCACAGATTTGGTCACCATATGGCTCCTCATACTCATATCTTTGTGGCTAACATATATCTTCTAGTTCCACCCATGGTAAACCCATTGATCTATGGCATAAGAACCAAGAGGATCAGAGATCGAGTCCTTCAAGTTTGGACTTCTCACCAATTCTGAAGCAACCAACTCTTCCTTAAGAAATTTTTTTTTATGGAGAAAAAAAAAAGGCTTAACTTCTTTCTAGAATTCTGAATTTCTACATCTTCCATTTTTAATGTTCAAAGTATTAATTAGCATTGACTAGATTTTGTTCCCTTCTGGAAATTTGCTTATGAAATGGTTGACTTAGCTTACTTATTCTTAATACATTTGCTGGTAGTGCATTATCTCCACTATTATTTGATCTCATGTGTTGTGTTTGCTCCCATATGACTATCCTGTCTTATTACCTTTTCAGAGGTGGTTTTTATTTATTCATTATCTCTTTAAGAAGATGCTGTACATTTGTATATGTCAGTTAATGAGATTGCTTATATCTCCTGAACAGTAAGATTGAAAGAATTTTAAATATGTAATCTTAGAAATTGTGTTGGTTCTTGCAAAATGTTTTCTGAGCAGATGATGAAAGTGTCATGTCATGCTTTCCAGAGGCCTTTGTGAAGAGTTTTGTGATATAATCTATCTAATTAAATCTATCTAATGGGTTAATGTATTACTGAAAATAAAAGCAGTTAAAGACACCAGTTTCAACAGCTGTGCCAGAAGTTGCTTTTTGCTGGGTTCCTCAGGTACATGACATGTAGATACTGATCATGTGTCATTTTCCAATTCTCTCAGGAAGAAAGTTCATTAACAGTCTGCACTCATATGGACAACAACAGCAAAGGCATCGATTTTCAATTCTCCTGCTGTCCTGATATAGCTCAAAGGACCCTGGACACTCCATACATTCTGGAAGATGTCCTATTGGTTCATTTTAAAAGATTAGTTGAGCCCTGAGTGGAAAGTTTGTTGGAGGCCTTGGTAAGATACATGTGTTCCAAAGAATGAAAAATAAACCTTCTGAATATTAAGTGGTTTCTCTCAAGAGCAAGTTTTTTAAGAGTTTGTTGGTCTCAGGCAAGTTCTAAAATAAAGGATGAATGTTTGCATCTGATACTTCCCCACACAAAAGTGAAGCATGATTTGTGGTACATTTTTCATGTGTCAGAGACAACACATTTCACACATGGAATTATATCTGCAAACATTTATCAAGTGATAGGAAAGACTTTAAACTTTGAGTTATGTCCAAAGCAAGAACGATTATGAAGCAGGTCTTGGCTAAAATGGAAATAGCCCAGTGCCACAGACCTGGCAGTCTCTAAGTGATTAGAATATTTTGGTAAATAGATACCATGTACATTTTATGGTTAATTTCAATGAAAGAATCACAGTGTAGATCTCTGGAGTTCCTGAGCAAATCCATGTCAAATGCAGACAAAAGTTATACATTAAAACTAACAAAAATAAAAATCAGCCACAGTTCCTGTAGCCAATCTGAGCTTCTAGGGAGGGGGCATCTACACTTGTGTAGATTAAAAATCTTATGAAGACATGACATAATTTATATTGGTGTGTTTATTCTTCTTAGTTGACACAACTCATCTGGGGCTTTTATTGGCATCTTCTATACAACCTCTGTTTGAAAGGTTTAGGGAAGTTGTAATTTACACTTAGGACTATGAGAAAAAATATTTATGGGAAATCCAAGAACATTCTGAATAACATGATTCTCTTAAATTGACTTATATCATTGTTATAAAGTCCGTTGCATTTCACAGGGATATTTTGAGATGTGATAATATTCTACAACACTTTGAGCATTGACCAGCATTACACATTGACCTTGCAATGTGACTGGCTTAGAGGAAGAGGTCAGATGAATAAATTCAGGATAAGAACATCCCAGGATGTCTAGATGGGTAAAGCATCCGTCTCACATTCCAGCTCTTCTTGTGACCATGCAAAGAAGAGAGATAATGTGATATGTGATTGGGGCAATTGACAATCTGGTTGCAGCAGGAATGGCAGCTTTATTGTTCATGAGTCAAAAATAGTGCCTTACTAGCACAGAACAGTACTGTGCACCATGGTATAAAATAATGTTAGGTATGCAAGCAAATGATGGACTCAGCTGATTAACTGGGAAAGAAGGTTCAGGCATAGTTGCCCTCACCATGACTGAGTTTCTATTCACATCCAAGGACCCAAATCCAGAGAAAGGATTATGAAATTTGGAATGAAAGTAAATTTGTGTTTGGAGAAAGATTTACCTTCTCCACTTTGGACTATAAATGGTCCTAGACATATCTGAGATCATGCATATGACAATGCCACTGGGGTAAAAGATAGTGGCCAAACCAAGCCATGCCACCTGGCTGACACTGGAAAGGTGTACTTGCAAGGCCATACACAAAAAGATCTACTATAGGGTCTGTGGGTTGGCTTTTACCCCACTAGAGCTCCAACTTATGGAGAATCACTGGGAACTTCTGTAGCTCTGAGGGCTGGAGTTTTTGTAGAATAGTATACTTCAAGGACAGATGCAACAGGGATGGTGCCTGTTTGATCTGGGTGATATTCTAGGGGCAACAAGCACAATAGGAGAGACACTGTAGTGCAGCTAGACAAAAGCTTTTTCAGCTGTGACTGTTATACTAGAATATTCTATCCTAAAACCTAACCAATATTCTCTGCTTTCATCTAGTAAGATATGTTGGGAATGTAGACTCAGAAACTCCCTATAATGAGGAACACTGACTTGATGTGTTTAAAGCTCAAGCTAAGAAGTTATAAATGACAGTTTCTTACTTTGGTACTGGAATCTGTGCATTGAGAGAAAATGTCAATAACTATGGGATGCAACAAAATCAGTGGTTGAAGAGAAATCCCAAGCTTAAAATGCAAACATTTTAAGAGATGAGAATTCAAAAATAAGTAAGCTTTCCCATCAAGAAATAAAATAATTGCATCAGCAGAAAGAGAAATCAGAGAATCGACCCCATTGACAATTGCACCAAAAACCATAAGATTTCTAGGAATAAACCTAACCAGAGAGGCAAAAGTATGCTGAAAACTCTAGGACACTTATGAAAGAAATTGAAGAGGACACAAAGAGATGGAAAAACATCTCATGCTCATGGATTAGAAGAGCAGATATTGCTAAAGTGTCTTTACCACTCAAAGCAATCTACACATTCAGTGCAGTCCCTATAAAAATAGCACTAGCATTTTTCACAGAGCTGGAACAAAAAATTCTAAAATACGTATGGAACCAGAAAAGATCCCTAATAACTAAAGTAATGTTGAAAAAGAAAAGCAAAGTGGGAGGTAACACCATTCCAGGCTTAGAGCTGTCATCACCAAGACCGTGTGGTACTGGTACAAAAACAGACAGATAGATCAATGGAACTTAATAGAAAACCAAGAAATGGACCCACAACTATGTGGTCAACTAATCTTCAACAAAGCAGGCTTGATTTCCAATTTAAAAAAAGACCGTCTCTTCAACAAATGGTGTTCAGAAAATTGGACAGAGATATGGAGAAGAAAGTGGTTGGACCACATTCTTATACCGTACTCAAAAATAAATTTTTAGAAGACCTAAATGTGAGACAGGAACTGACCAGGATCCTAGAGAAAAACACAGACAGTGACCTCTTTGACCTTCATGATAGCAACTTCTTAGTACACACATCACTGGAGGGAAGAGAAACAAAAACAAAAATGAACTATTAGGACTTCATCAAGACAAAAAGCTTCTGCATAACAAAGGAAACAACGAAATTAAACGAATTAAAAGGCAGCCTACAGAATGCGAGAAGATATTTGCAATTGACATATCTGGTAAAGGGTTAGTATCCAAAATCTATGAAGGACTTATCAAACTCAACAACCAGAAAACAAATTATCCAGTTAAGAAATGGACAGAAGACACGAATAGACATTTTTCCAAAGAAGATATCCAGATGGTTAACAGACATGTGAAAAGATGCTCAATATCACTCATTATCAAGGAAATACAAATCGAAACCATAAGATACCATCTCACACCTGTCAAAATGGCTACGATTAACAATACAGGAAAATAACATATTGGCTAGGATGTGAAGTTGCATTGCTGGTGGGAATGCAAACTGGTGTAGACACTCTGGAGAACAGTTTGGAGGTTCTTCAAAAAGTTAAAAATGAAACTACTGTATGATCCAGCAATTGCATTATTAGGTAATTACACAAAGGATACAAAAGTATTGATTCAAAGAGATACATGCACCCCAATGTTGCATTATCAACAATAGCCAATCTATGGAAAGAGGCCAAATGTCCATCAACTGATGAATGGATGGAGAAGAGGTGGTATAAAAATACAATGAAATATTACTCAGCCATCAGAAAGATGGCAATCTTGTCATTTGCAATGACGTAGATGGAACTAGAATGTATTATGCTAAGCAAAATAAATCAGTCAGAGAAAGACAAATACAATATGGTTTCACTCATATGTGGAATTTAAGAAACAAAACAGATGAACATAGGGAAAAGGAAGGAAATATTAAATGAGATAAAAACAGAGATAAAGGTAAGCTATTAGTTGATAGACTTAAGGGTAGAGAACAAACTAAAGGTTGCTGGAGAGGAGGTGGGTGGAAGGATGGGCTAAATAGGTGGTGGGCATTAAAGAGGGCACTTACTGTGATGATCACAGGGTGTTATATGTAAGTGATGAATCACTAAATTCTACTCTTGAAACCAATATTACACTATATGTTAACTAAATTGAATTTAAATTAAAAATGGGAAAATAGTAAAAAATGCAAATTAAATAAAAGGAAGGACATGATGAAGATAAAATTAGAATTGAAATGAATATATAGTGCTAATAGCAGTCTTACCTTGAATAGATTTCATTTTTTTCATAGCTGTTGTTTGCAAAATATATGCCTTTAAGTTTGTACATATTGAAGTGAAACACACAACAATGAACACATAGAGTTCAACTTGTCTCCATTCCTAAGAAGTAAAAGTATTTTCTCCATGAGTATAACCATTTAGCTGTTTACCACCGGGATTCATCATGATGATTCAGAAAAAAAAAAAAAAAAAAAAATCTGTGCCACACTCTTGTGCATTACCTTATTTTTTACCATAGATGATAAAGTTGACTGCAGATGGTACCAGGAGGTATATGGTAGACAGAAGAATGTGGGTCAGTGGTGCTAAATGTTCAAAATGGTAGCTGAAGAAGGAGTAGAAGTTAAGAGTATAAAACTCAGGGCAGCCTGGGTCGCTCAGTGGTTTAGCACCACCTTCAGTCCAGGTTGAGATCCTGGAGACCCGGGATCGAGTCCTATGTCGGGCTTCCTGTATGAAGCCTGCTCCTCCCTCTGCCTGTGTCTCTGTCTCTCTCTGTGTGTCTCTCATGAATAAATGAATAAAATCTTTAAAAAAAAAAGAGTATAAAACTCAGGAAGAACAAAAAGATAAGCTGTATATGTATCAAATGCTTCAACAGTGACTCCTTTTGATGTAGACAAAAATGGCCTGGAAAATAAGGGTATAGGATGAGGAAAATAACATGTATGTTATTTATTTATTTATCCCTGTATGTAAAACTACAAGGAGACCACATGTGTTATTGACTTGGATGTCTTCTGCAGCTAGCTTGACCACAGCCATGTTGGTAGTTACACTGGAATAGAAAATATGTAGTCTTTTGATTAAAACTGGAAAAATATCAACAAGTACTATTGCTCGAATTTCCACAAACAGTACCATAGTAACCAAGATGAAAGGTGTGAGGATGGATGTGTGACTCAGTGGATCACAGATGCCAACATTGCAATCAAAGGCCATGGCCAACAGGATGCCAGATTCCATGCCCTGCAAGGCGTGGATGAAGAAAAGCTGGGCTAAGCAAGCCTCAAAAGCCACGGAGCAGCAGCCAAACCAGAAGATGGCCACCATCTTGGGAGCAATAGCTACACAGAGTCCTATGTCAGTGGCTGCCAGCACTGCTAGGAAGATGTACATGGGTTGATTCAAGCTGCATTCTGGAGGGATGATAATCAGTAAAATGATGATACGGAGAAGCACCACCAGGCACACTACAAAGAAGGAAAACACAATCCAAAATTGCACACACTCTAGTCCAGGGATCCCAATTAGCATCACTGTTGTGGGGTCCAGATATGACAAGTTAATGGATGCCATGGAAGTTAGTGATTTCTCTTCACCACTAATTCTCATTCCTGCAGAAAGAAAATGGGTGGGAATGAAAAGGAAATAAACCCCATAACTATCATTCAGACATACTGAACCCTGAAGAAATAAGAGCTTTGGATGACAGTTTGGCCAGACTATTGAGAGGTTTTATGCTATATACCAACACAGCAGTAGCAAGCAATCCTAGGAAGCCTCTCCTAGAGTCATATGTGAACAGGAAGAATGTCAGGATTTCTGACTTATTCTTTATGAAAATGGAAACCATGAGTCTGAGTACTCTGATCTTTTACATTTCCCATGACCTTTAAGCTGGGCTGCTTGAAACACCATCTTTAGGCTTTCTTTCTTTATTTACTTATAGATACTGGTTCAGTTTTGCTGCAAAATGCTGCAGATTTGCATTTCAAATTTGCAAATGCAGATCCCCTCTGGGCATCCTGTAGTCCTAGAAGTTCTCCACTTCTGTTGCCCCGTGTGGGTGAGTAGATAGCTTAAGAGAACCTTCACTCTCAGTTGATAATAGTACCGGTCCCAGGGGATAGGTTATGTATACCTGAGTCTGCGGCATTGGTTCTCAAGTGGAGATTGAAAGTTTAGCTGTCTTACATTCACTCAAGCTATCATAAAAATATTGAACAAGTCACCGTTTGACAGGGCATTGAGTGTGGCCCTTCAAGGAAATTTGAAGAAGATGGTCTGTTTTCAAAGGCAGCTAGGGATGGTTAGTTCTCTGAAAGAATTAAGTTCACTTAAGTTCAAAGTGGATTTTTTTTTAGTAGAATAGGAAGAGTGGAATATGGAGGATATTTTTTATAGAGGAGCTTAGGAAATTAAAAAAAAAAGAATAGAGAGAAACATTTTAATAAGATTAACACTAAAAATAGGATAGAATGTAGTCAGAAGCAGAACTTAGCCAGTTTAGAGATATCATACTGTTGGATGAGCATGATGTTTTCTTT
The DNA here is from genome assembly GCF_011100685.1 of Canis lupus familiaris. Taxonomy (NCBI): domain Eukaryota; kingdom Metazoa; phylum Chordata; class Mammalia; order Carnivora; family Canidae; genus Canis; species Canis lupus. Next base: position 28,171,059 of record NC_049242.1, read on the forward strand.
CCAGAAGTTAAATGTCAATGTATCATTTTGTAAAATTGCATATCCTCTGGTTTCCACAATGGGGATCCTATTTTTTCTTAATAATTTTACACTATACTATGACTCAGTATTAAGATTCTATAGTCTGCACTATACTATGATAATTAGCTGTGGTTTGAATCCTGAATCACTTTTGACTATAATGACCAACTTTCAATACCTCCCTAGTTTTATACTCTTTATAGAATGACCTGAGATCTCTTTAATGGAGTCCAAATTTCATATTTAAGAAATTTATTTTTGTTTCTTAGTGGTGTCTTTTCATTAATCATTCTCTAATATCTAATATTTAAACCAGTTCCCATTTTACTCATCTTTCCACTTCAAAACACTGAAATCACTCCCAAAAGGGACTTCCTCTAAACTGGCCATATCCATACACCCTGGAAAAGGGAGCCTTTTTCATATAGCAGTGGAAGTCTCTGTTTCTCTCTGGGGGCAATCTCTTGAGAACAGTCATATAAACAACCATTTCATGGTCACTTAAGGCACATGTGTGGAGGTATCAAAGAATTTTTGATGCAATAATTCTTACATTAATAAAGAATAATTGGTAATGAGTGCTGAGATCTCTTTGCTTATGGGCCTGCAACAATATGAGTGAATAGACTATAGTCAAATAGAGATGTTATGGATTACAGCAATAAATATTGTGAAAACTAATTTCTCTTGATGTTTGTAGGTTATATTTGGAAGTAAGTGGTGGAAGAAATGATGGACTATGTGGAGGATGTTGCCAATAGATGTGAATGTGAGTTGACAGAATGATAGAAACTAAGAAAAATAGAAATCTCAAAATCTGAATAAATCAATAGCTCCTAAATATCTGGCTGGCATTGTAAAGGTGAGAAATAAATATTGTACTTAGCTGCATCCACTTAATGATAATGCCTTTATCATATCATTTACCTTTTATGAAATCCTGCTAAGTTATACACCTGCTTATACACCTGATAGTTTACCCATCTGTAAATTAACAACAATTACCTCACTTACCCTCGTGCTAAAGGAGATCATATATAGAACACATCAGTGGTTGGCACAGTCCACATATGTTCTACAGCAGTTTATGAAAAAAACTGATTATTTTGTCAAGACAGAAACAAGCTGCACAATATTTATAAGACAAGAAAAAAAAACACACAGAAGTGTAAACTCATTGATAATAGAAATGAAAATATTGTCAAAGAGGAGGATTCCAGAGCTAAAGAGCTTCCTTCCATCTTCCTGTATATAACTTGACCACAGCCAAAATAAAAGGTGATGTCCCAACTACTTTGTAGATTTGTATGCAGTTAAAAAATCACGATTTTTACAAAATTTTGTAACAATTACTCTTTTACAGACTTTATGAGTTAGTAGGAATAAAACGAGATGAGTCCAGTGCATCTGAATTACCTTAGATGCAACTATTATGAAAAACAACAAAGGGATGGATTTGATGAATCTTACCTTTCAAAATAACCTAAATGCTATCATAAAAGGGATTGGCTCCGTCTTAGTTACTGAGTAGAAGAGAAAGAAAGATTTTAATAAATAATCTCTGGCAGAGGCAAGAGATCAGAAAGGAGGTCAAGGTATCTTTTCCTCCATCATAAAAAGGATTAAGGTGGTGTTTGAATGGATCAGACACTAAAGTTTTTCATGGCCTACAATTTTCCTGTTTCTCCTCCTTTCTGTATCACTCAAACAGCCCACATCTCCGCAGACATAGGTGGTTGATTATCTCATCCTTTCTTATTTTCAGTGAACCTGAGAACATTAAGGTTAATAGGCATCCAGGTTACTAGAATCCAGAATCATAAAAACCACTTTGAGGTATCACAAATTATTAGAGGGCCGTAAATAAGAGAAAATTGAACTGAATTATCTTCAAAATTCCTTCAAATCTATATTATATTAGATTTACGTTCATCTGCCCTCCAATTCTCCTTTTGTTGATGAAAAATTCTAATCAGAGAATGGAAATAACATGGCAATGGATAGAAAAATTAATAACCAAAGCAGGAGTGGAAAAAGTTAATCTATCCATTCTCTCTTAAAATAAAACCCATTATAGCCCCTTATTCACTCCCAGTTCCTAAACTGTAGGGGCAGAACTTCACCTGGTTAGAGCTGAGGGCTGATTTGCCAGGTGAATAGGTGAGTTGCATCTTTGTTCCCACCAACATTTCCACCAGAGGTAGATATTAAAGGTAAGGTTACTAGGCCTTCCTGGGTGCTTGGGCTGATCCCAGAGCATCATTACCTTCCTGATCCCCAGAATGTCATTATCTTTTTGATCCCCAAGCTTCCTTCCCAGGAGTGAGTTGGACTGGCCCTGCAACATAAGGTCAGAGAGTTTTCTGAATTATAGAAGGAAAGAGTCTGCCTGGATGGAGAATTGGGAACTCTCTGATCTTGGGTTAGGTTTAGAGAAATTTGAGCATGAGCTCATGAGGAATGAAGTCACTAGAATGTGAGAAATAAAGTATAATTATGTTTTCCATCCTCTGTTTCCTGACAGGACCTATAGATGAAGTAGTATAGCAATTACTATTGTGTTGATCAATATTATAGTAATCTTGCTCCACTCCACCTCCTCCCTCTTTTTCCCACTACTATTACATTTTACTCCGGTTTCTCTTTCACCTCCTCCTCTTCTTCCCTTTCCTACTATGAAGAAGGTTACTACTGTTGCCGAATATTTTATAGTAATTTTTAGCTTTTTGTTTTGTTTTGTTAAAGGTTTTATTTATTTATTCATGAGAGACACAGAGAGAGGCAGAGACACAGGCAGAGGGAGAAGCAGGCTCCATGCAAGGAGCCCAACATGGGACTCGATCTCGGGATCAAACCCTGGGTTGAAGGCACCACTAAACAGCTGAGCCACCCAGGCTGCCCTAATTTTTAGCTTTAAATGAATTTTAGGCACTTCTGTTTTCAAAGACAACATTCTCCAAGCTTCCCTGGGTCATTGGGGTATTTAATAAATCATCATTCTTTTTTCTCTTTCTTGAATAGAGTGGGCACTAACTTCAATGACAACATTTCTACTGTGTCACAGGGATGTATTCAAAACCCCCAGATTAAAAGCTTTATAGGTTATTGTTAGTAATAGGTTATCCCTTTCAGAAATGGCGGATATTTCATTTTTTTTAAAAATTTTATTTATGTATTCATGAGAGATACAGAGAGAGAGAGAAGCAGAGAAATGGGTAGAGGGAGAAGCAGGCTCAAGGCAGGAAGCCCGATGTGGGACTCAATGCTGGGACTCCAGGATCACACCCTGGGCGGAAGGCTGGCGCTCAACCTCTGAGCCACCCAGAGATCCCCAATGGCAGATATTTTAAATGCTGGCTGCTTTCCAACCCAGAGTTTTAGTTAAGTCACCGAACATAGAAAATTATTGATTAATTGATTGCAACGTGAATGTGGCAAACTGCCTTTCTCTAACAAGCCTGCAGGTTACTGGCTTTTAGAAGACAGTGGCCAAAATGCAAGGATTTCCACGTAGATATTTTTTTATCTGGGTGAGGCTCAACTGTCTGACACTCCTCATTAATATTAGTATTATTCTACCAATTACATTATAAATATTACTTGCATTCTTTACTTCTTTTTAGGATGAAAAACCTAATTATTTTCTCTCATATCTGCTTGGGTTTTACAATAGACAATGAAGTTCATCACAAAATGAACAATAGTATGCATATTGGGCATGGTCCTTTAGATGTGTGAGGGAAGCCTCCAGCCAACTTGGTACAGCATCATGGCTATGAAGTACAGGACCACAGAAAATTGTTGGAGAATGCAGGTGTAAGAGTCTTAACCAGCCATCAGGAGACACAATACTTGGTACAATTACAGGATCAGTATATAATAAATGAAAATGAAGAGGAAATCAAATCTGAAGTGGAGAGTATCATCAACTGTTCAAATATGTTATTGATTCTGGTATTTGAGCAAGGGTGTGTTATGATAATGGAATGCAGGGAATTAGAATAAAAAGAATGTTGGACTGACAAAAGCATATACTTCTCAATAGTATAGGAAAGATGCCTCTACTTTATAGTGAATGTTCCCTCAATAATGATCAAACTGAAAGAAAAAGAAAATGTCAATCTGACCCTGACAATTAAACTGTTGGTGAAGATGGATGGATGAATAGTGCATTGGATGAGTAATGACCACAGAGTGGTCAAAGGCTATTGACAGAATGACAACATACCTGGAAGAAAAAAATAATGTGTGAATGATGAACATTTGGGTAAGGAAAGTAAATTACAAAGAAACAGGAAAAGCTTGGTAAACAGTTTAACTTTACACATAAGGGAACCAGTAAAAAAAAAAAAAAAAAAAAAAAAGAGCAAAGAGCAAGGTGAGTAGAAGGATGGCAATAGTGAATCAGAGCAGGAAAAAAAATAAATGACATAGAGACAAAAAAAAGAAAGAAGAAAGAAAGAAAGAAGAAAGAAAGAAAGAAAGAGAAAGAAAGAAAGAAAGAAAGAAAGAAAGAAAGAAAGAAAGAAAGAAAAGGAAAAAATCTAACTTCTTTAAAAAGATAAATAAAATTGATAAACTCTTAGGCAAACTCATCAAGAAAAAAAGAGAAAGGACCCAAATAAATAAATCTGAAATAAGAGAAATAACAACTGATACCACAGAAATACAAAGGATTATATGAGAATGTAATAAGAAATCATATACCAAAAAACTGGACAACCTATAAGAAATGGAAAAATTCCTAAAAATATACAATCCTCCAAAGATCAGCCAGGAAGAAATAGAAAAATGAACAGATTGATTATAGGCAATTAATTTGAATCAGTTATCAAAAAACTACCAATAAGTAGAAGTCCAGGACCAGATGGATTCATGGATGAATCTACCATATTCTTTTTTTTTTATTTTTATAAATTTATGTTTTATTGGTATTCAATTTGCCAACATATAGAATAACGCCCAGTGCTCATCCAGTCAAGTGCCCCCCTCAGTGCCCATCACCTATTCACTCCCATACACCCCCCTCCTCCCCTTCCACCACCCCTAGTTCGTTTTCCAGAGTTAGCAGTCTTCATGTTCTGTCTCCCTTTCTGATATTTCCCACACATTTCTTCTCCCTTCCCCTATATTCCCTTTCACTATTATTTCTATTCCCCAAATGAATGAGAACATATAATGTTTGTCCTTCTCCGATTGGCTTACTTCACTCAGCATCATACCCTCCAGTTCCATCCACGTTGAAGAAAATGGTGGGTGTTTGTCATTTCTAACGGCTGATAATCCATTGTATACATAGACCACATCTTCTTTATCCATTCATCTTTCGATGGACACTGTGGCTCCTTCCACAGTTTGGCTATTGTGGACATTGCTGCTAGATACATCGGGGTGCAGGTGTCCCCGCGTTTCATTGCATCTGTATCTTTGGGGTAAATCCCCAACAGTGCAATTGCTGGGTCGTAGGGCAGGTATATTTTTAACTCTTTGAGGAACCTCCACACAGGTTTCCAGAGTGGCTGCACCAGTTCACATTCCCACCAACAGTGTAAGAGGGTTCCCTTTTTTCTGCATCCTCTCCAACATTTGTGGTTTCCTGCCTTGTTAATTTTCCCCATTCTCACTGGTGTGAGGTGGTATCTCACTGTGGTTTTGATTTGTATTTCTCTGGTGGCAAGTGATGCGGAGCATTTTCTCATGTGCGTGTTGGCCATGTCTATGTCTTCCTCTGTGAGATTTCTGTTCATGTCTTTTGCCCATTTCATGATTGGATTGTTTGTTTCTTTGCTGTTGAGTTTAATAAGTTCTTTATAGATCTTGGATACTAGCCCTTTATCTGATACGTCATTTGCAAATATCTTCTCCCATTCTGTAGGTTGTCTTTTAGTTTTGTTGACTCTATCCTTTGCTGTGCAAAAGCTTCTTATCTTGACGAAGTCCCAATAGTTCATTTTTGCTTTTGTTTCTTTTGCCTTCATGGATGTATCTTGCAAGAAGTTACTGTGGCCGAGGTCAAAAAGGGTGTTGCCTGTGTTCTCCTCTAGGATTTTGATGGAATCTTGTCTCACATTTAGATCTTTCATCCATTTTGAGTTTATCTTTGTGTATGGTGTAAGAGAATGGTCCAGTTTCATTCTTCTGCATGTGGATGTCCAATTTTCCCAGCACCATTTATTGAAGAGACTGTCTTTCTTCCAATGGATAGTCTTTCCTCCTTTATAGAATATTAGTTGACCATAAAGTTGAGGGTTCACTTCTGGATTCTCTATTCTGTTCCATTGATCTATGTGTCTGTTTTTGTGCCAGTACCACACTGTCTTGATGACCACAGCTTTGTAGTACAACCTGAACTCTGGCATTGTGATGCCCTCAGCTATGGTTTTCTTTTTTAAAATTCGCCTGGCTATTTGGGGTCTTTTCTGATTCCATACAAATCTTAAAATAATTTGTTCTAACTCTCTAAAGAAAGTCCATGGTATTTTGATAGAGATTGCATTAAACGTGTAAATTGCCCTGGGTAACATTGACATTTTCACAATATTAATTTTTCCAATCCATGAGCATGGGATATTTTTCCATCTCTTTGTGTCTTCCTCAATTTCTTTCAGAAGTGTTCTATAGTTTTTAGGGTATAGATCCTTTACCTCTTTGGTTAGGTTTATTCCTAGGTATCTTATGCTTCTGGGTGCAAATGTAAATGGGATTGACTCCTTAATTTCTCTTTCTTCAGTCTCATTGTTAGTGTATAGAAATGCCACTGACCTCTGGGCATTGATTTTGTACCCCCCACCCCACACTGCCAAATTGCTGTATGAGTTCTAGCAATCTTGGGGTGGAGGCTTTTGGGTTTTTTGTGTAGAGTATCATGTCATCAGTGAAGAGGGAGAGTTTGACTTCTTCTTTGCCAATTTGAATGCTTTTAATGTCTTTTTGTTGTCTGATTGCTGAGGCTAGGACTTCCAGTACTATGTTGAATAGCAGTGGTGAGAGTGGACATCCCTGTCTTGTTCCTGATGTTAGGGGAAAGGCTCCCAGTGCTTCCCCATTGAGAATGATATTTGCTGTGGACTTTTCATATATGGCTTTTAAGATGTTGAGGAATGTTCCCTCTATCCCTACACTCTGAAGAGTTTTGATCAGGAATGGATGCTGTATTTTGTCAAATGCTTTCTCTGCATCTAATGACAGGATCATATGGTTCTTGGTTTTTCTCTTGCTGATATGATGAATCACATTGATTGTTTTACGGGTGTTGAACCAGCCTTGTGTCCCGGGGATAAATCCTAGTTGGTCATGGTGAATAATTTTCTTAATGTATTGTTGGATCCTATTGGCTAGTATCTTGTTGAGAATTTTTGCAACCATGTTCATCAGGGATATTGGTCTTAATTCTCCTTTTTGGTGGGGTCTTTGTCTGGTTTTGGAATTAAGGTGATGCTGGCCTCATAGAACGAATTTGGAAGTACTCCATCTCTTTCTATCTTTCCAAACAGCTTTAGGAGAATAGGTATGGTTTCTTCTTTAAACGTTTGATAGAATTCCCCTTGGGAAACCTTCTAGCCCTGGACTTTTGTGTCTTGGGAGGTTTTTGATGCCTGCTTCAATTTCCTCCCTGGTTATTGGCCTGTTCAGGTTTTCTATTTCTTCCTGTTCCAATTTTGGTAATTTGTGGCTTTCCAGAAATGGGTCCATTTCTTCTAGATTGCCTAATTTATTGGTGTATAGCTGTTCATAATAGGTTTTTAAAATCGTTTGTATTTCCTTGGAGTCGGTAGTGATCTCTCCTTTCTCATTCATGATTTTATTCATTTGAGTCTTCTCTCTCTTCTTTTTAATAAGGCTGGCTAATGGTTTATCTCTCTTATTAATTCTTTCAAAGAACCAACTCCTGGTTTTGTTGATCTGTTCCACAGTTCTTCTGGTCTCGATTTCGTTGAGTTCTGCTCGAATCTTTATTAACTCTCTTCTTCTGCTGGGTGTAGGATCTATTTGCTGTTTTTTCTCTAGCTCCTTTATGTGTAAGGTTAGCTTTTGTATTTGAGTTCTTTCCAGTTTTTGGATGGATGCTTGTATTGCGATGTATTTCCCCCTCAGGACTGCTTTTGCTGTATCCCCAAGATTTTGAAGGGTTGTATCTTCATTCTCATTAGTTTCCATGAATCTTTTGAATTCTTCCTTAATTTCCTGGTTGACCCTTTCATCTTTTAGCAGGATGGTCCTTAACCTCCACATGTTTGAAGTCCTTCCAAACTTCTTGTTGTGATTTAGTTCTAATTTCAAGGCATTATGGTCTGAGAATATGCAGGGGATGATCCCAATCTTTTGGTATCGGTTCAGACCTGATATGTGACCCAGTATGTGGTCTATTCTGGAGAAAGTTCCATGTGCACTTTAGAAGGATGTGTATTCAGTTGAGTTTGGATGTAAAGTTCTGTAGATATCTGTGAAATCCATCTGGTCCAGTGTATCATTTAAAGCTCTTGTTCAAAAAAAATAAAAATAAAATAAAATAAAGCTCTTGTTTCTTTGGAGATGTGTTTAGAAGACCTATCAAATGTAGAAAGTGCTAGATTGAAATCACCAAGTATAAGTGTATTATTATCTAAGTATGTCTCAATTTTGGTTATTAATTGATTGATATATTTGGCAGCTCCCACATTTGAATCTACCATATTCTTAAGGAGGACTTAATAGTTATTATTCTCAAACTATTCCAAAAATAGAAGAAGAAGGAAAGCTTCCAAATATATCTACAAAGCCAATATTACTCTGATACCAAAACCAGACAAAGACACCTCAAAAATACCTATAGGCCAATATCCCTGATGAACACAGATGCAGAAATCTTTGACAAAATATTAGCAAACCACTTAGAACAATATAGTAAAAAGCTCAATTGTAATTATCAAGTAGGATTTATTCAGGATGGTTCAATATTCACAAGGTAATGAGTATAATACTCTACATCAACAAAAGGAAGGATAAAAAAGTCATATGATCATCCCAATAGCTGCTGAAAAGACATTTGACAAAATTCAGTATCCATTCATGATAGAAACTCAACAAAATGGGGTTACAGGAAACATACCTCAATAAAATAAGAAGCTACATATGAAAAATTCACAGCTAGCATCATACTTAATGTTGAAAAATTGAGACCTCTTCCTTTAAGATCAGGAACAGGACAAGGATGTCCACTGTTACTACTTTTATTCAACATGTTTCTAGAAAGGCTAGCCACATCAATCAGACAAAAAACAATAAAGAGGTATCCATATTGGCAAGAAGAATTTAAGTTGTCATTATTTGCAGATGACATGATATTATATGTAAAAATCTTAAAGATTCTACCAAAAAACTACTGTAGATAATAAATAAATTCAGTAAATTACAAAATCAATACCCAGAAATTAGTAGTGTTTCTATACTCTAGTAATAAAATAGCAGAATGAGAAATTAAGAAAACAGTATCACTTACAATTGTACCAAAAAGAACAAAATGTGTAGCAATAAACTGAACTAAAAAGGTGAGACACTTGTACTCTGAAAATTATAAAACATTGATGAAAAATATTGAAGATGACATGAAGAAATGGAAAGATATTCCATGCTCATGGATTGGAAGAACTAATATTTTTTAGAAGTCTGTATTACCCAAAGCAATGTACAATTCAGTTCAATCCCTATCAAAATACCAATAGCATTTTTCACAAAACTAGGATAAATAATCCTAAAATTTGTATGAAACTACAAAAGACTCCAAAAAGCCAAAGGAAAACAAGAAAAACAAGCTGGAGGTACCATAATTCAGATTTCAAGATACATTAAAAAGCTGTAATAATCAAAATGTTTGATGATAGCTCAAAAATAGATACATAGATCAATGGAAGAGAATAGAAAGCTCAGAAATAAATCCATGATTATATAGTCAATTATTCTATGGCAAAGGAGACAGTATACAAGGGGGGAAAATAATCTCTTCAATAAATGGTTTCTGGGAAAACCTACATGTAAAAGACTGAAACTGAATCACCTTTTAACATCATACATAAAAATTAACTCAACATTGATTAAAGATCTAAGTGGGACCTGACACCATAAAAGTCATAGAACACACAGACAGTACTTTCTCTGACTTTGATCATAGCAACATCTTTCTACATGTGTCTCCCAAGGCAAGGGAAACAAAAGCAAAAATAAGCTATTGAGACTACATCAAAATAAAAACCTCTACACATCAAAGGAAACATCAACAAAACAAAAAGGCAACCAAATTAATGGAAAATATATTTCCAAATAATATATCTGATATGGGTTTATAGTTAGTGACCAAAATATTTAAAGTACCTATATGACTCACCCATCCCTCCTCCACCCCCCCCCCAAAAAAAACAAGGAATCTGATTTAAAAATTGTCAGAAGACCTGATATTTTTCCAAAGAATACATACAGATGGTCACGAGGCCGGAGAAAAGATACTTAATATCACTAATCATTGAGAAAATGCAAATTAAAACCACAGTGAGCTATCTACCTATACCTGTTAGAATGGCTAAAATCAAAAGGACAAGAAACCATAAGTGTTTGGTGAGGATGCAGAGAAAAAGGAGCTCTCATGCAATGTCAGTGGGAATTTAAATTGGTACAGCCACTGGAAAACAGTATATAGTTTCCTCGAGAGAGAGAGAGAGAGAGAAACCTTATAATCCAATAACTCTACTATTATTTATCCAAAGAAAACCAAAACAACTAAGTTTAAAAGATAGATGCACCCCTATGTTTATTGTGGGATTATTTGCAAATAGCTAAGATAGAGACATTTAGTCCATTGAAAGACAATTGGATAAGACAATTGGTATGCATATACAATGGAATATTAGCCTTAAGAAAGGATGAGATTGTGCCATTTGAGACAACATAAATGGACCTAAAGGGTATTATGCTAAGTGAAACAAGTCAGACTGAGGAAGACAAAAACCATATGAAAACTCATATATGCAATCTTAAAAAAAGGAAAGAAATAAACAAAAAGCAGAATCAGACTATAAATATAGAAAACAAACTGATGGTTGTCAGAGGAGAAGGGAGTAGTGGGATGGGCAAAATGGGGAGGAGGAGATACAGACTTCTGTTATGGAATGAATAAGTCATGAGAATAATAAGCACAGTATAAGAAATATAGTCAATATTGTGATAGCATTGTTTGGTGACGGATGATAGCTACACTTATGGTGAGTCTAGCATTATGTATAAACTTGTTAAAATAATAATAATAAAAAATTAAATAAATAAACTTGTTGAATTGCTGTGTTGTACAGATAAAACTAATGTAGCACTACATGTCAACTATAAATTAAATAAAATGTTCACATAGTTTCAAAGTACCTTGAGGAAAAAAATTGGTTAAACTTTCATTGTGAAAGTGACATTGGTCCTGTGTAAGGAACACTCTAGGCAGACAATGGTTACTCCCTGGAAGTATTCAGTGTATATCCTCACACCTTCAAGTATCTGGAGAAGCAGTTTCCTCCTTCAAATGGACCATATCCTGTTATGAATAAGGGACTCTGACCTCATAATTAGGAGAAATTTCCTTCCATGACTGATATTTTAGCCTGGGCTGGGTCTCCATGGATACAAAGCAGCTTCTGAGCTCTCCCTGAGCTCTCACTGGGAAGCCAGTGGCTGAAGACAATGTTCTTCCTTAGAGAGAACACATCTCTTGAGAAGTGGAAATACTTTTACAGCAAAGAAACTGTTGCTCTAAATTTTTCTTTTTTTAAGATTTTATTATTTATTTATTCATGAGAGAGAGAGAGAGAGGCAGAGACATAGACAGAGGGAGAACCAGGCTTCCCGCAGGGAGCCGGATGCAGGACTCCATCCTGGGACCCCAGGATCACACCCTGAGCCGAAGGCAGATGCTCAACCATTGAGCCACTCAGATGTCCCTCCAAATTTTTCATTACTGAATCACTTTTCAGTCTCAATTTCTTGTCAAATGCTGATGTGGAAAAGATTCTCAGTGTCATGGAAAATCAATAGAATGCTGAATACATGAGATCATGCATGAAGGCAATATTAAAGTTTGAACTTAAAAAGAAAGAAAGCAAGGAAGTTCAACACTTAAGCATTTATCTAGAAGACCCTCAGTATTTTTGAGAATGTAAAATGATACAGAGCCAGATTAGGGGCATTTAGCATGTCCAGGAAGAGGTATCTGGGAACGCTTGCCTGTTGGATACCACCATGATGATCATGTTGTGTACCATTGAACAGAAGGGAATGGTGATTCCAATGTACACAGACTCCAGTTCAATGATGCTTGTTACCCAAAAGGGGAAAATATGGAGTTTGTACTACTGAGAGGAAACATGACTTCAGGGCTATCTGACTTGATTGGAGTGAAATGCAATGTCTGGAGCAGTTATTTCATTCAATATATGATTTTATAATCTAGAAGTAAATATAATCTAGAAGTAAATCATGAATGACCACTAACTAGTCTCACTAATACTTTTCCCTTCAACTAACCCTGACTGTATGGATCATAGAAGGTAAATCATTTCCTAGAGCATAACTTATTTAAATCTAGACTAAAGGAATGTGTGTTTATATTGATTGTTTTCCTGAAATAACATGGGTTCAGTTATTTTAAGTCTCCATTTTATTAACTTCATTTTAAAATTGTTTTTAAGTATTTTAATAGGCTATTTTCAAATAGTTTAGATTTAGAGAAAAATTAAGAATATAGATAAATTCCATATATCCCTCATGCACAGTAAAATTTGTTACAATCAATCAGCCAGTATTAATATATTAATTAAAATTTAAAATTACTCATGGCTCTTTGCTTTTTATTTAATGTATTTTTTCTCTTACAGGCTCTCATCCAGAACAACACATCTCAACCAAACACGTTTGGTCACCAAACCATAAGCAATTATTCTGTTACTTGCCATGTCTCTTTAGTCTCTTGGCTGTTTGTCAAACCTGTTTTTGTGGACTTTAGTATTTTTGAAGATCAATGGTGAGGGATATTGTGAAATGGGTATCTATTGGAACTTGTTTGATTCTGCCCTCATGATGAGAATGGGGTTATGGATTATTTTAGAGGAAGATTATAGATATAAGGTGTTACATTCATGATATCATATGAAGGATATATATTTTTTGTCATGTTTTCTGTTTATATTAACCTGGATCACTTCACTGCTGGTTTTTGACAGGTTTCTTTGTTGCTACCACTTTACAAACACTGTTCATGCTAAGTATTTTAGTGTTCTTTTACATTAAATGAATACTTTTCAGTACTCAATATAAGACATTGTAATACATTTTTGATAGACTTGTTTCTCTCTTTAAAACACTCTTCCAGTTGGATTCATGGACATCATACTTCCCTAATACTATTATTGCTTCCTTTTCAGGCTATTTTTGGGGATTCAACTGAATCTTATTTTAATGTCCAGGGTTTTTAGCATATTATGTTATTTTATTTACTTAGTTAAGTCATCCACCCTCATGATCTCAAACACCATGTTTGTAGCCATGATTTGCAAATTCAGTATCCAGCTACACTCTTCTGATCAGCTACTTGAAACATATATCAAACCCCCAGCTGGATATCTCTCCTTAAATGAACTTTGGGAAGGGACACCTGAATGGCTTAGTTAAGCGTCTGACTCATTTTAGCTCATGTCACGATCTTAGGGTCATGAGATTAAGTCATGAGTTGAGCTCCTCACTCTGTGTGGAGCCTGCTTAACGTTCTCTCTCTCCCCCTCTCTGCTCTTCCCCCACTAAAAAATGTACCTTAAGCAGATCACATAAATAAAAAAATATATTTCTAAAACAAATCCCATTCACCCACACCTTTCTTATAATAGCACATGGCTATAGGACATCTGTAGTTACTCATTCCAAAAGCCACTCTTATTCCTCACAGTCAATCAATCACCAGTCTTATGATCCCATCTATTAAATATATATTATATCCACCCACTTCTTGAAACTCCTTGACTGGACCCTTGTTCAGTCACTACAGTAACCTTTTGTTAGGACTTGTATCTAGTCTTCTGCCATCAACACTTGTCCTCATCTATTTGATAGCAGGTTTGATGTTCTTACCATAAATATTTCATCATTTCACCATTCTAATTGCAATAAATTAGTATTTTCATATTGCCCTAAGGATTAAATCAAAATTTCATCTTTTCTAATCTTGGATCTGTCTACTATTCAATTTTTTTTAATGTTTTTTTAAATTTTTTTATTTGTTTATGATAGTCACAGAGAGAGAGAGACAGAGAGAGAGAGAGAGGCAGAGACACAGACAAAGGGAGAAGCAGGCTCCATGCACCGGGAGCCCGATGTGGGATTTGATCCCAGGTCTCCAGGATCGCGCCCTGGGCCAAAGGCAGGCGCCAAACCGCTGCGCCACCCAGGGATCCCCTACTATTCAATTTTTATACCTGAATTTTATAGTCATTTATTCACCCGTTTTTCATACAGTCTGGTGTATTCAAAGTTTTGTTTTTCTATTTTGCCTGAAAATTGTTTCTCTTATATTCCTCAGGCTATTTGTCCTCAGTTTTCAAGCCTCAATTGCATATTGCTTTCTCAGAGGTATCATTACTCAAATCCTCTGTACTAGACTGCAGTGCCCTGGCAGGGTGTCAGTACACTCTTCATTTCTGAATGACATTTCACAGAATAGTTACTATAGATATATACTTAATAATTTTTGTCTATGTCACCTATTATACTGAAGGCCAATTATTCTTTTTTTGCCCTCCTTGCTTTCCTGTACCTTAGCTGTGCCTAGCACTGTGTCTGAACAGGCACCATGGGAGACACCTACCAAACTCAATAGCTTCAATGGGTATTTATCAAGGTTTCAGAGATATCTCAAACTCAATGTGTTCAACATAGACCCCACTATCTTGTCACATAGACAATACTCCTTGTCACTATCTCATTGGACAACATACCATCAATTTGATTTCATAAACCAGAAATTTGACCATCAACTGTGAAACTACTTTGGTTACAAACCATACGCAGTTATTCAGTGTGCTCGTATCCTAAATATTATCATATACCTTGTTGTATTTTGGTTCTTACAATCATTGTTTTAAGAAGTGCCCTGTCAGGCCTCAATAGTGCTATTGTGGTAGTTTCTAAACTGTATTCTTATAGATTTCATAAAAAATTTAAAATGCTATGAAGAGGGATCCCTGGGTGGCTCAGCAGTTTAGCGCCTGCCTTCGGCTCAGGGTGTGATCCTGGAATTCTGCGATTGAGTCCTACATCGGGTCCCTGCATGGAGCCTGCTTCTCCCTCTGCCTGTGGATCTGCCTCTCTCTCTGTCTGTGACTCTCATGAATAAATAAATAAAATCTTTTAAAAAATAAAAATAAAATGCTATGAAGAAATCCTAAATATAAAATTGTACAAAACAATGTAAAATGAAAAATTTATAAGCAATGAGGTCATATCTTTATCACACGAAGAGACTGAAAGAAATAAATCTTTGGCATACACATTTTTATCTCAAAATTCTCTAATGGACTTTCATTAGTCTGAATGGGGAAAAAGAAATACAGAAATTCTTACTGATAGCATCCAAAGGTTCTACTACATTTTCAGGGAAAACCACTTCTTCATCCTGCCCCGGATCTGCTGGGTCTTTACACTGTAGATGATGGGATTCATCAGGGGTGGGAAAAGAATATAGATATTGCCCATAAGGACATGAACAGAAGGTGAGAGATGCTTTCCAAAGCGGTGCACCATGGTGAGGCCAATGATGGGGATGTAAAAGACCAGGACAGCACAGATGTGGGACACACAGGTCTGCAAGGACTTGAGCCTCTCCTCCTGGGATGCAATCGCCAGCACTGTGTGCAAGATGAGAATGTAGGAGATGAGAATGAGCACAGCATCCAACAGCAAGGTACAAATCACCAGAGCCAGGGCATAGAAGCTGTTGAAGCGGATGTCGGAGCAGGCCAGCCGGAGTAGGTCCTGGTGCAGGCAGAAAGAGTGGGAGAGGATGTGGGGGCGGCAGTAATGGAAGAACTTCAGGCGAATGATGACTGGGAGAATGGACAAAGCAGCCCTCATCAGAATGGTCACCATGAAATGAATGACTCTACTGTTGGTCAGGATGGATGTGTAGCGCAGAGGATTGCAGATTGCAGTGAAGCGATCAAAGGCCATGGCAAGAAGTACTCCAGACTCCATGCATGACAGACCATGGATGAAGTAAGTTTGGGCAATGCAGGCTTCCTGACTGACTTCTTGATTGAGTCCCCACAAGACCCCCAGCACCGTGTGCACCGTGGACAGCCCCATGCACAGGTCAGTGAGGGCCAGCATGGCCAGGAAGTAGAACATGGGCTGGTGCAGGCTCGGCTCAGTCCTGATCACATGCAGCACCAGGCAGTTTCCCAGAAAGACCATAGCATAGACAAAAGAAAAGGGAATTGAAAACCAGGGGTAGTACTGGTCTAGGCCAGGGAAACCAGTGAGAATGAATATGGAGGAATTGATAATGGAAGCAGAAGAAGCAGACATGCTTATGTGTAATTTTCAAGATAAGATTGATACTTACTAACAAGTTTTGTCAAATTGCCTACTGTGTGTGAGAACAGTGGAGTATAATCCAGCTACTCGCATTGTAGCCCGGATAAAACTAATTGCAGCATCCCATGGAAGCTCCACTCTGCAGGAGAAGCTACAGCACAAGATGACTTCACAGAGAAGCTCCTTGATAGTAGGTGGTAGGTTGTAGAAGCAAATCAATGTCCTGACCGCTTTAGGCAAATTAGAACATTAAGTTCATTCACTTTAAGTCCCTCTGAGAGAGCCACTTGTAGGACGCCCAGCAAATGACAGTGGCAAAAGCTATTGGGAGCACAGGTCTGCTCCTGTTCTGCTGCTTCTGAGTCAGTCCCTGACCGTTGTCATGTCACCAGTTCTTACGGCACGGGGAGTGAGAATGCTCAGATTTATGATGTTGAAGGTTGAATGAAGTGTATTGTGTGGGGCAGGTGGACCTGGACTCCCGGGAGGCCAGTATTCCCTCTTGGTGGCTGATGCAAGTGAGAGATTCCACTTGGTCACTGCAGGCTAAGTGTGTGGGTCCCTGGGATTGAGATGGGTAAATGGCTGCTTTTCTGGAATTCACAGATCTTTACAGGGAGTGAGACTCGGCTTAACTGAGTGAAATTTCAATATCTCCTTAGAAGAAGGCAAGAAGTAAACACCCAAGAGAAACATTTAAATCAGTATTCCCAATAAATTTTATTCTCCATATCTGTCTGAATCAACAAAAATGTTTATATAAAGCTTATTATTTTTACCACATTTCTTTTTTTTTTTTTCAGTAAACATTTCTCCCTTTTTTGAACCCCTAAGAAAGGGTAACCATTGTGAAAAATACCTAGAGGTATAACATGGACCAATTGCTTTGAGGAAAAAACTGCCACCTTATCTCAGTTGAGGGAAGGAAATTCTGTCCAGATCCTTCAGACTTTCCATCTCATCTAAGAGGGAAAGGGACCACAATTCAATAGATTGGGAATGCCACAGTAGGGAGGAAATAAAGCAGTCTGATGGTTGCAGACAGGGAGGAAGACCATTGTAGAAATCCCTGTGAAGGTCACAGCTCTGAGGAACAGACCCAGTAATAACAGATGCACTAAGATTTAATTAGAAGATTATTTATATCCTTTCATATTCTATCCACCATCCCTTATCAGCAACCCAACAAGCATCTAATAAAATAACAATCCATCACAGCTGAATATTCTGTAAAAACACAGACTTTTCTCTAAGGAAGGGTACATTGCCAAAGCTAAAGTCAAAAGTGGAATAAAGAACAATAAAGAACAAACAAAGAAAAAAAAAACTTCTCATATCTATAGCTACAATAAACACAGCTCAACTTCCAGCTGCCACAAACCTTTAGTTTGTTTTAAAAAAATGCATTATCTGCAAATTTCAATAAAGCAGAGCACAATCAAAGGACGGATGCCTGTATATTGGTCTGTAATATCCTTTTCTTGTAATGTCTTTGTCTGGTTTTGGCAGCAGGGTAATAATGCTGGCTTCATAGAATGAGTTAGGAAATGTTCCCTCCTCTTCAGTTTTTGGGATGAATTTGAAAAGGATTGGGCAATACAATTTTTAAAAGCATCAGATTCAGAATCAAACTGAATATTATAAATCCCAGTTGTGCAACTTTCTAATTATGTGATCAATTACTAAATACCCCTAAGCTTTGGTTTCTTACCTCAAAATGAAAATTATTAGATTTTCATCATTTGAAAAATACAAGAGATATTTATAAATTACTTAGTACTTTTTTTTGCCATTTCTTTAATTGCTCAATGATTGGTGATTTAGCTGTCAGTTTTGTCATATAATTCATGTGATAGGCAATTCAGAAATATGCCAGTAATTATTTATCTCAACAATTAATTTATTCACAATTTTTTATATACCAGGTTCAGAGAACAGAACAGTGGCCATATTCTCAATAGATCTTTAGCTGTTTTCTTTCATCTAAATGACTAAAATTAAAAAAAATGTTTATGTTGAATGCTTTATTTAAGCACAATTTGGATATTAGCTGACTAAATATGCTTAATTGAGTTTTAAAGTAATTGCTTTTTATTTATTTTTATTTTTTTAGTAATTGATTTTTTAAAATAATTTTTAAAAAATTTCCAACAGATAGGTATGTCTTCAATCACCTTATATACTTTCTTATCTGAGTGTAGTTATTATATTCAATCTTCTAATATTTTATGACTAACAATGCCAAATGGGTCTTACAATATGGAATTTCAAACTTCTCCTGTGCCTATATGAAGGTGGAGAAAGAGAGAAGAAGAAAAGTTTTGCAAAGTAAGTATACTTACTGGAAACATAGCCAGTTATTTTAGGCTACAGAGTGATAAGTGTTGCCCTCTTGTCTAGTACTCCTGTCCAGCTCCTTTCTGCTCTCATTCTTTATCTGCTTTCTTACCAAGAGTGTCTTATGGCACAGTTTCCCTAAGGACAACTCAAAAAATCTTAGCTATTTCCTTACTTGTTAGCTTGGGCAGCTCTTGTCAATGTGTCTTGGGTTTTCTTTGCTACTTGTGTAATATATTCAGAAACAAAGAGAATGTATTAGGAATGTAATTCTTTATCTACCTGGAGGAAATTATCTGAAAACTTTTTACAATGTATGTCTAAGGGAAATCTAAATATCTGTACCATATATACCTACTGTTCTTGTTATAGAGGTTTGGGAATAGAGTTTTTATTTCCATACACTCTGACTTCAATTACAGAAGGAAATTATTACATTGCTACATACACATATATATGTACGCAAGCAAAACAAACAAAACAACAGAAAAAAACAAGTCATTCCATTCCTCACATGAATCTCACTTCTTTGTCTCCCATTTTCAGTTTCAATGACTAATCACCCCAAATCACCTAGTCCCTGCACTTCGCTGTTGGGTGATTTGTTGTTATAATTACAACATTACAAATCAATGATTTGAATAATGTATATTGTTCTCCGTGGTCTCCCCATTGTCCAGCTATTTGGCCATTGAAATTTAGTTTCTGAGAATCTTTTTTTCTATATGGCTAAGAGGACACTCAGCTATTGGACCTGTAATGAGGCCCTAAAGGCAGCAAGGGACAATTATAAGGACAGGATTCTAAAATAGTTTAAATAGTTGAAAAGAGCTTATCGTATTTAAATTATCTGTTATGAGCCTTCTGAAGGAATGATCTCTCTACTTGTTTATCCTTGTCTGAATCCATTTAAAACTAAGTACTTTCTCATTGTCCCTTAATCTTCATTTCCTTATGGTTTTATTCTCTGGCCACTGCTCATTCTTTCTTACCTTGAAATCCTTGGACAGTAAAACAATGCCATTGTTTTACTCATCTTTATACTAATAGTTAACACATCTGTGTTTGAAGCTCTAACTCAGTTTTGTAACTATATGTAGTTATTTGTTGTACATAGGTGTTTACAGAAGACTCAAATGAAACATACACAGAATTGAACTCTTCATCTTTTTATCCATCTTTATCTATGGTGCCAGTAAAATGTGCCATCATCTACTCAGCCATTACAGGAAAAATTTTATTTTTCTACAGGAAAAATAAAAAGCCTAATTGAGATAGATTGTGGAAACAGGTATATTCAGCAAATAAATGTAGTTATTAGTGATTCTGCATTGATTTATATTAATTATGGCTATTACAGACAGAAGCACAAGGGGATATCCTTAATTAACAGAAAGGGGTTTTTTGTACTAAAAATGTAATATGGATATTTTCCTTGAACATGTCACTCAAAGAAATACCTTCTGTTTTGGGTTTCTCATTCAGAATTTGTTTCATCATTAGGAACTCCAGTTATAGAATATATTGTAATATGTCTACTGATATTTCAGGAGATAAGTAAATGATACGAGACTAGTTAGTCCTGGTCTGCTAATCTTTTTTTTACTTATATTAGATTTTTCCTAGTTATTTCATTTTCCTGTATTTTGTATCATAACACCCAACTATTTGCTATTTCCCTCCCCTACTGTATCTGTTTCCCTCTTATTTTTTTTAAGATTTTATTTATTTATTCATGAGAGGCAGAGAGAGAGAGAGACAGAGACAGAGAGACAGAGACACAGGCAGAGGGAGAAGCTCCCTCCATGCAGGGAGCCTGACATAGGACTCCATCCTGGGTTTCCAGGATCAGGCCCTGCTGAATGCAGCGATAAACAGCTGAGCCACCCAGGCTGCCCAATCTGTTTCCCTCTTAATGTGATATATGTGAGGACACTAAAAGGAAGGTTTTATGAAGTATATACAAAGAAATAACCACAGCATTCAGTACAAGGGCTATATCAATAAAATTCACCTGTTTTCTTTTCTTTTTAAGATATTTATTTATTTATTTATTTATTTATTTATTTGAGACACAGAGACTAGAGACACAGGCAGGGAGAGAAGCAGACTCCATGCAGGGAGCCCGATGTGGAACTCCATCCTGGGACTCCAGGATCATGCCCTGGGCCCTAGCAGACACTCAACCGCTAAGCCACCGAAGCATCCCAACCTCTTTTATTCTCAAAGCATCCTTCATCTATAGTTGTGCTCAAGACTGCTGAGATTTTTAGGAAAAAAATTACAACTAAGAGAATATTGCTTGAAAAATCAAGTTTTTTAAAGATTTTACTTATTTACTTGAGAGAGTGAGAGAGTGCACATAAATAAGGGACAGGCAGGACTAGATAAGGGGCCACAGAATTAAGCTCACAAAAATCCCCAAAATGTGGAAATGAAACCAAACCAGACCATCTGTCCTAAGCATCAGGTCTTGTTATAACAGCTACTTGTGACCAACAAAGAATTACTAGACCCTAAAAAGGAAGCAAATCATTGAAGATGTTATCACTAGTTCTTTATGGTGTTATCAATAGAGATGTTAAAAGTATTTAAGTTTCCTGGTTGGCTTCCAATAAAAGACCAACCCTACAAGCCCTCAGTGGCAACCCTGTAGGGACCCCTTTCACTTCTGAAAGCTTTCTCTGTATCCTTGCTTAATAAACTTCTTCTGCTTTATTCATTCTCCTTTGTCTGAGAGATACATTCTTCAACTCCATGAGACCTAGCTCTCCTGCACACAGAGGGAGAAAGACAAGCAGAGAGCTCCCTGCTGAGCCCCCAAGACCATGACCTAAGCCAAAGGTAGATGCTTAACCAACTGAGCTACCCAAGCATCCCTACTTCATTCTCATTATTTAAAAATATGTGTTGATAACTCTGGCCACAGATATTTGCAATTTAAAAGCTAGAAAACCTTACCATTTTTGAAAGTAATATTGAGAAAATGAGAAAAACAGCAAAATCCTGGAATGCTCTAAAAGCAAAATTAAGAAGTCCTCATAGGTTTGATTCTCAAATATTTGGAATTGCATTTCAAATGAATATTTCATCCTTGCCAGTGATGCAGCCTGGCTGAGTTCCAGGAGCCAGAGAGAGGTTCCACAGGACCAGCCAAAAGGGGTCCTTGGCTTCATGCAGGGTAGAAATCAAATGAGAGCAGAGTTTATTGAAGACATACAGAGAATGCAGATACAAACACAGCTTCTGAAAGACACTTTTATTCTTTTATTCCACAAATACTAATAAAATACCTAATATACGGAAAGACTACATACAGGAAAGGGGATGTAGTGGTTAACAAGACAGAAGGAATTTCCTCATAAGGAATATTTTTAGTGGGGATTTTCAAAAATGCTTCTGATATCACTGAATTCCAAATATACCCATCATCCCAGTTGCCAAAAATTCTTCTTCCTAAGATCTGAGGCAAAGCACTATGTGCATTTTTATGCATTTGTAAGGTCCCTAAGTTTCTTTTCCATTTAGATTGTTTCTTTTCCATTTAGATTGGCAGTCCCCTTCATGAGTCTTAAATATTATGAGCTTTCCTCTAAAATGGAGGCAGTATCTTAGTTCTATTTCTATTTATAGGGCCAATAATAGTGTATTTAACAGAGTAGGCATTCAGTGAAACTTTACTAAATGAGAATGTGGTTATTTCTTCCCATGAGTGAGAACTCCATATGAAGATGATGCTGTCTCTGAGTTACAGTCTTCTCACTATGAGACTTTATGTGAAATGGCTCATTAAACATCTATGACCAAATTCTTTCATGCCCTTTCTCTACCAAAGATCTATTGAGCCTAAGTGTCTCTGATGCCAGCCCCACCTGACCCCAATAAGCGTAGCATCCTCAGCCGGATCTGCTTGGTCTTAATGGTGTAAACTACTGGATTGAGCACTGGAGGTATGAGAAAGTGAACGTAGGAGAGCAGCACCCGGCTGGAAGGGGAAGCCCACCTCCCAAATCTGTGGATCATGGACAGGCCAATCATCGGTGTGTAGAAGAGCAGCACAGCACAGATATGGGAGACACAAGTGTTGAGGGCTTTAAGGCGCTCAGCTTTGGAGGCAATGGACAGCGCTGTTTGGAGGATCAGCACATAGGAGAGAACAATGAGCACCGAGTCCACCCCTAGTGTAGAGAGCACTACAAAAAGACCATAGGCACTGTTGATGTGGGTGTCTACACAGGCCAGCTTCATGACATCCGGGTGCAGACAGTAGGAATGGGAAAGCAGGCGATTCTGGCAATAAGGCAGTTTCCTCAGCATGATGGGAGCGGGGATGTGAAGCCCGACACTGCGCACCACACTGGCCAGGCCTAAGCTAGCAACACGGGGGCTTGTGAGGATGGTGCCATAGTGCAGGGGGTTGCTGATGGCCACAAAACGGTCCAAGGCCATAGTCAGCAGCACAGAGGACTCCATGATGGAGAAGGTGTGGATGAAGAAGAGCTGGGCCAGACACATATCCATTGCCACTTTCCTGAGACCCAGCAGGTAGATGGGGAGCACAGTGGGCAGTGTGGAGGCAGACAGACCCAGGTCGGTCACTGCCAGCATCAATAGGAAGTAGTACATGGGCTGGTGCAGGGAGGGCTCTGACCTCACCACCCACAGGATCAGACTGTTCCCTACCAGGGAGGCCACATACATGGCACACAGAGGGATAAAGAGCCATTTGTGCACAGCCTCAATGCCTGGGAGGCCTGCTAGGAAGAAAAAGGTACCGGTGTGGTTGGAGTCTGACATGGTGACCTGGTGGGCAGAGTTCCAGGCAGAAGTGAAACCACAGGCCCTGGAATCAAAGGAGTTGCTGGGTCAGAACGTCCTCCATGAACTGAGACCCTTCACTGACTTCCCAAAGGGTTTCCCTGACAACCATGGCCTTGTTGACTTGGAGACGCATTTCCCCAGGCTCATAGATAATCATGGAGCCCTTAAACAAAGGTTAGTTTGAATTATCCAAGGAAATGTTGCATTCATGGGAAACCAGGCTTAGGAGACCTACAACAAAATTTATCACAAAATCAGAATTTGAAACATGGATCTGGAAAGGAACCAAGACAGTGTAGATCCTAACTTTTCACTATACCTCCTGGGAAGTGAACTCTAGGTGCCTATATAGTAGTTAGTGTGCTTGATGTGGGAGCAAAGTGCAGGTTCCTCACTTCCTGTCAAATTCCCCTTCACACTGTCTTTCAGTAGATACTTCAGTGTGGTAAACATCCAAATTTTGCAGACTGACATCTTCTTTTATAATTAAAACAATACAGGGGTGGCCCGGGTGGCTCAGCGATTTAGCGCCTCCTTCAGTCTGGGGTGTGATCCTGGAGACCCGAGATTGAGTCCCATGTTGGGCTCCCTGCATGGAGCCTGCTTCTCCCTCTGCCTGTGTCTCTGCCTCTCTCTCTCTTTCTCTGTGTCTCTCATGAATAAATAAATAAAATCTTAAAAAAAAATACAGAAGAATCCACTTTAACGTGTAGGCCCTCCAGTGAAAGCATACCAGCACAACCTTACCCCCCACATGGTTTAGAATGTCAAACTGTGGCAAATTTTTTAGATAATTTTTCTAAATATGATTCATTCTCCAATTGAGCTGTGTGTGTGGAACATTAATAGAATGAATTCCACTCAGAGAAAATGAAATAGTGACCTTGCAGCTTATCTATAATTATTCAGCATTATACTGATGAGTACATAGAAATCAGAAAACGTTATTTATGTGTGAAGGAATCAGAACTTAGATCCACCTATTGATTTTTGAAAAAATACAATAATCAGAAAATGTTATTTATGTGTGAAGGAATCAGAACTTAGATCCACTTACTGGTTTTTGAAAAAAATACAATAATCTAAGACTACATGTTGGGTCTTATGTTCTCTCTCTTGAACTTTGGCTCCCATTTCATTCTCTGCCATCTCAGCTCCTTTGCCCTTTCAAGCCATCATGAGCTCCAGTTTTCAAGAACCCAGTCAAAGCATTGTCTGGAAACTTTTGTCTTCCCTCCTTATCATAAACAAAGGAAGGAGATTTCTGGAATTTCCCAGGAGTCTAAAACTTGAGAATAATAACCAGCAAGAACAACTTAATTTTTAGGAACCTTTCTTAATCATCTCTTCAGAGTTTTGTTTTGTCTTATTTTTCCAGTGATACTGATTTTCTCTTCATTTTATCACATTTTCTCTCAGATGTCTTGGATAATAACTCAGTATTCCTCTTTGAAAAGTAGCTCCAAACAATAATGAATTCTGTCACTTTTTCTTCTGCAAGTAGAAATATGCAAGTTTAATTTATTCCTTTTATATTCCATCTAAAGTAGTTTACAAAACACTCAGATATTTGATTTGAAAGCATCTCAAGTGTTGAAAGTTAACAGATCAGTTTTTCTAGATTAAGAAATTTTATCCTTAAGAATTCAAGTATGTAACTTAATTAAAGTCACATCAATCATAAAAGAGGATCCAGGACTGGAAATAATTCTGTTTGACTCAGTATCTTTTACTCTGGATATTGTTGCATGATGGTAAAGATAAAAGCCAACTATTAACAAACAGATTAATTCATTCATAATCCTTATCCTTACATCTAAGTAAATAAAAAAATTCCCATGAACACCTAAGTTTAAAAACCTCCTATATGATGGTCTTTTCTGGTTTTCCTCTTGTAATCTACTTTGTTTCCTCCAGATTAAAGAATTTCTAGTCAGTTACTGAGATGACCCAAAGGTGAAATAAGATGGAGAAATGTTTGAGGACATTGACTGGGAAGGCTGGGAAGAATCGTGCATTCACATGGAGTGTTTGAGTGCCGTCGATGAATTCTTCATACTATACTCAAGCTGCACTATTTCTTTAAAATTAAAGGAAAATATTCAACATTTCCTTAACAAACTGAACATTCCCTCCCTTCATCCATAGATTTCAAAAGTGGAGGTAGAAACACACTGAATGGGTATAGTGTGAGCGTATTTGGAATTTCTGCCATTATTTCACTTAGCATTTGAAAAAATGGGCTTATGAGAAAAGGTACTCAGGTGTTCCGAAAAGTAGAGCATATTGGTTTTGTATATTGCCTTAAGTTGACTGTGCAGAAAAAGAAGGGTTTTGTGAATTTGTGTGCATGTGATAGTTTTTCTTAATTTTTAAGAAATGCTTGTGGGGGCATCTGGGTGGCTTAGGGGCTTAGCATCTGCCTTCAGCTTAGGTCATGATCCCAGGGTCCTGGGATCCAGTCCCGCATCAGGATCCTTGCAGGGAGCCTGCTTCTCCCTCTGCCTGTGTCTCTGCCTCTTTCTGTGTGTCTCTTATGAATAAATAAATAAAATCTTTAAAAAAGAGAAATAATTGTGGAGTGAAGGGATTTTTGTGATAAGAAACAGAGGGGATAAGTGAAAAGGCAGAGTACCTGTTTCTTGTCCTGTCTTAAGCACAAAACGTTGGAAAACAAACAAATAACTTGGACAAACTTGGACTTAACCAAGAGCTATTTATTCAAAAGTGTTAATGCACTGTAAGCTTTTATTTAACAGGAACTTTTCCCTTTGGCTTTCCAGAAGATTTTCAATCAGAGGTAAACCTGTGACCTCATGGAGTAGGAAACCATGCTGGGTTTCCTAGCACCAATGTCTGTTTTCTTCTGCAATCACATTAGGATTCAGATTAACAACATTAAGCCAATATTCTGCTGTGACAGTAAAATGACAGCACATACATAATACAATGTTGGTTTCACTTTTCTCATCATCTAAAGAATGGAAATGGGCGAGTAGTACTAAATTTCATACCAATCTCATAGGTTTCTCTGATGATAAATTAAGATAGTGGGTGGAAGAGTTCCTAATCTGTAGAGCACTTAGAAAATAAATAATCATTGTTAATATTTGTCTGTTCTTTAATTTTTCCTAAATATACTTACTGTGCTCAAAATGCAAGGAGCCTCTTCAAAGATGATTCTTCAAAAATTTAGGAGTAATTGAAATTAACCTTGATCACTCTGGATTTATCAGTTCACATCATCATTCTGTTACCTTCCATCATGCAAATGGTAACAGACTGCTTTTTCCAACTGTCTTTATAAACCAGCAACTTTCCATTCCATTCTGTTCCTCAATTTTTTTCTCCTCTCAGCATGTCTCCCTTAAAGGGCATAGAATCCATTTGCTTAAAGACTTAGGTACACATATGTTAGGCTGTATTTAAGGCATGGAGAATTTAGGCTGAGTTACTAGCCCATCTCCTAACTTCCCATTTATTTGGTTTTATCTATTATGACAGTACAACTGAGAAATTCTTCAGGAAACTTATTCAGTGGCTCCTAGATGGTACCTGAAGATAAAAAGCACTTTTTCTTCCTCTAAATCATCAATACTGCTCTTTTTCAGGGCTTTAAAATCTATTAACTCTATTCTTAGATGAGCACTAAAAGAAACCTTGGCAAATGGCTTCTTTACCCCCTTTCCCCTCAAGCCCCATGTTACTGACTCACTCAGAAGAAGATAAGAGCTGAGGACATTTCTCACTCTCCTCTAGGGTACATTCCTGGGTAGCATCCCTTGGTGAACATAATAGGTAACATGGGCTTTAGGGCAGCAAATAGCTTTAACCATGTCACTGCCAAATAAGTTTTGCAATGGGCTATAAAGAAACTCTATCATAATTGGAATCCTTTGGTCCTGTCCAAATCTGTCTCTTGGACATTGATTTGAGATCCCGTCTCAGTTAATGATCTTCTTATATTATGATTAAAAAGTAATTAGCTGTTGAGGGTACATGCTTCAAAACGACATCTCAGTTTCCTCACCTGTGAAATTAGAATATTTAAAGAAACTAATGCACAATGTTGCTGTGAGGATTAAATCAGGTACTTCATTGGAAAACTGAAAACCATGTTTGTCAATACTCAAATAATTACCTATTTATTATTATTTCATAAAAACATTATGAGTATTTAATATAATGATATATGCAAATCACTTACTATCATTCCTAAAAAAGCACACATTAAGCACTTAATTTTATGATGATGCTGCTGATTTACATACAAATGCAACAAAGAAACTTTCTATTGTTGCAAAAGCAATAATAAAAGTTAAATAAAATGAAGGACTTTCTGACTTAGAGGAAAATAAAAATAGAAAATAAATGGAAATAAACAGAATAGAAATCACAAATTTAGCCACAGAATTGAAAATTCAGGCAGACAATTTATACTTCCCCAAAAGAATGTTTTATAAAATTCATTGTTTCACTATATAGGTGCAAAACAAAAAAAGCTCAGCTCATTGTGAGCACACATTTGTCAAAACTTTAAGTATTACTGCAAGAAAATAGTGAGGTCCCCAAAGCTTTCAACCTCAATGTTATATGTCATAAAGAAGAAATGGATGTTGAACATATTCCAACAAATAAACAACTCTAATTCTGGGCAAGATGTATAAAATATATCAGATCTTGAAAAACAGACAATGCAGAGCTGTGATTCCTTGTGATAAAGGAGATAAAAAGTGTGTCCATATCCATTCAGGCTTTCTGCCAGACTTCACTTTACAAACTCAGACAAGGAAGTTGAATGCAAATTGAGGACAACTCTCTCCTTCAAGGGAGAGAGAGAAGACAGAAGTGATTTTAGGGGCTGTGAGGGATCAAAATTTGGGGTGCCTATTGGATATGAAGAAGTCCTAGAAATCTGCTTAGGTGTCCATTTGATGTTTTCACCAAGTACTAAGCTGAAGATTTATAGGTCAAGACTCCAAAAAGCTTGGCAGTAAACATCTCTGGTGGGCTGTCAGTCGCCTGGAGATTCTGCATTTCATTCAGTACTGGGACACATTAGAGTTCCAACAAGGGAGAGTGGACAAAGGTCTTTGAATGACTTGGACATTGATTTGAGATCCCGGAAGAGCTACACCGTAAGAAGAGGGAGTATGTGGTGTGGTTTCTGATTACATCGAACTGATTCAATATAATGTGCTACTTTGACATCTGAAGTTGGGAATGGATCAAAAAGCCTAATCATGAGCTTCTCTGTTTTTCCCAGATATGTATGCCTCACATCCAGTGAACAAGAGTCCCCTCCTGGCTAATTTCCCTAACAATCAAATCAGCTGCAGTCCAACTAATGGCTTTCACTTCCCTGTAAGTCAATGAAATTATTCAAACAACCAACCCAAATCATCCTGTGGAAATGAGAAGGGTAACCCCACTTTGTCATTACTACAGAGTCTGCTTCCCATGGCCCCTGGTTTGTTCACTCTGTCCCCAAGTACCCCTGTGTGACACTTGTCTGGCATGCAGTTTCCTGCTTCCCCAATCTGTGAGTATCTATGACCAATAAACTGTTGTCAGTCTTATCTTTCCACTGTCAAGTGCCATGCTTTCACTCATTTCCATAACCTTACAGTAGAAATCTCTTTCTTACCAACAGGATGAATAGGAGGCAAGAATACTATAACCAAAAGTAAGGGTTAATAAGCTTAGACTCCAATAAGGCCTAAAACTAACATGCAAAAACAATAACATGATCCTCCAATAAACAGTCTGCCATGTCAAACCATATTCTCCGTATATAGGATAACATGACCCAGACTGCCAATAATACAGCATTTGCAGTGCCCATGGACACATAAAATAAATAAATAAATAAATAAAAAAGCAGAAAGAGAATCAGAATAAAATAAAAATCCAATAAGAAGAGTTTCAGGATGAATAGAGATTCTGGAACTAGAAGAAAAGACCTTTAAAACAGTTATGACAAATATGTTTGGACATATAAAGAAAAAATATGGACATAAACAGTCATATATAAGTATATATGTGTGTGTATATATATATATATATATATGTATACACACACACACACACACATAATCCAGCACCATGGGAGGGGGGGCATTTTAGCTTTCTCTCACTTGCTTATTTAAACATGACTAATGCTTCCTCAACACTTGGAATTGTAAACCACAAAATGTGAACTTTGATGCATGTAAATTAAAAAAAGAAAAAAAAATCGAGGGATCCCATGGTAGATAGTCGACTATAAAAAATTATTGCACCTATATTACAAATATATGATGACATAGTCTCACTGAAGGACATGAGGAGAAAAGGAGCTGATCTCAGTTACTTCAGAAAATGGTGTTTTTGGGGATCCCTCAGCAGTTTAGCACCTGCCTTTGGCCCAGGGTGTGATCCTGGAGTCCCTGGATCAAGTTCCACATCAGGCTTCCTGCTTGGAGCCTGCTTCTCCCTCTGCCTGGGTCTCTGCTTCTCTCTCCTTCTCTCTGTGTCTCTCATGAATAAATAGATAAAATCTTTAATGAAAAAAAGAAAATGGTGTTTTGACTGGGCAATGGAAATTTAATGATACAGAACTGCACACAAATATTGAATTGGAGTTGGTAAACTTGTTCCCTGCAGGAGCATGGATTAATAATTTTGAAATTCTCCGTTTTTGTATACAAGGGATGAAATGATGAGAAATAAATTGTAATTATAATACAATAATGGTATCCAGATTTGTCACTGTCAAAGAAAGAAATTAACAAAAGATAAATCATACTTTTAAAGTGGTATAGGAAAAAATCTTTGAAATTTATCATTCTAATCTAGTAAAATTTTAAAGATAAAAATTAAACATTTTCAGGCTGAAAGGAAATGATGCCAGGTATAAATTTGAACATATGCTAAGGAATACAAAGTATAACATGCAGTACATATGAAGGCAAGCATAATTGTTCTCATTTAATAATTTATTTACATGGCAACTTACTACTTTATGTAATTTGTGGTATATCCACAGTGAAATATTGTCCAGCATAAAAAGGAATAATATCTGAACCACACAGATAGAACTCAGTGTACTCAATGCTGAAAGAAAAAAGCCAGACTATGTAAAATTTTAGAAAGATGAAAACTATTTGATAATAACTAAATTATCTCAGTGTTTGACAAGTTGAGTGGAAAAAGGTACTGGGGAAATAGAGCAACAGGAAATTTGGGGGTAGTGGGTATGTTCGTTACCTTAACTGTGGTGATGATTTCATGGGTGTATAAGTGTCAGATTTATCAAACTGTACACTGTATTGGATGTCCACCCTTTATGTATCATGGAGCTTAAATAAAATGCTGAACTATCTAATAGTCCCATTGAGACACATTTTATTATGGTAATTAAGGTCTTTATTTCTTTAAACGTATTTCATTTGGTTTATATTTTCCAGTTTAAACCATATCTATGGTTATTATGCAAAGCACAAGAAAAAACTTTTTGATTTTACATATTTGCCAAATTTTCAGAATGTATACCAAGTGAGGCCCTCTTGAGCTTAATTTTATAAATAAAACTCTAGGTGTTTAGTTACAGGATGCCTTAGATATCTTTGAATTCCACTCTTCTAATCTATTTGCTTTTAAATGATATTCCTTCAAGATCCTGTCAGTTTCCTCTAAAATAATCTGAGTTTTTTACAGGCTGATATTGATTTTTCAGAATGAGCAACATGTTTTTTTTTTTTTCTCATTACACAGGTATTGTTTTAAATGGTACATGTTTGAACACATAATATATTTCAATCAGAGTTTTTGAATAATTAATTGATTGATACATCAGCTGGAAGCTATATACTCTCTCCTTCTCTGAGATGTCTTCATTCAGCAGGCTGACTATCACAACCAGTATTTTATCTCTGTGACTCAGTGTTTTCTTGGGAGGAGCATCTTTAGAATGCGTACCCGAATCTCTTTGGTTTTCACACTGTAGACAATTGGGTTGAGCATCGGAGGAACAAGAAAGTGCAGATAGGAGAGAAGCATATATACCTGAGCTGGTAGCTTCATTTTTCCAAAGCGATGAATCATCGACAGGCTGACCAGTGGGGTATAAAATAGTAATACAGCACAGATATGGGAAATGCAGGTGTTAAGGGTTTTAAGCCGCTCCGTGTTGGAAGCAATGCTCAATACTGTTCTTAAGATTAGCACATAGGAGAGGAGAATGAGTACAGCATCCAATCCTAGTGTAGAAAGCATGACAAAGAGCCCAAAGCTACTGTTCACAAGAGTGCTAGAACTGGCTAGCCTTAAAACATCAGGATGAACGCAGTATGAATGAGACAGAGCATTCACAGGCTGAAATTGCAGTCTTCTAAGGAGCACAGGAAGGGGCAGATGGAGAGCAGCACTACGGGTGACAATGGCCAGCCCAATGGCACCAATGCGCTTGGTTGTAAGAATGGTGGCATAGCGTAAGGGCTCTCGGATAGCCACACAGCGGTCGAAAGCCATGGCCAAGAGCACAGCTGATTCAATAACTGAGAAAGTATGGATGAAGAAGAGTTGCATAAAGCAAGTTGCAGCTCCCACCTTTCTCTGGCCTAGGAGAAAAACAGCTGCCATTGAAGGTAGTGTAGAAGCTGAGAGGCCCAAGTCAGCCATTGAAAGCATGGACAGGAAGAGGTACATGGGTGTGTGGAGGCTGGGCACAGACTTGACAATGTACATTATGGTGATGTTACCCAGCAAAGATAGAGCATAGACAGAGCAGATAGGAATAGCTGTCCAGCAATGAGCAGCCTCCAGTCCTGGGAGATCCATCAGTATAAAGATGAAGCTGCTGGCATTATTGTTGTTAAGAATTGTCATAACTTTTGGAAGAGTTTGTCCTGGAAAAATTATAAAGGCAAAAAGTTATTCTTTCACAGCATTTTCCTGATATCTCATCCTGTGTCCCATGCCTGAGGAGTAATATCACTCTCCTTCTCTTCTTACAGCACTGAATCCCATTCTTTTTGAAGTTTCACTAGAGTATAGATACTGTCTGTCTTCTTGGAGGTTTGCTCTAGTTTTCAGGGGCTGCTTGTGCCTTTCACAGAGAGAAAATTCCTTCCTCATTTGAAGATGTTTCAAGATTTGAAAAATGGAAAGGGAAACTGCGGTGAAAGCACAGGATACAGATGCATATGCTAGATTAGTTGTAATACAGAAAATGGGTTCTAAGGAAACCTAGATAATGGCTGCTTCGGAGTTAGAAAATCAAGTTAACACTGACTGGTGTTAACATTGATTTTGAACTCATATCACCAGATATATCTTTGCTCTGAAAGGGATTTAAAAGTAGTATCTGTGACAAGAAGGCACCAGGAGGGTTTGTGCTTGATGTGCATGTCTACTGGATTAAATCCCTTCTCAATCTCTGATATTACTTTCTGGGAAAATGTTGGCTAGCTGAGACAGGTGAGAGGAAGAAGGTGGAGAGTAGATAATATTTGCAGTCAGAAATACATATATTCTCAGTGGCATCACACATTTACTGAGCTCCTGCTGAGTACTCAATTTAAGTAATATAATATAGACAATATGTAACTTACACCTCTGAAGTTCTGATAATCCACCGCTCAACATAGAACACACCCATAGGGGATTTGACCGTGGGATAGGAAAAGATCCGAACCAGGAATCTATATTTTGTTCTCTACAACTCATCTTTTTTTTAAAAGATTTTATTTATTTATTCATGAAAGACTGAGAGACACAGAGGGAGAGAGAGAGAGAGAGAGAGACAAAGGCAGAGGGAGAAGCAGGCTCCATGCAGGGAGCCTGATGTGAGACTTGACCCCTGGACTCCAGGATTACACCCTGGGCCGAAGGCAGGCACTAAACCACTCAGCCACCCAGAGATTTCCTCATCTTTTTTTTTTTTTTTTTAATTAAAGATTTTACTTTTTTATTCCAGAGAGAGAGTGAGCTATCAGGGGAGCAGAGGAGAGGAAGAAGCAGACTCAGAGTTGAGCATGGAGCCTGACATGGGACTCAATTCCAGGACCCTGAGATCATGCCCCCAGCTGAAACAAAGAGTTGGATGCTTAACTGACTAACCCCCCTAACTCACCTTTTTAAAGAATGACCTTGGGTACCTTCATTTAAAAAAAAAAATTTATTTATTTATTTATTTATTTATTTATTTATTTATGACAGAGAGAGAGAGAGAGAGAGAGAGAGGCAGAGACATAGGCAGAGAGAGAAGCAGGCTCCCCCCAGGGAGCCAGATGTGGGACTCGATCCTTGAACCCCAGGATCATGCCCCGAAAGCAGAGCTCAACTGCTAAGCCATCCAGGCATCCCGGATCTTGAGTACCTTCAAAGCCAATTATTAGAGAAAGGAAAACTGGGAAATCTGAGTACATAGAAGAAGTCAAGAGAAACTTGGGCATATACATGAAGTTAACATTGAATGATGATTTTCTTTGCTAACATCTTAGGAAAATTCTCTTAACAGTGGAGGTTTCAACATGTTGTGGGCAGTCATTTAGGTGGCAGCCATGATCTACTGATGTAAAACAGTCTTCATTATATTCTACCTTTTTGAACACTAATTATAATATTGCCTTATAAAGTCATGAAGAATACCTACAATCCCCTTTCAGCATGCTAACCATTCATCTAAGGAAAAACCAGAGAAGAAATTCTGTGAAGAGTGAACAACATGTCGGATCAAAGCACCATGGTAATTGAACAATAAACCAATTATTAGCAATTATTATAGGATAGGTTATGGAGGAAGAAGAGGAGTGATAACCACCTATGAGGGAGGCAAAATGCAGAAGCAGGTGTGTCAGATTTGAGAAAGGATCTGTATAGAAAGGTGAGGACTGGGATTGTGTGCTTATACCTGTGGAGAAGTGAGGGTAGGTGAGCATCAGTCATCATCTTTGTTATTCTAATAAAAACTCCCCCTGAACTTTGGTTACAGAGGGTGAGGTGTGCAATGCATAGACTTTGCATCCATCAACCTGCCTCAACAAGTTTTACTTATAAGCTGTTAACCACAGTGTATTTTCAAAAGAAAGGAAAAGCAGCACCCTTTAGAAATACACTAAAATTCTCATAAATGCAGAGAAGTTATCATCATTAACCAAAATAAAACACCTGAAACATTCAGCATTAATATTCCT
Organism: Canis lupus familiaris; assembly: GCF_011100685.1. Taxonomy (NCBI): domain Eukaryota; kingdom Metazoa; phylum Chordata; class Mammalia; order Carnivora; family Canidae; genus Canis; species Canis lupus. Next base: position 28,206,005 of record NC_049242.1, read on the forward strand.
GGGAGAATATTTAACATACTAGCATGAATAAAATAGCAAGTCCACTTCAGAAACATAACAAGAGTGAGAAAGAGGGAAATTTTATATTTGGAAGACATGAGATGATATGCTATAAGCTGGTGATCAATTCACAAATGAGAAAGTCTCCGAGGCCACTCGGAAGTCTTTGCCTTGATTCTAAGGACATCAGAAAAGAAAGGCTACTACTACAGATTCAATTTATATGTCTGATTTCATCCAGGGGTAAGTATTGAGCTGCAACCCAGTCACCTTAGGAATGCAAGCTTCCATCATCCAAGGAGAGTGGATCCTCTTAAAAACATAAGGCAGAGTGGGAAGAATCAGGGACACTAGAGATTTGGAGAATTGTCAGAGACAGGAAAGCGGGGAATGAAGACAGTAGCAGACACTGCATTTTGTGAATGATACAAACTATTTTTTCCAATATAATTCAATGCCAGTTGTGGTCAAGCACACTACTGGACTTTGCAGGGAGATAATGCTATATAAAAAGCCAATTTCTGATAGAGAATAATTATCCAAAGACCACATTTCATCTAAGATGCCTGTGGCAATAAGCATGAGAAGAGAGAGAGAGAGAGAGAGAGAGAGAGAGAGAGAGAGAGGTGTTCCTAGCAGGCTGGGTCATGATGCTAAAGTTTTAATTCAGCAGAGGTTAGAAGCATGTGTTTCTCTATTTTTCCTCATGCTATCCACTGCTGGGTGTGAGCAGATGAAGGAATTATCCCTTTCGCATAAACATTTGATAGGATGTTTTTGTCATAAAGTGAGTAGCAAAAATGTTATCTTCTTTATTTGAGCTTTGCCATACAACCAAAAAGGAAACAAACTTTTCAGATTTTTCAAGATCATTTTGTCCAATTCCTGTTAAATTGAGTCTTCAGCACTCCTAAAATGAATATGAAGCTCCCTGTCTCAGAAAGTAAGCTAGTCTACTGTGAAATTTTTAAAAAAGATTTTATTTATTCATGACAGACACACAGAGAGAAAGGCAGAGACAGGCGGAGTGAGAAGCAGGCTCCGTGCAGGGAGCCTGATGTGGGACTCAATCCTGGGTCTCCAGGACCATACCCTGGGCTGAAGGTGGCGCCAAACTGCTGAGCCATCGGGGCTGCCCTATTGTGAAATTTAAATAACTAAGGAAATGGCTCTTTCTGTACTGCCTTTTTGAAAGTTGGAGAAGTGTTCAAAGCTCCTAATTAGTAATTCACTGTCTGTATTGTACCTATGTCTATGCAGTCCAGCCTGCAGTCTCATCTGATAAAATGAGCCACCTGGATATTTCTTTTACTTTCATAGTCTTTAAGGATTTTTGTATGCTTAATATTTAATCAGGAGTAGTTATATGATGTGGGCATTCATCTACCCATGCAGAAGGGGTGCATTTTGCAAACTGTCTGGATTTGATCAGAAAGAAGTGCTTAAATAACAGGAATTAACAGAGGATGGAAGGCAGGATACCTCTGGATAAAGACCAGGGCTTACAGTGCAAGTCAACATCCTGCTTCTCTCTTGACACAGTTCCATCCATAGTTTCTTCTGTAAGTGTCTCATCATCATAAACTGAAGATGGCATTTTGTTGAATAGTGCCTAATACTTGTAGAAGATATTAGAAGTTTGAATTCCAGAAATCTTTTAAAAATACTATACAACTTTCTAAGAAACATTACTATGTTGCCCATACACTAGGGGGCTCTGGCTATACAGATCTTTAAATTTGTAAATGCTGCTTCAAAGCACTAAAGCTACAAAGATGGAACCCTGGAGCTATTTGACTGGCCTGAGAAACATTACATGAACTAAATAGGTCAGTTCTTCAGAGAGCCAGAGCAAGAAACAGACTCTTGACTATAGAGAAGAAACAAATGGTTGCTAGAGGGGAGGTGGGTGGGGGATGGTAAAATAGGTGACGGGGATTAAAGAGGTCACTTGTGATGAGCACTGGGTGCTGTGTAGAAGTGTTGAATCTCTATTGTACACCTGAAACTAATATTATACTGTATGTTAGCTAACTGGAATTTGAATAAAAATTTTCAAAAGCCAGAGTGTGAATGCAGAGCTATTATGCTTTTTAAAAATCGTATAGCCTTGGCTAAATATTATTAGTCCTTTAAACTATTTCATTTAAGACAAGAACTCCACATAGCTCTTCATCCTGGGAGATTCATTAGTCGGTATTTGGAGTTTTCTCTATTACAATGTTGTGTGAGAATTATAAATTACACTTCCAGATTCCCAGGTCCTGGAATTCCCTTCCTCCTTTCCTCCTTCCCTCCCTCCCTCCCTCCTTTCCTCCTTCCCTCCCTCTCTCCCTCCTTCCCTCCCTTCCTTCCTTCCTCTTTTCCTTTCTTCTTCCCTCTTGTCTTTCTTATATGAATTATTTATTGATTACCCAATATATGTCTTACATAAAATGTTTGGCTTAACAGTTGATCTTAAACTCTAAGGGAATAATTGAGTGATTGTTGGGTAAGGAAAAAAGGGCCAGAGATTGTTCCCCAAAACTATAGTATATATCATATAAGAAGATTAGAGGTGCTGCATATCTCCAGGAAATGTCCTTCCTGTCTCGGAGATCCTCATACAAAATTTGCAACTGTATTTAGGATATCCCATGACTTCTCTTGACTTCCATCCCAAGTATGCATACAACATGATTTGAGCCAAGCTCAACTGAGGTGTTTCTACCACTCACCAGACTCCAGGGCAGGGACACAAGCTCTGTGGATTGTCATGCAGCTGGAGCTTCATGAGGCTCCCTGCCTTGATCATCGTGCCAAGTGAGCAGGTTTATAAAGCAGGTTCTAGAGGCTCACAACCAATCCCAGTGAGACTCACACCCAAACCTTATGGTATAAGGTCTCAGAGAAGAATCAAATGTGCATGGGCCAGACAAAAAAGTCTATTGCTAATCTTTGTGGGTGTTTGTCAGGTCTCCAGGTGATATATGATATTAGCTTAGAACACACAGCCAGTCTTGAGCTTCCTTCTGTTTTAAGACTAAGACTAAGTCTAAGACTTTTTTCTCTCCCTTTTAGAGATAAAACTCATCATATAGACCCTAGTATTTTGGCTCCAGACACATCTCATATCATATCCAGATTTCCAGGACATATGATCCTTATTATATTCCCCCATCCTCAATTCAGCAAGTTTTTTTTTTTAATTGTACATATATTGGGTGGTGAGAGTGGAATACCTACAGCAACATTTACATGAATGATAATATAAACAGATTTCTTCCAAGATAAATTTATTTTGCACTGATTGGTCTTTGTTACAATAACATACAACTAACTTTTCCCTCATGCTGTTGCTTTTCTTCCTCCTTACCTCCTCAAAGGAGGTAAATTATCTCAAATTTACTGAGGAATGGGTGAAGGACATTAAAAACGATTCACAGGACAAATAAAAAGGTCCTGGATTTTGTTTTGAAGGTGAAAAGAGAGTGATGTAAGATGCAAAGCGTGGTCAGAGTAGGCATAGAACTGGCCAGGAATGGCCTGGGGAGGGGGGATTGAGGTAGGAATCAAACTGGGCATGAAGTAGAGGGTCCATCTAGGGGTACTATAACCACTCACTTTTTTGGTGGTTCACTGAAAACTCATAGAGCCCAAAATACATTTATACTCATGGCTAATATTTGATATGGTTAAGGACACCATGCAAGAACAGCAGGAAAAAGGTATATTTAGTGAAGGCAAGAGAGGCCACATACAGGCTTCCAGGTGTTTCCTCTCTTTCTGCAAGGATCACTGTAGCCACAAACTTCAGGAACAACTGAGAGACGTTTCTATCCAGGGAAGCCTGCTTGAGTTACAGAATTCAGAGTTCTTTAAGCAAACTAGTAACACAAGTATGTATCTGTGACATGACCAGTGTATGTTTACCCCAAATCAGGCAACAGGTACACATAATAAATCTATGTTTATCTAACATATTACCAACCTGGTTCATATTGAACTACTAGGACATATATAATAATATTATGACTCAGTAACTATGTGAACACTCTGGGGAATTATTCCTAGAGTTGGGTCAAGGGCCATCTGTCAACATGGCTACAGAGATAAGCAAGCACTGAGTAAAATAGACATGTTGCATTAAGTGTTTTCTTATAGGGATCTTCTGTGCATTTTCAGTAGTATACCATGACCTTGATCCCACTGAACATGGGAATGGATGGTTAACTAATAAGAATATTTAAGGAAAAGAATATAGCTGGAACAATTGTAATAATTTGCTAGAGATACAGCAGATTGTTAAAAAGAAGGTCATTTAAGGACACCGGTGTATCTCAGCAGTAGAGCATCTGCCTTTGGCTCAGCGTGTGATCCCGAGGTCTGGGATCAAGTCTGGCAACAGGACTCTTGTGATGAGCCTGCTTCTCCCTCTGCCTGTGTCTCTGTATCTGTCTCTGCCATTCTGTCTCTGTCTTCTGTAAATAAATAAAGAAAATCTTTGAAAAAAAATAAGGTCATTTATTTCAGGGCACAGAGCATATAATCAGAAAAACATTTGGAGCTAGAAAATTATCAAAGAATAATAGTAGTAGTTGTGACAAAAAACTAACCTGAGAACTTCCAAATTATCCTGAAAACCTATGAATTTGACCTGCGATCTAAAGAGAGAACAGCTGGAATGATACAGAGAGAAGAGTCTGGGCTTTAATAAGTACACCTCATTTTTAGCCACTCTGCACTGAGCAAAATGACTAGAAAGGAGAACTCACCACAAAAGAGAATCAGAAACAGTACTTTCTGCCACAGAGTTACAAAATTTGGATTACAATTCAATAACAGAAAGCCAATTCAGAAGCACAATTATAAAGTTACTGGTGGCTCTGGAAAAAAGCATAAAGGATTCAAGAGACTTCTATGACTGCCAAATTTAGATCTAATCAGACTGAAATTAAACATCAATTAAATGAGATGCAATCCAAACTGGAGGTCCTAATGATGAGGCTTAATGAGGTAGAAGAAAAAGTGAGAGACATAGAAGACAAGTTGATGGCAAGGAAGGAAGCTGAGGAAAAGAGAGAAAAACAATGAAAAGATCATGAGGATAGGTTAAGGGAAATAAATGACATCTCAGAAGGAAAAATCTACATATAATTGGGGTTCCAGAGGGCGCTGAAAGGGACAGAGGATCAGAAAGTGTATTTGAACAAATCATAGCTGAGAACTTCCCTAACTTAAGGAGGGAAACAGGCATTCAGATTTAGGAGATAGATCCCCCCACCCCGAAAATCAATAAAAACTGTTCAACACCTCAACATTTAATAATGAAACTTGCAAATTCCAAAGATAAAGAGAAGATCCTTAAGGCAGCAATAAACAAGAGATCCCTAAATTATATGGGGAGAAATATTAGATTAACAGCAGACCTCTCCACAGAGATCTGGCAGGCCAGAAAAGGCTGGCAGGATATATTCAGGGTCCTAAATGAGAAGAACCTGCAGCCAAGAATACTCTATCCAGCAAGGCTCTCATTCAAAATAGAAGGAGAGATAAAGAGCTTCCAAGATAGGCAGAAACTGAAAGAATATATGACCACCAAGCCAACTCTGCAAGAAATATTAAGAGGGACTCTGTAAAAGAAAGAGGAAGCCCAAAGAAATAATCCACAAAAAACAAGGACTGAATAGGTATTACGATGACATTAAATTCATATCTTTCAATAGTAACTCTGAACGTGAATGTGCTTAATGATTCCATCAAAAGATGCAGGGTTTCAGACTGGATATAAATGAAAGACCCAACTACTTGCTGTTCATAACAGACTCATTTTAGACCTAATGATACCTACAGCCTGAAAATAAAAGTTGAGGAACCATATGCAATTCAAATGGTCCTCAAGAGAAAGCAGGGGTAGCCATCCTTATATCAGATAAATTAAAGTTTATCCCAAAGACTAGAGTAAGAGATGAAGAGGGACAATATATCATACTTAAAGGGTCCATCCAACAAGAGGACCTAACAATCATGAATATTTATGCCCCTGATGTGGGAACTGCCAAGTATATCAATCAATTAATAACCAAAGTAAAGACATACTTAGATAATAATATACTAATACTGGGAGACTTCAACAAGGTGCTTTCCACACTCATAAAAAAAACAATGTGATAGATTATATCAACAAGAGAAAAAAACAAGAAGTATATGATGCTTTAAATAGATGTAGAGAAAGCATTTGACAAAATACAGCATCCATTCCTGATCAAAACTCTTCAAAGTGTAGGGATAGAGGGAATATTCCTCAGCATCTTCAAAGTAATCTACAAAAAAGCCCACAGCAAATATCATTCTCAATGGGGAAGCACTTGTCCCCTAAGATCAGGGACAAGACAGGGATGTCCAGTCTCACCACTGTGATTTAACATAGTACTAGAAGTCCTAGCCTCAGCAGTCAGGCAACAAAAAGAAATCAAAGACATTCAAATTGGCAAAGAAGTCAAACTCTCCCTCTTCACCGATGACATGATACTCTACATAGAAAACACAAAAGGCTCCACCTTAAGATTGCTAGAACTCATTTTGCTGTTCGACAATGTGGCAGGAAACAAAATCAATGCCCAGAAATCACTGGCATTTCTATACACTAACAATGAGACTGAAGATAGAGAAATTAAGGAGTTAATCCCATTTACTTTTTTTTTCTGATCACCCCATTTTATTTTATTTTTTTTTAATAATAAATTTATTTTTTATTGGTGTTCATTTGCCAACATACAAAATAACACCCAGTGCTCATCCCGTCAAGTGCCCCCCTCAGTGCCATCACCCATTCATCCCCACCCCCCAACCTCCTCCTCTTCCACCACCCATATTTCGTTTCCCAGAGTTAGGAGTTATGTTATGTTCAGTCCCCCTTTCTGATATTCCCCACACATTTCTTCTCCCTTCCCTTATATTCCCTTTCGCTATTATTTATATTCACATATTATTTATATTCCCCAAATGAAGGAGACCATATAATGTTTATCCTTCTCCGATTGACTTATTTCACTCAGCATAATACCCTCCAGTTCCATCCACGTTGAAGCAAATGGTGGGTATTTGTCATTTCTAATTTGCTGAGTAATATTCCATTGATTACATAAACCACATCTTCTTTATCCATTTATCTTTCTTTTTTTAAATATTTTATTTATTTATTCATAGAGATGCAGAGAGAGAGACAGAGAGAGATAGAGGCAGAGACACAGGCAGAGTGAGAAGCAGGCTGCATGCAGAGAGCCAGAGGTGTGACTCCATGCCGGGACTCCAGGATCATGCCCTGGGCTGCAGGCGGTGCTAAACCGCTGCGCCACCGGGGTTGCCCTATCCATTCGTCTTTCAATGGACACCGAGACATCTTCCACAGTTTGGCTATTGTGGACACTGATACTAGAAACATCGGGGTGCAGGTGTCCCGGCGTTTCACTGCATCTGTATCTTTGGGGTAAATCCCCAGCAGTGCAATTGCTGGGTCGTAGGGCAGGTCTATTTTTAACTCTTTGAGGAACCTCCACACAGTTTTCCAGAGTGGCTGCACCAGTTCACATTCCCACCAACAGTGCAGGAGGGTTCCCTTTTCTCCTCATCCTCTCCAACATTTGTTGTGTCCTGCCTTGTTAATTTTCCCCATTCTCACTGGTGTGAGGTGGGATCTCATTGTGGTTTTGATTTGTATTTCCCTGATGGCCAGTGATGCGGAGCATTTTCTCATGTGCATGTTGGCCATGTCTATGTCTTCCTCTGTGAGATTTCTGTTCATGTCTTTTGCCCATTTCATGATTGGATTGTTTGTTTCTTTGCTGTTGAGTTGAATAACTTCTTTATAGATCTTGGAAACTAGCCCTTTATCTGATACGTCATTTGCAAATATCTTCTCCCATTCTGTAGGTTGTCTTTTAGTTCTGTTGACTGTATCCTTTGCTGTGCAAAAGCTTCTTATCTTGATGAAGTCCCAATAGTTCATTTTTGCTTTTGTTTCTTTTGCCTTCGTGGATGTATCTTGCAAGAAGTTACTGTGGCCGAGTTCAAAAAGGGTGTTGCCTGTGTTCTCCTCTAGGATTCTGATGGAATCTTGTCTCACATTTAGATCTTTCATCCATTTTGAGTTTATCTTTGTGTATGGTGAAAGAGAGTGGTCTAGTTTCATTCCTCTGCATGTGGATGTCCAATTTTCCCAGCACCATTTATTGAAGAGACTGTCTTTCTTCCAGTGGAGAGTCTTTCCTCCTTTATCGAATATTAGTTGACCATAAAGTTCAGGGTCCACTTCTGGGTTCTCTATTCTGTTCCATTGATCTATCTGTTTTTCTGCCAGTACCACACTGTCTTGATGACCACAGCTTTGTAGTACAACTTGAAATCTGGCATTGTGATGCCCTCAGCTATGGTTTTCTTTCTTTTTTTTTTTTAATTTTTATTTACTTATGATAGTCACAGAGAGAGAAAGAGAGAGAGAGAGAGAGAGGCAGAGACACAGGCAGAGGGATAAGCAGGCTCCATGCACCGCGAGCGCGACATGGGATTCTATCCCGGGTCTCCAGAATCGCGCCCTGGGCCAAAGGCAGGTGCCAAACCGCTGCACCACCCAGGGATCCCTATGGTTTTCTTTTTTAAAATTCCCCTGGCTATTCACGGTCTTTTCTGATTCCACAAATCTTAAAATAATTTGTTCTAACTCTCTGAAGAAAGTCCATGGTATTTTGATAGGGATTGCATTAAATGTGTATATTGCCCTGGGTAACATTGACATTTTCACAATATTAATTCTGCCAATCCAGGAGCGTGGAATATTTCTCCATCTCTTTGTGTCTTCCTCAATTTCTTTCAGAAGTGTTCTATAGTTTTTAGAGTATAGATCCTTTACCTCTTTGGTTAGGTTTATTCCTAGGTATCTTATGCTTTTGGGTGCAATTGTAAATGGGATTGACTCCTTAATTTCTCTTTCTTCAGTCTCAGTGTTAGTGCATAGAAATGCCACTGACTTCTGGGCATTGATTTTGTATCCTGCCATGCTACCAAATTGCTGTATGAGTTCTAGCAATCTTGGGGTAGAGGCTTTGGGTTTTCTATGTAGAGTATCATGTCATCGGCGAAGAGGGAGAGTTTGACTTCTTCTTTGCCAATTTGAATGCTTTTAATGTCTTTTTGTTGTCTGATTGCTGAGGCTAGGACTTCTAGTACTATGTTGAATAGCAGTGGTGAGAGTGGACATCCCTGTCTTGTTCCTGATGTTAGGGAAAGGATCCCAGTGCTTCCCCATTGAGAATGATATTTGCTGTGGACTTTTCATAGTTGGATTTTAAGATGTTGAAGAATGTTCCCTTTATCCCTACACTCTGAAGAGTTTTGATCAGGAATGGATGCTGTATTTTGTCAAATGCTTTCTCTGCATCTAATGAGAGGGTCATATGGTTCTTGGTTTTTCTTTTGCTGATATGATGAATCACATTGATTGTTTTATGAGTGTTGAACCAGCCTTGTGTCCCGGGGATAAATCCTACTTGGTCGTGGTGAATAATTTTCTTAATGTGATGTTGGACCCTATTGGCTAGTATCTTGTTGAGAATTTTTGCATCCATGTTTCAGGGAGATTGGTCTTAATTCTCCTCTTTGGTGGGGTCTTTGTCTGGTTTTAGAATTAAGGTGATGCTGCCCCCATAGAACGACTTTGGAAGTACTCCATCTCTTTCTATGTTTCTAAACAGCTTTAGTAGAATAGGTATGGTTTCTTCTTTAAAAGTTTGATAGAATTCCCCTGGGAAGCCATCTGCTCCTGGACTTTTGTGTCTTGGGAGGTTTTTGATGACTGCTTCAATTTCCTCCCTGGTTATTGGCCTGTTCAGTTTTTCTATTTCTTCCTGTTCCAGTTTTGGTATTTTTTGGCCTTCCAGAAATATGTCCATTTCTTCTAGAATGCCTAATTTATTGGCGTATAGCTGTTCATAATACGGTTTTAAAATCGTTTGTATTTCCTTGGTGTTGGGAGTGATCTCTCCTTTCTCATTCATGATTTTATTAATTTGAGTCTTCTCTCTCTTCTTTTTAATAAGGCTGGCTAATGGTTTATCTATCTTATTAATTCTTTCAAAGAACCAACTCCTGGTTTTGTTGATCTGTTCCACAGTTCCTCTGGTCTCGATTTCGTTGAGTTCTGCTCGAATCTCTATTAACTCTCTTCTGCTGGGTGTAGGATCTATTTGCTGTTTTTTTCTCTAGCTCCTTTAGGTGTAAGGTTAGCTTTTGTATTTGAGTTCTTTCCAGTTTTTGAATGTTTGTATTGCGATGTATTTCTCCCTCAGGACTGCTTTTGCTGCATCCCCAAGATTTTGAACGGTTGTATCTTCATTCCCATAAGTTTCCATGAATCTTTTTAATTCTTCCTTAATTTCCTGGTTGACCCTTTTATCTTTTAGCAAGATGGTCCTTAACCTCCACGTGTTTTATGTCCTTCCAAACTTCTTGTTGTGATTTAGTTCTAATTTCAAGGCATTATGGTCTGAGAATATGCAGGGGATGATCTCAATCTCTTGGTATCGGTTCAGACCTGATTTGTGACCCAGTATGTGGTCTATTCTGGAGAAAGTTCCATGTGCACTTGATAAGAATGTGTATTCAGTTGAGTTTGGATGTAAAGTTCTGTAGATATCTGTGAAATCCATCTGGTCCAGTGTATCATTTAAAGCTCTCATTTCTTTGGAGATGTTGTGCTTAGAAGACCTATCGAGAGTAGAAAGCGCTAGATTGAAGTCACCAAGTATAAGTGTATTATTATCTAAGTATATTTTAACTTTGGTTATTAATTGATTGATGTATTTGGCAGCTCCCACATTCGGGGCATATATATTGAGGATTGTTAAGTCCTCTTGTTGAATAGATCCTTTAAGTATGATATAGTGTCCCTCTTCATCTCTCACTACAGTCTTTGGGGTAAATTTTAGTTTATCTGATATAAGGATGGCTACCCCTGCTTTCTTTTGAGGACCATTTGAATGGTAAATGATTCTCCAACCTTTTAGTTTCAGTCTGTAGGTGTCCTTCTGTCTAAAATGAGTCTCTTGTAGACAGCAAATAGATGGGTCCTGCTTTTTTATCCAGTCTGAAACCCTGAGCCTTTTGATGGGGTTATTAAGCCCGTTCATGTTCAGAGTTACTATAGAAAGATATGAGTTTAGTGTCATCATGATATCTATTCAGTCCTTGTTTTTGTGGACTGTTCCACTGAACTTCTTCTTAAAGGGGAATTTTAAGAGTCCCCCTTAAAATTTCTTGCAGAGCTGGTTTGGAGGTCACATATTCTTTCAGTTCTTGCCTGTCTTGGAAGCTCTTTATCTCTCCTTCCATTTTGAATGAGAGCCTTGCTGGATAATGTATTCTTGGCTTCACGTTCTTCTCATTTAGGACCCTGAATATATCCTGCCAGCCCTTTCTGGCCTTCCAGGTCTCTGTGGAGAGGTCTGCTGTTACCCTAATACTCCTCCCCATAAAAGTAGGGGATTTTTTGTTTCTTGCTGCTTTAAGGATCTTCTCTTTATCTTTGGAATTTGCAAGCTTAACTATTAAATGTCGAAGTGTTGAACGGTTTTTATTGATTTTAGAGGGGGGATCTCTCTATTTCCTGGATCTGAATGCCTGTTTCCCTTCCCAGACTAGGAAAGTTTTCAGTTATGATTTGTTCAAATACGTATTCTGGCCCTCTGTCCCTTTCGGCACCCTCGGGAACCCCAATTAAACGTAGGTTTTTCTTTCTCAGGTTGTCGTTTATTTCCCTTAATCTATCTTCATGGTCTTTTAATTGTTTGTCTCTTTTTTCCTCAGTTTCCCTCTTTGCCATCAACTTGTCTTCTATGTCACTCACTTGTTCTTCCACCGCGTTAACCCTCGTCGTTAGGACTTCTAGTTTGGATTGCATCTCATTCAATTGATTTTTAATTTCTGCCTGATTAATCTAAACTCTGCAGTCATGAAGTCTCTTGAGTCCTTTATGCTTTTTTCTAGAGCCACCAGTAGCTGTATAATAGTGCTTCTGAATTGGCTTTCTGACATTGAATTGTAATCCTGATTTTGTAACTCTGTGGGAGACAGGACTGTTTCTGATTCTTTCTTTTGAGGTGAGGTTTTCCTTCTAGTCATTTTGCTCAGTGCAGAGTGGCCCAAAACAAGTTGTATTGGGAAAAAGAGAAAAAGAGAGGAGAGAAAGAAGGAAAGAAAAGAGAAAAAGAAAAAAGGAAGAAAAAAAGAAAAAAAAAAGAGAATAAAAAGAGAAAGAAAAAGAAAGAAAGGAAAAAAAAAAGGGTGGGGGAAGCAAATAGAAATCAAAAAGAAAAACAAAACAAAACAAAACCACGGGGGAGTATCTTCTGATTCTGTATACTTTATGTCCCTTGACTTCCCCTGGAACTTGTCCGTCTAGCTGGTCTTCTGGGGGAGGGGCCTGTTGTGCTGATTTTCAGGTGTTAGCACTTGGGGGAGCTGCTCTGCTCCCTGCCTGGTGCAGGGCTCAGTGGGGGTTGTTTACCCCGTGAGGCCCCAGGAGGAACAACCCTAGTGGCAGGGCCAGCTCTAGAGCCCTCGAGTCAGCCCCCCCAGTATCTCCGGAGCTCTCCGTCTGCAGGGCCTGGAGGCTCCGGGGCGGGGCCGCTGATCTGCTCAGCTCGGGGTAGGAGTGTCCTTGCTGTCCTGGGCCCTCCCGGCCTCTGCCTGTCCCGGGGGAGGCCGGATCCTGGACTGTGTCCCGGCGCCCAGTGCTCCGGGGCCTGCGCTGTTGGATTCGCGCTCCTGCCCCGCAGCCCCCTCCGCAGAGCCGCCCCCGAGCCCCCCGAGCTGCTCCGGGTCCAGCCGTGCGCGCTGCAGCCCTTTAGGGAGCTCGGCGCACTCTCTTGGGCGTGCAGGTGTCTGTTAGTGTCCCAGGGAGCTCGAGGCACCCCCGCCCTCCTGGGTCCTGCTCCAACTCTCTGCGAGCCCCTTTCCGCCCGGGAAGGTTGGTGCAGCTCCTGCTTCTCCGGGACGGGGCTCTCCTGTCCTGGGGACACTCGCCCCGGCCTCAGCCCGGCTTCTCGCGGGGCCCCTCCCCTTGGATGCCTTTTGTTTCTTTATTTCTTTTTTCCCGTCTTCCTACCTTGATAGAAGCACGAACTCTTCTCACTGTAGCATTCCAGCTGTTCTGTCTTTAAATCTCACGCCGAATTCGTAAATTTTCAAGATTTTTTGAAGCTTATCTAGGTAATTTGGTGGGGACAGGTGATTTGGGGACCCTACTCTTCCACCATTTTGCCCCTCCCTCCCTCGTTAATCCCATTTACAATTGCACCCAGAAGCATAAGATACTTAGGAATAAACCTAACCAAAGAGGTAAAGTATCTATACCCTGAAAACAACAGAACACTTCTGAAAGAAATTGAGGAAGACACAAAGAGATGGAAAAATATTCCATGCTCAGGGACTGGAAGAATTAAAATTGTGAAGATGGCATGCTACCCAAGACAATTTACACATTTAATGCAATCCCTATCAAAATACCATGGACTTTCTTCAGAGAGTTGGAACAAATCATCTTAAGATTTGTGTGGAATCAGAACAGACCCTGAATAGCCAGGGGAATATTAAAAATGAAAACGAGAGCCAGGGACATCACAATGCGGATTTCAAGTTGTACTTTAAAGCTGTGATCATCAAGACAGTGTGGTACTGGCACAAAAACAGACATATAGATCAATGGAACAGAATAGAGAACCCAGAAATGGGCCCTCAACTCTATGGGCAACTAATATTTCACAAAGCAGGAGAGACTATCTACTGGAAAAAGGACAGTCTCTTCAATAAATGGTGCTGGGAAATACTGGACAGCCACGTGCAGAAGAATTAAACTAGACCATTCTCTTACACCATACACACAGATAAACTCAAAATGGATGAAAGATCTAAATGTGAGACAAGAATCCATCAAATCCTAGAGGACAACATAGGCAACACCCTTGTTGAACTTGGCCACAGCAACTTCTTGCACGTTACCTCTATGAAGGCAAGGGAAACAAAAGCAAAAATGAATTATTGGGACTTAATCAAGATAAAATCTTCTGCACAGCAAAAGAAACAGTCAACAAAATTGAAGACAGCCTACAGAATGGGATAAGATATTTACAAATGACATAACAGAGAAAGGACTAGTATCCAAGATCTATAAAGAACTTATTAAGCTCAACAGCAAAGAAACAAACTATCCAATCATGAAATGGGCAAAAGACATGATCAGAAATTTCACAGAGGAAGACATAGACATGGCCAACAAGCACATGAGAAAATACTCTGCATCACTTGCCATCAGGGAAATACAAATCAAAACCACAAGGTGATACCACCTCACACCAGTAAGAATGGGGAAAATTAACTAGACAGTAAACAACAAAGGTTGGAGAGAATGTGGAGAAAGGGGAACCTTCTTGCACTGTTGGTGGGAATGTGTCTGGTACAACCACACTCTTGAAAACTGTGTGGAGGTTCCTTAAAGAGTTAAAAATAGATATGCCCTAGGACCCAGAAATTGCACCCCTGGGGATCTATCCCAAAGATACAGATGCAGTGAAACGCCAGGACACCTTCACCCCGATGTTTATAGCAGCAATGTCCACAATAGCCAAACTGTGGAAGGAGCCTCAGTGTCCATTGAATGATGAATGGATAAAGAAGATGTGGTTTATGTATACAATGGAATATTACTCAGCCATTAGAAACGACAAATACCCACCATTTGCCTCAACATGGATGGAACTGGAGGGTATTATGCTGAGTGAACTAAATCAATCGGAAAAGGACAAACAGTATATGGTCTTATTTATTTGGGAAATATAAAAATTAGTGAAAGGCAATGAGGGGAAAGGAGAGAAAATGAGTGAAAATATCAGTGAAGGTGACAGAAAATGAAAGACTCCTAACTCAGAGAAACGAACAAGGGGTGGTGGAAGGGGAGGTGGGCAGGGGGGTTGGGGTGACTGGGTGACTGGCACTCAGGGGGGCACTTGATTGGATGAGCACTGGGTGTTATGCTATATGTTGGCAAATTGAACTCCAATAAAAAACAATATACATCCCCCCCAAAAAAGTGAAAGTGAAGAGGAGTAATAGAAAAGCTTAAATGAATGTGCAACATAATCTTCTTTAGATTTTGAAGGCTATTTTCAGTTTTGTTTGGAGTCATTTGAGAGTCAAAGCAGGGAAGCCAAGCAGCAGAATGGTTAAATGATCTACTTAATTACTAAGGTCTAAGCTGAGGCAGGAGGAGTGGAAATGTTAAAGTGGTGAAAATATTAAGAAAGAAAAATTTACAGTATTAACAACGGATTGGAAATTATGAGTGAGGGAAAGTGATAATTATGTATGGAATTTGGTTTATATTTTTGGCTGAAGTGAAGAAGTGAATGGAGATGCCACCTACATAAATGAACACAAATGTAGAAGCACAAAGAAGTAGCAGTTGAGGATGGAGAAGGATTAGTAAATTCTATTTCGGCTTCATTGAGTTTAAGATTTCCACATAGCATAAAAATGGAATTATCCAGGAATGATATGTAAGCCTGTCTAGAATTCAGGAGAGAGTCTGGGTTTGAAATTGATATGGAAACATTTATATTCAGAGACAAGCAAAATAAGTTAAACCAGAAAATGCAATGAATCAAATTATTCAGAGGTCAGAGAATAAGCAGAGTTGAGAAGTGTTAGAGAAACCAAGGAGTACAGATATTGAATAATAAGTGAGTGGTCAACAATGTCAAATATTGATGAGAGGTCCATTGATAAGGAGATGGAATTTGAAATAGGTTATTTGACTTGGTACTTAGATTCATTGTGACCTTTGCCCGAGCAATTTCAATAGGATATTAGAGGCAAAATTTGATTCTATAATGGAATTGAAGAGGAAACTATTTTTATTTCAGTTAAATTATAGGCAAACTATATTGTTTAATGATGCATACATAAATAGCCACAATTTAAAAAAAAAACAATGAAACAGTATAAAATTCAGCACACTGGTTTAATGTAGCAACAGTAGTGAAGTTATGTTCAGGTAAGGCTGCAGAGAAAATTGGGTGTTGATCATTTATTATTTGTTTACTTAGGTGATATTTACATAGATATTCATCTTATAAAAATTTGTTAAATTGCACATTTATTTCCATGAAGCTTTATATTCCATTATAATATATATATATTTAAATTGACAAGAGGGAGAAAAGACAATTAATGCACATTTTTTCCAAGTGGCTTATTTTTTAGCCAAAAGAGGAAATTAGATTAAGTACCTAAGAATAGCCATATATTTAGTAAGGGTTTATTTTATGAAGAGAGAGTTAAATATTTTTTAAACTGTTGTAAAGCAGCTAGTGACAAGGAGTTACTAGAAAAAAAATTTTCTAAGGTTTCTAAATTAAGGAAGCACAGCAAATTCATGCTTGGTAAAGGAGGTATATTAATTTCCTATTACTGCTATAACAAATTACCACAAATTCAGTGCATGAAATAATAGTGTAATTTTATAGTTCTGGGGATTAAATATATGAAATTATTTTTGCTGGCCTAATATCAATGTATCTGCAGGTCAAGTTCTTTCTGGAAGCTGAAGAACAGTCCATTGTCTTCCCTTTTTCAGTTACTAGGAGGTATCTGCATTCCTTGGCACATGTACTCTATCTTTAAAACCATCAATATACTGTCTTCTCTCCTCTCTGACCTCCTGCCTCCTTCTAACATAAGGCCCACTCTGAAAATTCAGGATGACCTTCCCATTTTAAGATCCTAAACTGAAACATATCTAAAAAGTTCCTTTAGTCCTGTAAAATAATATTTTCATTCTCACATTAATATGTCAAGATATTTGGTGGGCCAATTTCAGCCTACCACAGGAGGAAGAAAGACATAAAAATGAGGTTAAAAATTTAATTGACAAGTGCCTAGGTGGCTCAATCAGTTAAGCATCCAACTCTTGGTTTTGGCACAAGTCATGATCTCAGAGTCATGAGATAGAGCCCCACATCAGCCTCTGCACTCAGTGTGGAGTCTGTTTAAAGATTCATTCCCTCTGTCCCTTCCCCCACTTATGCTCTCTTTCTCTCTCTCAAATTAATAAATTTAAAAAATGTTGAAACAGCAGAAGATAGGAAAAAATAAATTTTGTGCAGCCATGTGAGAATTGAAGTCAAGGGATGAAATGAGAGTCTCATATAAATAAGGATAGCAAGTATGATGAAATTACTCCAGAAGGTCTTATGCAGAGAATTCTAGGAACCTCTTCAATCCTATTAATAGTAATGTGTAAATAAAACAAGTGGCACAATGACCCAGAGGAATGGAACCTCAGGAACTCCTTTTTATCTTGTGAAGAACAGAGGAATGTTTACATCAGTGAAAATAAATATATTCAAATAACATGTAACTATATGAGTACATCTCTAAAACATATAAAAATTAGTGATTTTTCTGAAAATCATTAAAAGCAGCGCTATAAAGTACATGTAGGTTTATTACATATGCTTATGTATGTGCTTATTATATACACATACATGCACAGACATTAAATATAATAAAACATGGAATAGGAAGATCAACAACAGAGTCAAATTGTGTGATTACTTTAGGGTATTGAGTTTGACATCTATGATTCAGCAAGATACAAAAAACAATCTTTGCCTTTATTGTGATTTAGTTAAATTTTTTTTAATTTCTTACTCAATTGAGGCAAAGTATTCAATAAAACCAAGTAGAAATTGTGTGACATCTGTATGTTTGTTGTATTACTTTTTGCATCTTTTTCATGCTTAAAGTATTTCATCATCATCATCATCATCATCATCATCATCATCGTCATCTAAACAAAAGGGGAAAAAAGGAAGGGGGTGGAGGGCAAAACTGAGCATCTCAGATAGTATTAAAAGAAATGCATTCAGCGATGGAGATAGTTTGAGCTTCTTTGAATAAAGGAGATAATATTCTTTCTTTAATATTGGAAGGATTTAATGGCACATCTAGGTAGATATGTATATCTAGATAGATGGCATATCTGGATTCTTTTATTTATGTGAAAGGAAAGAAAGGGTCTGATGTGAAGTATAAATGGCTGGGAGAAAGGAAAACATTTGCAGCTGCAACTGTGGGTCATGAAAAACACCACCAAGTATTTCAAAAATATACATCCAGACAATGAAAAATCAAATGAATCAAAGATCATTAATTTGTAGTCACTACATGAAAAATCTAACGTTATTCTTAGGGAGAACTCAAAAACACAAATGTAAGAGTAGAAAATATATATAAGTTGATTCTAAAGTTGTTTATAACTGCAAAGTATAAAAAAACAGAAATAATGAATACTAATGGAGTTTTTCCTAGAGTGTGTGTGTTCCATACTGAATATGAAAGATGATGGTATAAAAATGGTTGTCATGGAATTAGAGAAAGAGAGGGTTTGATGGGATGAGCATTGGGTGTTATACTATATGTTGGCAAATCAAACTCCAATAAAAAATATATATACAAAAAAAAAAAAAGAAAGAAAGAAAGAGAGGGTTTGTGGGATTTGGGACTAAAGATCTCAGTCATAGTCCAGATGCTGTGAAAGCAAGGAGTGAACATATTTGAAAGATAGAATATGAAATTACAGATTGACAATACTGGAATTAAACATTATATTTTTTTCCAAATAATGATGATTTTTAGAGTCTGGCAAGAAAAATGTTGGTTTATCCAATTTAGGTAGAGTTTGTTGGCAGTATAAATTTCATGGTTTTATACTTTTTTTTTCAATAGCAATATTAGGTATTCACTTGTTTCTTTCTTGTTATTCCCTACTTCCAACAATAATGTCATCTAGAAAACAAAGCACTATGAAGGCAAGAACTTTGTTTAATTCATAATATATCTCTAGCTCCTCAAAAGGTCAAAGATAGAGTTGGTATTCACTAAGAAGTTATCACCGAAAGGGTGATGTATCCATAAATAATAGCAAGTAATTTATTCACTCTGTCCATGATGAACTATCAGGCTACAAACTTCTCTGACTAAAATATATCAATAATTTGGATTAAGGAATAATGAGAATAGTTTATTATTTCAGATTTTCAATTTCCTGAATAATTTTTATTGTTCAATGTGCATTTGTGCAAATCAGAGAATAGAAATAGTTTTAAAGGATACCTTACCCAATATTCCATATAATTTAGAAAAGTCGGTCAAACATAATTTTTGTGGATATTTGGAATACCTGCAAGCTCTTTGTTTTGCGAAACATTCTTTCTCTGTGAGGAGAGTGCTCATTCATGTTATAAATGTGACTTGGGATTCTGGTTCTTTTTTGATGAAGACTTTCAGAATTTTATCTCGTATCTGTTTGGTTTTCGCCACATACACAATGGGGTTCATTACAGGAGGAATGAGAAAATGCATGTTAGCCATGGTCACGTAGATATGTGAGGGAAGTTTTGGGCCAAAGCGGTGCAGAATAGATAGGCATATCATGGGTGTGAAGAAGAGAATCACAGCACAGATGTGGGAAATACAGGTGTTGAGAGCCTTGAGGCGGCCACCAGAGGATGCAATGCTCAGGACAGTTTTCAGTATCAGGATGTATGAAAAGAGAATGAGGAGAAAATCAAGTCCCATAGTGGATAATACCACAAACAGTCCAAAGATGCTATTGATCCTGGTGTTGGAGCAAGAGAGCTTTATAATATCGGGGTGCAGGCAGTAGGAATGAGATAGTACATTGGAATGACAGAAGCACAGCCTTCGCAAAAGGATGGGGAGAGGCACCTGTACAGTCAAGGTTCGCACTACAATGGCCAAACCTATCCTGGAAATAGCGCTGCTGGTGAGAATGGAAGAATAGCGCAATGGATGAGAAATGGCCACATACCGGTCAAAGGCCATTGCCAGTATAATAGCTGACTCAAAATCCTGGAAGGTATGAATAAAAAACATTTGGGTGAAGCAGGCAGAGAAGGTGAGCTCTCGAGTATCCAGCCAGAAGATCCTCAGCATTGTGGGGAAAGTGAAGAGGGACAGACCCAGGTCAGACACTGCTAGCATGGCCAGGAAGAGGTACATAGGCACATGGAGGGTCCGTTCCCTGCAAATAACTGTCAGAATGGTCACATTGCCCACCAAGGTAATGAAGAACATGGTGGAGAAGGGTATAGAGATCCAGCTGTGCACAGCTTCCAGTCCAGGTATGCCTGTCACCAGAAAGGTGGAGAAAACGGCTTTGGTACTATTGATGGACAACATGATGCCAGAGCTGCATACCTTTCCTAAAATGAAATTCATTGTCTCATTCACAGGTGTTAAAATTTGACTCAAGCATTTGGCAACTCATATTACCTTTTATTTCAAACTGACTAACCCTGATTTATATCTATTATGAGTTTAAAAACTTTTCCCAATGCAGAACATCTGAGCCTCTAGATTAAAAAACAAGACCTGCTTTTTTTTTTAAATCAAATCCCCCAGATATTATGGTTTTTTAAAGGAAAAATAATGAAAAAACATACTCTTGATACTTACTTTATCTAAGTCCTTTAATTAGTATGATAATTTTTAAAACAAAAAATCCAAAACGTATAATGTGCTTCAAATAAATTTCCTTTAGAAATCCTTACATATGCATACCTGTTATTGTAGTTTTTTTTTTATTGGAGTTCAATTTGCCAACATATAGAATAACACCCAGTGCTCATCCCATCAAGTGCCCCCTCAGTGCCCATCACTCAGTCACCTCCACCCCCAGCCCACCTCCCCTTCCACCACCCCTAGTTCCTTTCCCAGAGTTAGGAGTCTCTCATGTTCTGTCTCACTTTCTGATATTTCCCACTCATTTTCTCTCCTTTCCCCTTTATTCCCTTTCACTATTTTTTATATTCCCCAAATGAATGAGACCATATAATGTTTGTCCTTCTCTGATTGACTTACTTCACTCAGCATAGTACCCTCCAGTTCCATCCACGTCGAAGCAAATGGTGGGTATTTGTCGTTTCTAATGGCTGAGTAATATTCCATTGTATACATAGACCACCTCTTCTTTATCCATTCATCTTTCGATGGACACCGAGGCTCCTTCCACAGTTTGTGGACATTGCTGCTATAAACATCGGGGTGCAGGTGTCCCGGTGTTTCACTGCATCTGTATCTTTGGGGTAAATCCCCAGCAGTGCAATTGCTGGGTCATAGGGCAGATCTATTTTTAACTCTTTGAGGAACCCCACACAGTTTTCCAGAGGGGCTGCACCAGTTCACAGTCCCGCCAACAGTGTAAGAGGGTTCCCTTTTCTCCGCATCCTCTCCAACATTTGTTGTTTCCCGCCTGGTTAATTTTCCCCGTTCTCACTAGTGTGAGGTGGTATCTCATTGTGGTTTTGATTTGTATTTCCCTGATGGCCAGTGATGGGGAGCATTTTCTCATGTGCTTGTCTATGGCCATGTCTATGTCTTCCTCTGTGAGATTTTTGTTCATGTCTTTTGCCCATTTCATGACTGGATTGTTGGTTTCTTTGCTGTTGAGGTTAATAAGGTCTTTAGAGATCTTGGAAACTAGACTTTTATCTGATACGTCATTTGCAAATATCTTCTCCCATTCTGTAGGTTGTCTTTTAGTTTTGTTGACTGTATCCTTTGCTGTGCAAAAGCTTCTTATCTTGATGAAGTCCAAATAGTTCATTTTTGCTTTTGTTTCTCTTGCCTTTGTGGATGTATCTTGCAAGAAGTTTCTGTGGCCGAGTTCAAAAAGGGTGTTGCCTGTGTTCTCTAGGATTTAGATGGAATCTTGTCTCACATTTAGATCTTTCATCCATTTTGAGTTTATCTTTGTGTATGGTGGAAGAGAGTGGTCTAGTTTCATTCTTCTGCATGTGGATGTCCAATTTGCCCAGCACCATTTATTGAAGAGACTGTCTTTCATCCAGTGGATAGTCTTTCCTCCTTTGTCTAATATTAGTTGATCATAAAGTTCAGGGTCCACTTCTGGGACCTTGATCTATGTGTCTGTTTTTGTGCCAGTACCACACTGTCTTGATGACCATAGCTTTGTAGACAATGTGAAATCTGGCATTGTGATGCCCCCAGCTATGGTTTTCTTTTTTAAAATTCCCCTGGCTATTTGGGGTCTTTTCTGATTCCACACAAATCTTTTTTTTTTTTTTTGATTCCACACAAATCTTAAGATGATTTTTCCAACTCTCTGAAATGCTCATGGATTGGAAGAATTAATATTGTGAAAATGTCCATGCTAGTTAGGGCAATTTACACATTTAATGCAATCTCTATCAAAATAGCATACCTGTTACTGTAATTACAGTAGTCCATCATGCCACGAATTGTCTTACTGCCTTTGTCTACCCTGTTCCTTATTAGACAGTGCATGCATTTTCCATTTCATTTTTATTAAACCTAATATTAGTTATATTTATGAAAGTATTCTGTGATTGATTGAAAAATCTTATGTTTACCTTTACTCCATAGGTTATGAAGCTCTGTTTACTGTTAATTCATTGTTGAATGTAGATGTCATTATTTTTTTCAATTGAACATGAAAAAAACAAAAATAATTCAGTTCTATATACTTTAAGATACTAAAATCTTAAACAGATTGTTTAATTTTTGTTAAGTCATGTTCATGGGTTATCTTTTTATTATAGGATTAAATATTTTTAATTTTAATTCATATCTAGGGATATGTTGCATAGTTATATATACTTCTGTAAGCAAATAGTTCATCTTTAATAACAAAACAAAATGTTATAAAGTGCCTATTTTATTGATTTAATTCAATAGGTGTATGGTTATATAGTCATCCAAATATTCAATAAATATTAATTATTTTTCTTGATATGCTTGGCTCTAAACTTTAAGATTATAGCAAAGATCTCAGGAAGTATAATTAGCAATTTCTTTGAAGGAGTAAGAATCTTGTTTAATATTCAACTATAATGGACAATATGTCAGAGATGAGACCATTTTCATAGTCTACGTTACCAAAAATTATTTATCTAGATGAAACCAGTTGTGGATACACTGAATCTTCTTCTCACAGATGGCAAACTACACATTATTTTCTGAGACCATCCCCATTAGATTCTTTTTTAAGAACCTAAACAAACATTGCATATATACTTTTATATTCTTCATGTCATAGTAGTCATCTTACTACAAATAGTAAGCTTTGCAAAAATTTGCATGTATTTATTGTTCCAACCCTTCATCTGTCCCCACTCAGTAATGTCATCCTTTGTAGAGATGTGCACTTCCAAATTTTCATTCCCAGTGTGGAATTTATGGGCTCTTGCTGTGGTGGCCTGAGAATTTCCCAGCTGTTCCTATTTGAATTCTCCTGTAAGTCTAATCTTTGGTCAGACTAAGATTCACAGAGAAGATAATAATGTTTTTTATTTTTTTAAGATTTTATTTATTCATGAGAGACCCAGAGAGGGAGAGAGATAGAGACAGAGAGAGAGAAAGGCAGAGACACAGGCAGAGGGAGAAGCAGGCTCCACGCAGGGAGCCCGCGATGTGGGACTTGATCCTGGGTCTCCAGGATCACACCCTGGGCTGAAGGAGGCGCTAAACCGCTGAGCCACCCAGGCTGCCCATAATAATGTTTTTAAAAAAGTGTTTCTATAAAGTCTGACTACCTAACATGATATTGTGGATAAGAAGCTTGAATATCCTGCCCACTTGTCCCTGCTTCCATAGGGCAGGCTAGTCAATTTTTCAAAATCTCAATCCAAGTCAATTTGGATGAGACTTCTAGAAACACTAACAAGATAGTAACTAAATTTCTGTGCATTATCTTTAAAAAATTAAGAAAATTGCAATTAGCTTCAGAAACTTTATTATCATTTTTTTTTTAATCTTGGATTTTGCTGTAAGGGATAGAGAAGGGGGCTCCTGGGTGGCTCAGTCAGTTAAGCGTCTATGCTTGGTTCAAGTCATGAACTTGGGATCAAGCCCCAAACACACTGTGCTCCCTGTTCTCCCTCTCTCTCTGCCCCTCCCCACCACTTGTGCACTCTCTCTCAATAAGTAAATAAAATCTTTAAAAAATAAGATAGAGAAGGTGGAGGTAAGGTGGCTAGGGAACTCATTCATTGTTGGATAAAGCTCATTCTGTTTGGTTCAATCATTATATCTTCCAATGTTAAGGGTCTGGTGCCTTGTTTATTCTCAATGCTTGTTCTTATACATTTATACATTTTAAAAAGCATTTTCAGAACCTATATTCGTTGGTCTCAAAGGGTGTTCATGTTCAGAAATGAAGCTGAACCTCACGGTCACTGTAAACGCAGGCATGGATAATTCTACATTCCTCTAGTTCATGGACTTCTTTGGCACTTTATCACCATCCAGTTGTTTCAGGTTCTTGAGAGAAACACATTTGAAATATTTTTACAGAAAGAAACACCTCTACATTCCTATAATTCCTTGAAGATTTCCTTGTAGGCTAGATTTTCTCTACTAATTAATCCAAAGTCTTTCTGTTCTTAGTCCTTTTCCAAATGCAAGTAAACAGATATTCTCTTACCTGAAATTTCAAGGTGAAGTGTTTGCTAACATCCTGCAAAGCAGCCTTCTCTGCAATGTCACAAATCAAGAGTCCCTGTGACTGGTTCGAGCTTCTTTATTATTCACACAGCTGTCTCTGGAGGATATAATCCCCTGGGAAGTCCCATTCTCTTTCTGATTTAAAGTCCATCCTTCATTGTTTCCCAGGAATACACCACAAATAGCCCACTTATTGGGTACTTCTTTGCATTAGGTGAATTGAAAATCACCCAGTAAATCTTGGTGTTATTTCACTCTGGAGTTATTTTTTTTCCTATATATTATCTACATTTGGGGATTGTTCATATCTCCTACAATATATTTTGAGATTTTTCAAAAGTTAATTGCATCATAGGCATCTGTTTGAATGCTGTTTGTTAATTTACACTGTATATTTCAGATGTGAAACTATATTGAATGTATGTAGAAATTACCTTGGAATTCTGAAGCAATAAACTAGATAACCTTTCTCATACAGCCCAACACATTACCATGTACCTTACACAAACACATACACATAACAGTATGTCAAGGGCCATTTTTGTCATGTAGTTTCAAATAAAAATATGGACTTTTAGGCCAGCAGAGCCCACAGATTCAATGACATTCACAGGAGTGGTCAAAGTTCCACAAATCAGCTAGGAAATACTGTGGCAATAGCAGCAGACCCACCCTACAATGAGTACTAGATAACATTCAACATCTAACTCCAGGTTTACTAAATGGAAAAATTCCTTGTTCATATCAGTGAAATGCCAAACAGTACTGAGAACACTTGGATCCATGTAGATACAACAAATAACTTCATCATTGGTTTTATTAAATTTCTGAAAATAAATTTATTCAAATGATCTAGATGTTCCTCTGGACAAATGGAAATTATTTGAGATAAATAGATTGCTTGCATAGAAAAACAGGTTAGGTCACTTATCAAAGGACAGTTTATCAAGATTGCTTTCACTTCCCATACCATGTTATCTCCACCCTAAACTATTATGTTATAAAATTTACACATTGCCATTCAGTCCCCACCTTCAAAAAGATATTTCAGATCTTGAGTCCAAATCTCAAAACCCTATAAAGATCCCAACGTGACACCTTTTCCTAAAATACTATTAGGACAATATCAAAGTAGTGTTCTCTCTGAGTTCAATTAATAAATTATGGATGTAATTTATACTTGCTTTCCCTCCATGGCTCAAGACCCATAACTCATGATTCTCCTGCTTGTAGATCTCCAAGATGCAACATAAGGTAAATCTCATTATGGCTGGTCTCTAGTTTCTTTACATTGAATTTCAAAGTACTGAAATTATGTTTTATCATGAATAAGGAACACCTGTTTTTGTGCAATTCTTTTATATTTGATATGATTAGAAAGCCTTCCCTTGGTATAAATTTGCTTTATTAATAGAAAAATTTTGTCTTTCAAATCTTTTGACAACTCTTCACACTTCCATGGATGTATGTTTATTTAACATTTTTGAAAGGAAGTTAACGGGAATTATATATGCAAAGTTGATATACTTTGGTCCAGCAATTTCACTTGAGCATCTCTCCTATAGAAAGGCACACATAAAAAATAAATAAATAAAAAAAAAATAAAAAAAAAAGAAAGGCACACATAAGTGCACAAAAAGATATGTACTAAGATGGCATAATTATTCATATTTTTGAAACATAAATAATCTGAAAAATCAAGAAGGTAGTTAATACATTATATTATATTCTCATTGTGCAATATTAACTCTCTTTTAAAATTCAGAGGGCCTTTTTTGTTACTGTCATGGAAATAAGACTTTGATAAATCCTTGGGAGAAAAACACAAAGTATAGAAGGATACAGTCTGACGTCATGTACTAGATTACTATAATGTATTTTGTATTTTATTTTCTATGTGGAAAGATAAACTTAGGCATAGTTTTTTTTTGATAACCCTGGGGAAAATAATTGTTGTCTTTGCAACAAATTACATAAAATGATTATGTATATTTTAAGCTTTGACAGCATACAGGTACTTATTTATATTAAATATTTTTAAGTATTGCTATTTCATTTGCTAAGAAGCGTAACATTTCTTAAACTGGCAAGGTTATCTAAACATAGTTCTGATTTATATGTTCTCACTCCAGCTTGCTTTTCATATAATAAAGGAAGAAATTGCTTAAATCCACTATGTTCCAATAAAACGAAAACTTTTGGTTTCTCCAATACAAAAAGATGCTCTACGATGCTCCCTTCTTTCTCAGATTCCTTGGGGTGAAAATAAATTTAAACTTCTTGGCTGTGGATTGGGAACCCACAGGGCTTTTTAAATCTCAGCAGAGCTTTCCAGGCACCTGGGAGACCTTGTCTCATTGGTTTGCAAACCACCATTAAACCACCAAGCCCTTGAAACTGTTTCCACACACTGAGCTGTGGAGTTCTGTGTCTTCCACAGCGGGACACTCTGCCAACACGTCTGTAAGTGAAAAGAGCATTCACTGTGTCTTAAGTGAAGTCTTTCAGAGATAAGAGATAAGTAATGTCAACTACCATTATAAATGTTCTTTCAAGTAAATTGATCGTAATGTCCTTTCAAGTAAATTGGTATAACAATAACCAGTTTTCCAGGGTAAAGAGACCAACAGGAATGGTTAGTGTTGTTGAGTTAGGATATGTGAAATTTGAGAATTAAATTGGAAAGTTCTGCATTTGATAATAGTACATTTTAAAGTTAAATGGTTTGTTCAATTTCATCTGTGTTTTCTTCTAAGTAAAAACTGTTGTAATCATGATCAATATAAAGAGTATTTGTTAATGCTGTCTGTGCATATTGTGGTTACACAGCTAGTAGTAGATTCTCAGATTTCATGGACTGTGTTTCTTGATTTGATAGCTTTCCCTGAAATCCTGAAACTGACATCTCATGAATATATTTTGCAAACATGCATTAGATTTGACTAAATCAGCATGCTCTGTCTTGAGGTGTTAAATCAAGGAGAATATTAAATGCTTTTGCAAAATTTGGATCTTCCCTCCCCACCTTATTAAGCAAAAGAGCTTTTCCCAAAAAAGCTCATCTTCTTTAAAAGTTTAAAGAAACTCAAATGAGGATTTGTGTTTTGGGAAAATGACCATTCAAAACCAAGCATTATATGGTCTCATTCATTTGGGGAATATAAAAAATAGTGAAAGGGATTAAAGGGGAAAGGAGAGAAAATGAGTAGGAAATATCATAGGGGGAGACAGAACATGAGAGACTCTTAACTCTGGGTTAAGAACAGGTTAAACTGGTTAAACGAACAGGGGTAGTGGAAAGGGAGGTGGGTGGGGGGTTGGGGTGACTGGGTGATAGGCACTGAGGAGGGCACTTGATAGGATGAGCACTGGGTGATATGCTATATGTTGGCAAATTGAACTCCAATAAAAAAGAAAAGCAAAAACAAACAAACAAACAAAAAAAAAAAACAAAGGTGGATGTTCAGATAAAAAAATATAAAGCTGATCTAGATGAAGCACTGTTCTGCTAGTGTTTAGAGACTTGTTGATCTGCAATTTCAACCCTGTATAAGTAATACTAGGTGCTATAATATTCCTGACCTAAATTCTCTGTAAATTCACCATAATTTTGCAGAATTACACAGAATTACAATGTCGTTCCTTTACACAGGAAGTATATATGCTTTTCCCAAACTGCTGTTTCTTAGGAGTTCTCCTTACATTCTAACTGATCATTGAAGCCTTTCCCAATATTCCCAAGTTAAAATGTATGAAATGATTTAGATATGGATGTAAATATGGTCTATACCTCTGAATTAGACCTTAACACATTAGTCCACATAACTTTTTTAAGTTTTGTTTTCAATTCTGTCAGCATTATAATAAGCTCTTTTATGTTTTCTGTTTAATATTTCTAAAATGATTACCTATATCTTGACAACAAAGAATATTAGTTCTCAGAAAGATTAAATGACCCTTTGGGTTACGTAAGGATGAAACAACAAAGCCAATTTTTAAACTGTAATAATTTTGTTTCTTTCATAATACTGTTTTACTTGAATCTCCAACTTAGGATGGTACTTGTTATGAACAAGGTTCTAATTAAAAAGTGCATAATCAATATAGGGTAGTATAACATAACACAAAACATAACATAATGTAACATGATGTAACTTCAAAGGGGAAACAGGTAAAATAAAACTTTACTTTCAGCAGCTGATACAAGAATAGATTTAGAGCTAGATCTTTTTCTTGACCAAGAAAAAACATATATTTATTATATTTATGTATCATCTAAATACATATAAATTATTTATATGTAATATATATAAATTACATATGTAATTTAGAATTTTTATAATATAAATATATTTATATATTTGAATGACTTATTATAATTACTTATATATTATAAATAGCATTTATAATATATTTTTATATAAATAGTAATAATAATAAAGGCAGGGCTAATGACCTGGAATCAAATGGATTATATTTAAGTTGTTGTTTGAAGCTGGAGTTATGGTAAAGCAAGAAGCTTTTATGTTAATAACTAAGCTGCATGCATAACAAATCCATGTATGTGAATGAGTGCTTATGTAGGTGCTTATGTGTGAGTACAGGATATTTTTATAACTAGATGTGTTATGTGTTTTTAACCTATGGTTGCTAGGGGCATTTCTCATTTATACATGTTTAAGATAGAGCCTTTATAAATCAAAGTGAAATTTTAAAAATTTGTGTATGAACATAGCTTCTAGATGGACTTAATTATTTTTCAGAGATAATTTAATATTTCTTATTGATCGATATGTGTTCTAGTGAAGCTAATATGGGATTTTTATAATATCTACTTACACATATATTTGTATTGAATTAAGTATTATGAAAGCCAAGAAACAAATACTAATTGGTAATGTTTTCAGAAAAAAATCTCATTTTGAGAAATAAAGAAGCTTGTAATCTTAAATACTTGCAGACTAGTCCACAGGGCAGAAAAAGAACAAAAAATTAAAAACTTTATGGGTGTAATGATAGAAACATTACAAGGTACCAAAGACAAAAGTTTGTTCAATTCCTTCTTTTTTTAAAATTATGATTTTATTTATTTATTCATGAGAGGCAGAGACATAGGCAGAGGGAAAAGCAGGCTCCTCACAGGGAGCCCGATGTGGGCCTCAATTCTGGAATCCCAGGATCACACCCTGAGCCAAAGACAAATGCTCAAGCACTGAGCCACTTGGGCGTCCCTGTTCAATTCCTTTTGAAAGGATTAGGAAATATTTTCTAGATGAGATAAATTTAAGATTAATTTTTAAGACTGAAGAAATTTTCACAAGGTATGTAAAGGAGAGGGGATAATTTCAGAAGAAAGCACATGAAAAGCCTGTACAATAAGGGTTAAATTAGTCCTTATGCTTAGGATATATACTTGAATTTCCTTTGAAGCATTTGTGTAAAGATATCTATAGATCAGTTGAGTATATATTCAGAAAACATATCTGCATTGAGTATGGAAATTTGGGAGTTAACTGAAACCTACAGAGTACTCTATTTGCCCAGAAATTTTGTATCCATCAGAAGAGAAGAGCAGCAGATAAATAAACCAATTTGAAATAGAGAAGCTATGCTTTTTGTCCAAAGGCAACTTTAAATTTTAAGGGATAGGATGCATGCAGGGTGTCATAGCTTTTTGAAGTTACTGTTGACAAAAATGTTAAAGAGGACATAGAGCTTTTCTTTTTTTCAATATGGGATAAGGACCATTTAGATCAGAATCAAATAGGTAAATGTGTATAAAACATAGTCTGCACTCATCCCAGATATAATAAATTTCTGGTAATAGAATTGTCAAGTTATTTCACAAACAACAGTGACATTTCCTTTGAATGAGTTGAAAGGAAGGATTTGTAGGAGATATTCTGAAGAGATACTTTTTGATGAACTACAGATTTAGAATAATTAAAAAGTTATACTTCCTACAAAAATCTTATATTTTTGATCAGCCTTATTGAAATGGAACTTAACCTGTAATAAAATTTATCAGGGTACCTGGGTGGCTCAGTGGTTGAACATCTACCTTCGGTTCAGGGTCCTGGGATCAAGTCCCTCATCAGGCTCGCTACAAGGACGTTGCTTCTCCCTGCTTATGTCTCTGTCTCTCTCTGTGTGTGTCTCATGAATATATTTTAAAAAATCTTTAAAAATTACCAATTTTAACAGTACAGTTTGATGAATTTTTAAAAATGTATAAAATCCTGTAATCAATCATGATATGGGACATTTTAATCTCCCCAAAAATAGTTCTGCCTATTTGCTACCTCTTTACACTCCCTGTTCACCTCTGATCAACTATCACTATGATGTTGTCTTTTCTAGAATTTCATACAAATGAGGTCTTAAAGCATTTGATCTTTTATGTTTGCTTCTTTCACACGGTATAAGCAATCCATTCATGATGTTGCACCTATCAGTAATTTATTTCTTTTTGATTTAAATTATATGGATTTGCCAGTTTGTTTATCCAATCAGTAGTGGTTGTATATTTGGTCTCTCTCTCTTTTTTTTTTTTTACTATTGTGAATAAAGCTGTTATGAATAAATGTGTACAAGTCTTTGTGTGAATATGAGTTTTTATTTCTCTTGGGAAAACTCTCAGAAGTGAAACTGCTGGATAATGCTAACTGTATGATAAATGTATGTGTAACTGTATGTATGTTATGTGTGTATGTGTATGTGTGTTATGTGTGTATGTGTAACTGTATGTATGTATGTAAGAAACTGCCAAACTGTGTTCCTAAAAGTTTGTACCATTTGCGTTCCATGCATGGGAGTTCCAGTAGTTCACATCCTCATCAATATATGGCATTTTGGGGGATCCCTGGGTGACTCAGCAGTTTAGCGCCTGTCTTTGGCCCAGGGTGTGATCCTGGAGTCCCGGGATCGAGTCCCATATCCCTGCATGGAGCCTGCTTCTTCCTCTGCCTGTGTCTCTGCCTCTCTCTCTCTCTCTCTCTCTCTCTGTCTCTGTGTCCCTCATGAATGAATAAATAAATAAAATCTTTAAAATATATATATATATGGCATTTTCAGTCTTTTTAACTATTCTACTAATGTTATCTTATTGAATTTCTCATTTACATTTATCTAATAAATAATGACATTAAACACTTTTTCATGTGCTTAGTTGCCATCCACATATCAAGAGAAATAATTATGAAACTAAAAATACAGACTCAATTTTGAGTTCCCCATATCTTAATTTGATAATTCTGTGCGTTAATCTATTTACTTTAAATTTGGCTTTCAAGTTTCCTGACACATGGTTTCTCTTTTATAGGTTTGCAAGCATCTTGGACTACTGTCCTACGTACATTTTACTATGTTGGCTTTTAATAGCACTGCCTCTAATTGGCCCACTTTCTCCTTCATTGGTATTCCTGGTCTGGAGGCTGCACATATATGGATCTCCATCCCCTTCTGTGTCCTGTACATCATGGCCCTTGGGGGCAATGCTCTTCTGCTTATCCTAGTTACAGCAGAGCAGAATCTTCATGAACCTCAGTTCTATTTTTTGGCTGTGCTTGCTCTTACTGACCTAGGTCTTTCATTGTCTACAATGCCTAGTGTCTTGGCTGTCTTCTGGTTTGATGCCCGACACATTGGCCTGGATGCCTGCTTAACCCAAATGTTCTTCATTCACACCCTCTCCTCAGTAGAATCAGGTATTCTTGTGGCCATGGCTTTTGACCGTTTGGTAGCTATCTGCGCTCCATTAAACTACACCAGGATCCTTACCCACTATACTGTTGCCTGCCTTAGTGGAGCTGCTGTCTTACGAGGCGCCACTCTGCTGGCTCCTCTGCCTTTTTTCCTTAAGACTTTTCCTTTCTGTGGGACCAATATCCTCTCACATTCTTATTGCTACTACCCAGATATGCTCAACCTGGCCTGTGGGGATGTCTCTTTCAGCAGTGCCTATGGGTTGGTTTTTGTCCTTTGCACATTTGCAGTGGATGTTGTCTTCATCATAGCTTCATATATGAAGATCTTGGGCACTATTATGAACCTGGAGACTCAAGACAGAAACTGGAAATCACTGCACACTTGTGCCTGCCACCTGTGCACAGTGCTTGTGTTTTACCTGCCCCTCATCAGCTTGGCAGTGCTGCATCGTTACAGCCGGGATGCTTCTCCAGTTCTGTATACCACCATGAGTAATGCCTACCTCCTCATGACACCACTACTCAACCCTCTTGTCTACAGTGTCAAATCCAGGCAGATCCAGGCTGCTCTGCGCAAGCGATTTTGGGTGCAACGTGTCATTGCTGGGGAATGATTTTTTTTTTCTCTGTATCAGAAGGGATGACCAATTGAAAAATACTATTTGGATCTAGTAAGTGCCAAGCAGTGAGCAAAACACCATGAATTCGAAAATAAAAAGTACTTAGGTCTTCCCCTCAAGAAATGCTTCATCTAAGGAGGGAAAAAGAGGTAGAATGCTTGAATAAATGATCACAACTGTGGTCATAAATGATAATTGTTTGCTAGTGGTAAGGAGAAACTGCAACAGGAAATCAAGCTCAATGTGTTTGGTGTATGAGTCAGATGAAAATCATATTTCCCCATGTACTAACTTGAGGAGCCTAATTCTAGATTGTGAAAGATCAATGAAGGACTAATTTTATAGAGAAAACAATATGTTACCTGATTATGACTGCCAATGTTGTTTAAGTTGAAGCATGAAAATTCAAAGTTAATGATAAATCTATGACTATATGTTTATTATCTGACCAAAGTATGTTTATTATCTGATACTGTATAATGTCTGAGCATTATGACTTTCATCAAAAGATAAAGGAGCTGTCTGAAAAGAATAATATATAAGGATCTGAGAAATGGTTGTTTTTTAATCATCCTGCTTACTTGTTCAGGATTCATACTTTATTTAGATTTTGTTTTATTTTCCATTTCATCATGAGAACAGATAGGGTTATATTCTGGCTGCTAAAGCAAGGATACATCTCCTTTTTCTAACTTTCCAAGAGGAAAAACAAATTAGTTTCTCTTCCAGAGTCAACTCTTGAAGTTAGAGTCATAAGCAAATGAAGAATTGTCCTGCTGGGATCAGCATAGAACGCAAATTAAAGAGAGCTTAATTGTCCATGGCAATGAATAAACACGTGGTGGCACAAGCAAGAATTTCAAGCTACTAAAGAAAGTTTTGAATGAATTTCTAAACAATAGCTCAAGTAATCAACCAGAAAATATTTTCAGTGTCTTTGACATATTCAGTAGGCATAAGATTCATGTAGAAGACGTAAATTTAATATTCATATAGCTTATGCTCTGTCAATGAATACCAGGAAATAGCAGCAAACCATGTTGCAGAAGGTAGTCAGTGAGCTGGAATCTTGGTTTGAATTGTAAACATGAGTTCAGAAGAAAATAGGCTAGTGAGGACTGGGCTCATCAGGAACTCCTGCCTGCAATGCAAAGAAGATCAAGAGAAGAAACCATTGAAGCTTGAAATCTCTCTCAATTCCAAACCATTAAGTAAGTTATAACCTGTTGGGTATTAACGGGGAAAAAAACAGTTATTTTTTTAAAAGTATGGTCTTTAGGGGTGCCTGGGTGGCTCAGTGGGCTGTATCTGCCTTTGGCTCAGGTTATGATCCTGGGGTTCTGGGATCAAGCCCCCTGCCAGGCTCCCTGTTTAGCAGGGAGTCTGCTTCTCCCTCTCCCTCTGCTCCTCCCTCCCTGACCCCATTCATGCTCCCCCCGTCCCAAATAAATAAATAAAATCTTAAAAAAAAAAAAGTTTGGTCTTTGCCTTTATAGAGAGATTATTTAAGAAGTATAATACATACCCTGAAAAAAATAAAATAAAATTCTGATTCTTAAACTGTTTCTTCATATTCTGAGGTTTAATCATTTTCTTTATTCTGAGTCTTTTTGGTCAAAAGCCTCTTAACTCTGACTTCCCTAAGCATGAGTATAGAGAACTGAGGGTAATTTCTCAGCAACTGTTTCCTTTTTTGAACACAGCACATAATTTTCCTTTGAGGAACTCCTTGTCTGTAGAGTTTGGGTGAGACAAACAATATCAAAATTCTAATAAATCCCTCCCCTGATCTTTCAGCTGCAGATATTAAAAACTGAGGAAAGAAATTCGCCTTTATGTTTTATGCTAGAATTGGTGGGAAAGAAACCCCTTTCTGTTTGTGACACTGGAAGGAGGCTACATCATATGTGGTCATTATTTTCCATAGCTTTGTGGAAATAATGCCTTCTATGTTAGGAGAGCATGAGTACAGAGCAGAATATAAGCAGACATGACAGTTTTGAGCCCTTACATTTGGGCCCTGAGATCCTTCCTTTGAATCTGTGACCTATTCTATTTTGGTTTACATTACTTTACTTTTCTTTTTTAAGATTTTATTTATTTATTCATGAGAGACAGAGAGAGAGAGAGAGGCAGAGACACAGGCAGAGGGAGAAGCAGGCTCCATGCAGGAAGCCTGATGTGGGACTCGATCCCAGGTCTCCAGGATCACGTCCTGGGCTAAAGGCAGCGCTAAACCACTGAACCACCCGGGCTGCCCTACATTACTTTACTTTTTAATATAAATTAAATAATGGAGCAGCTTAATGGCATATTTTGTCCATTATAAGGTGGGTTGAATAGTTTATTTGATTCTGTCTTAAAATGTGGTCAATTTATTCCTGTCTTGTCTGCCTCATTGGATTGTACTTTTCTATATGATGGCATTTTTGTCTGATTCATCTGTCCCATAAAGTGGTCATGAACAGCTTATCGTGAACAACAAGAATAGTTGTATAAAGATGTAAAATAAGGAGGAACAAAGGACAAAAGGTGACAATAAAAGCAGAACTTAATATGATTACTAAATCAGGGCATTTGGGTGTATCAGTCAGTTAAGTGTCTGCCTTTGACTCAGGTTATGATCTTAGGATCCTGGGATTGAGCCCTGTATCAGGTTCCCTGCTCAGTAGGGAGTCTGCTTGTCCCTGTCCCTCTGACTCACCCCAGACTCATGCTCACACTCTCTCTCGCTCTGTCAAATAAATAAATGTATAATAAAATATGATTACTGAATCAATAATTAATGAACCATGAATTAATGTCCACATAACTCGATTAAAAATGGATAAAGTAACAATGTCTGTTTTTTCTCTGTCGTAGTTAATTTGGAGGCATCACTAGTGTATATAGAGAATTTGATGCTTTTCCCAGATCTGCAGTGGCAATATGGAGCATATAAATATGATATACACAAATATGAACTATGTAAGCCTAGTCTGAAGTTTTTTACACATTTGCAAATAAGCACATTTTATAAAATATATATAAAAATAAAACTAAGTATGTCTTTGAACTGGAGAACAAATATATTATTCTCTGGTCACTTTTGATATCACCACCTGAATGACCGAAGCCTTTATTCCTTTGTATCTATCTTTAAATCCTGGCTTAACCTTTGTCATCTACCATATTTTTAACCTATAATAAAGCAGTTAACATTTATTGAACATTTGCAATATGCCAGACATTGTTATAAACACATTACATAAATTATCACATTTCTTCTTATAATGTCCTCACAAAATAGATGCCATTATGAACTCCTTTTCACTGATGGGCACACTGAAATATGGACTACTATGATCCCTGGATACATAACAGATAAGCTACAGAGTCCTGATTTTAGTTTAAGCACTATATACTTATATCTTCAAATAAATGAAATCTAAATTAATGCAACCTGAGAAAATCAAGTATACACGACATAAATGGCAGATTTTAGGTACATCACCTTGCTATATTTTTGCCTTAGTCTTTCTTTTTTTCCTTTTTAAAAGATATTTTACTCATTTATTTGGGAAAGGGAGAGAGAGAGTGAGAGAGAGAAATTACAAGCAGGGGGAGTGGGAGGCAAAGGGAGAAGGAGAAGCAGACTCCCCACTGAGCAGGGAGCCCAAAGTGGGGCTGGATCCCAGGACACCAAGATCATTTCCTGAGCAGAAGGCAGATGTTTAACCAACTGAGCCACCTAGGTGCCTCTGCCTTCATCGTTCACTGAATTTTTGTGTTATATGAGGCTCATATTGGTATGGTTTCAGGAAAAGAATCATAAAGCATAAACAGACTTAAATAAACATTGTGAAAATAAGCCTTTCTCTCATCTGGAATATTTCCCTCCAAAATATCTCAAGATCCCCAGAGATAATGAATGTATAACAATATGAATATTTTAATTTTTTAAAAAAATATTTTATTATTCATGAGAGACACACAGAGAGAGGCAGAGACGTAGGCAGAGGGAAAAGCAGGCTAGATGTGGGACTCTATCCTGGACAAGATCACACCCTGAGACGAAGGCAGACCCTCAACTGCTAAGCCACCCAGGCATTCCTCAATATTTTATTTTAAAATCAGACTTCAGCCATATAACTATATAGAAGGGAGTCTCAGATAGAAATATCTGTAGGATTGGTTAGATTGAAATGGGCTCATAGGTAAGTGGTGTAAATACCAGGAATGAGAAACATAAGGTGAAAGGGGCTTTAGGTATCTTTCTTGATCTAATATTTAAAACTAGAGGGGAACATTATATTTCTGAAAATATTATGGTAAAACCATACAGAGATGTACAAAAGAAAGTGCCTCAAAACACAGAAAAGTAATGTCTGCTGGTCTTTCTTTTTTCAATATCCCTTTAGACAGTCCTTAGAGATCCTACTCTTTCTTCATCCCACCTTAAGTACAAATAGTCTACATAGTGCCCTTCTGATCTGTTTTGTTTTCACACTGTAAATTGGATGGTTGAGGACAGATGTGAGGAAAAGGAAAATGTTGGACATAGTGACATGGGGGAGAGGGGAGTGGTATTTGCCTATTCTGAGGATGAGGATTAAGACAATAAATGGGACATAGAAAATGAGGACAGTGACATTAAGGGAGACACATGTGTTGACTGTCTTAAGCTGTCCTTTCCTAGAAACAATGCCCAAAACTGTCTTGATCAACACATAAAACAGAACAATAAAGATGGAGTCAACACCAAAGGAGCAGAGATCCAGTGCCAGCCTGTAAGTGATGTTCACATGAATGGACCCACAAGCAAGCTTCCATATCAGGGGGGAAACAGAATGAGTGGGTAGGATGATGTTCTTACAGAAGGGAAGCCATTTGAGCAGGATGGGCAAGGAAGCCATCAGCACCTCTCCTCGAGCCACAGTAGCCAATTGCATCTGATTAACATGGGATTGAGTCAGGACCACAGTGTAGTGCAGTGAATTGCATATGGCAATAAAGGGGTCAACAGCCATGGCCAGCAGAATGGCTGACTCCATGAAAAGATATGGATGAAGAACATAGGAGCCAAGCAACCATGGAACTCAATCTTTCTGTGGTTGAAGAGAAAGATATTAAGTACAGTAGTTGGTATAGATGCTGATGTGCCTGTGTCAGTGGCTGCCAATAGGGATAAGAACAAATATTGAGGCTCATGAAGGCTGGGATTCTTAGGTATTATGTGAATAATGATGCTGTTTCCCAGGATGAAAGTTACATACATGATGCCCAGTGGGATGGAGATCCAGATGTGAGACTCCTCTAGCTCTGGAATTCCTGAAAGAAGGAAGAAGGGGGGCTGATAGAATTGAATGTAGACATGAAACTAAACCTAAAAAAGAGAACAGGTGTAGGAAAATCAAGCAGTAAAGTAATTCAATTTCATTCAATAGTTGGAGAGTCCAAGGCAGAAGCAAACTAAATATCTATTGCAAGCAGAGCAAACTGAATAGGGTAAAACTCAGTTTAATTTAAAAAGCCTATGTAAGTAATTTTTAATAGATTTATACTTGCTCTCTTGTGGGCAATTTGATTGATGCAGTGGTAGCCTCCATGTACATTACCAGACAAACTAAGCAAGTTTTGAACAGAAACACAGAACAAAGTAAGAGTGATAAATCACACGGTTAACTTTGTCAATTTAAAACACACAGTGGGAAGCAAGCAGACAGAGGGGGGTTGGTTAAGACACTTAGAATAGTGTCTAAGTGGGGAGGAAGGTTCCACAGTATCTGAATACTGGATTAGGCAATATTTCACTATACTGTCTCTCTGCTGATGGCATTAAAGACCAGAGTTGATATTTGAGCAAGGGGATCCCACAGAGGAAAGGTACCTGGGGGGATTCCTGGGTGGCTCGGTGGTTTAGTGCCTGTCTCTGGCCTGGGGCATGATCCTGGAGCCCCGGGATTGAGTCCCACGTGGGGCTCCCTGCATGGAGCCTGCTTCTCCCTCTGCCTGTGTCTCTGCCTCTCTCTCTGTGTCTCTCATGAATAAATAAAATATTTTTAAAAAATGAGTGGGGTGGGGCAAGATGGCAGAGGAGTAGGGTCCCCAAGTCATCTGGCCCCACCAACTTACCTAAATAACTTTCAAATCATCCTGAAAACCTCCAAATTGGACCTGAGATTTGAGAGAACAGCTGGAACACTACAGAGAGAAGAGTTTGCACTTCTAACAAGGTAGGAAGATGGAAAGAAAAACAAAACAAAAAAAAGAATCCAGTGGGGGAGTGGCCCCTGGGCAGCGAGGGCCTCCAGGACAGGAAAGCTCAGCCCTGGAAAAGCAGGAACTTTAAAAATCCACACCAGATTCTTCCTAGAGGGAAAGGCGCTGGCAGGGAACTCGGGCAGAACCGCAGGAGGGGCAGAGGAGCCCCCAGAATCCCAGGCTTCATGAGCCCCAGGGAACCGGGGCCTCACAGAATAAATAGCTCCCACTGAGCCCTGCAGGTGGCAGGGGGCGGGGCAGCTCCCCCAGGTGCACACACCTGAGAATCAGCACAGCAGGCCCCTCCCCCAGAAGACCAGCTGGAAGGACAGGGGAAGAGCAAGTTCTTGGCCAAGCAGCACTGGAAAGCTCCAGGGGAAGTCGAGGGATTTACAGTATATAGAACCAGAGGATACCCCTCGTTTTTTTTCTTCCTTTTACCAGTACAACTCTTTTTTTATATCAGACTGTAAATTTCCAATTTTTTTCTTTTTTCCTACCTTCTCTACAATATTTTACCACCTCTTCATTTTTAAGATTCTTCCTATTAGACTTTAATATTTTACAATTACAGGTCCTAGATATATTTTTTACTTCTAGATTCCCCTCAACATCCTCAACTTAATTTTGAGAGATATACAAGATATGTTTTTTTGTTTTGTTTTCTGTTTTTTTTTTTTTGTTTTCTCTGCCTCATTTTGTTCTACAATGGTGGAAGTTAATACCTTCTAAAACATGACCAGCATGCACCCAGTACCAAGTGGTATACCAGGTTGTTTCATTCTGTGAAATTCCTCATTCCCATTCTGCCCCTCTCTTTTATCTCATTTATGTTTTGGTGGTCAATGTTAAGGCCTTCTACAAATATTTCTGGTTTATATAAATTTGAGATTGAGTATCTTCTAACATACAGAACTTAATATACTCAGAAACAAGGGGATCACCCTCTAGAATCCCTCAGGTAGACTACCTTCTCTCTCCACTACAACTTCGTCACCACCAACATCTCCCAGTCCCCCTTTTTTTCTTCTCTTCCCCACCCTTTTTTAAAGATTTTATTTATTTATTCATGAAGGACACACACACACACACACACACACACACACACACACACACAGAAAGAGAGGTAGAGAAAGAAGCAGCCTCCATGCAGGGAGCCTGACACAGGACTTGATCCCGGGTGTACGGGATCATGCCCCAGGTCAAAGGCGGCACTAAACCGCTGAGCCAACTGGGCTGCCTCTTTTTTTTTTTTTTTTTTTTTCTTTTTTTGTTTTTCTCTTCATCTTTAGATTCCTCGCCTTTTAATTTTTACTACTTTGTTTTGAAGTTTGTTTTTCAATTTAGTGGCATTCCTGTTTTATTTTGTTCTGATCCTTGTTTTCAATTTCTGGTCTCTGATCTCAGCAGAATCATCTTGGGTGAAATGTACTTAGCTTGGGTTGATATTCTTGATGCAGCACACTCATACAGCCACTCTGCACTGAGCAAAATGACTAGAAAAAAGAACTCACCACAAAAGAAAGAATCAGAAACAGTCCTCTCTGCCACAGAGTTACAGAATTTGGATTGCAACTCACTGTCAGAAAGCCAATTCAGAAACACAATTATAAAGCTACTGGTGGCTCTGGAAAAAAGCATAAAGGATTCAAGGGACTT
The DNA here is from genome assembly GCF_011100685.1 of Canis lupus familiaris. Taxonomy (NCBI): domain Eukaryota; kingdom Metazoa; phylum Chordata; class Mammalia; order Carnivora; family Canidae; genus Canis; species Canis lupus. The sequence continues at coordinate 28,246,830 of NC_049242.1, forward strand.
CTATGACTGCCAAATTTAGATCTAATCAGACTGAAATTAAACATCAATTAAATGAGATGCAATTCAAACTGGAGGTCCTAATGACAAGGGTTAATGAGGTAGAAGAACGAGTGAGTGACATAGAAGACAAGTTGATGGCAAAGGAAGGAAGCTGAGGAAAAAAGAGAAAAACAAAAGACCATGAAGAAAGATTAAGGGAAATAAATGACAGCCTCAGATGGAAAAATCTATGTATAATTGGGGTTCCAGAGGGCACTGAAAGGGATAGAGGACCAGAAAGTGTATTTGAACAAATCATAGCTGAGAACTTCCCTAACTTGGGGAGGGAAACAGGCATTCAGATCCAGGAGATAGAGGGGTTCCCCCAAAAAAAAAATCAATAAAAACTGTTCAACACTTCAACATTTAACAGTGAAACTTGCAAATTCCTAAGATAAAGAGAAGATCTTTAAAGCAGAAAGAGACAAGAGATCCCTAACTTATATGGGGAGAACTATTAGATTAACAGCAGACCTTTCCAAAGAGACCTGGCAGGCCAGAAAGGGCTGACAGGATATATTCAGGATCATAAATGAGAAGAACATGCAGCCAAGAATACTCTATCCAGCAAGGCTCTCATTAAGAATAAAAGGAGAGATAAAGAGTTTCCAAGATAGGCAGAAACTGAAAGAATATGTGACCACCAAACCAGCTGTGCAAGAAATATTAAGGGGGACTCTGTAAAGAGGAAGCCCAAAGAAATAATCCACAAAAAACAGGGACTGAATAGTTATTATGATGACACTAAATTCATATCTTTCAATAGTAACTGAACAAGAAGAGGCTAAGTGAACCCATCAAAAGATGCAGGGTTTCAGACTGGATAACAAAGCAAGACCCATCTATTTGCTGTCTGCAAGAGACTCATTTTATTTTTTTAAAGATTTTATTTATTTCTTCATGAGAAACACACACACAGAGAAGGAGAGAGAGAGAGAGAGAGGCAGAGACACAGGCAGAGGGAGAAGCAGGCTCCATGCAGCGAGCCTGACGTGGGACTCCATCTCGGGTCTCCAGGATCAGGCCCTGGGCTGAAGGCAGTGCTAAACCGCAGAGCCACCTGGGCTGCCCCAAGAGACTCATTTTAGACCTAAGGACACCTACAGCCTGAAAATAAAAGGTTGGAGAACCATTTACCATTCAAATGGTCCTCAAGAGAAAGCAGGGGTAGCAATCATCATATCAGATAAATTAAAATTATTTATCCCAAAGACTGTAGTAAGAGATGAAGAGGGACAATATATCATACCTAAAGGATCTATCCAATAGGAGGACCTAACAATCGTGAATATTTACACCCCGAATGTGGGAGCTGCCAAGTATATCAATCAACTAATAACCAAAGTAAAGACATACTTAGATAATAATATACTAATACTGGGAGACTTCAACTTGGCATTTTCTGTAAATGACAGATCTTCTAAGCACAAAATCTTCAAAGAAACAAGAGCTTTAAATAATACACGGGACCAGATAGATTTCACAGAGATATACAGAACTTTACATCCAAATACAACCGAATACATATTCTTCTCAAGTGCACATGGAACTTTCTCCAGAATAGACCACATACTGAGTGACAAATCAGGTCTCAACAGATAACAAAAGATTGAGATTGTCCCCTGCATATTTTCATACCATAATGCTTTAAAACTTGAACTCAATCACAGGAAGAGATTTGGAAGAAACTCAAACACTTGGAGGTTAAAGACCATCCTGCTAAAAGATGGAAGGGCCAACCAGGAAATTAGAGAAGAATTAAAAAGATTCATGGGAACCAATGAAAATGAAGATGCAACCATTCAAAATCCTTGGGATACAGCAAAAGCAGTCCTAAGAGGGAAATATATCACAATAGAAGCATCCCTCAAAAAACTGGAAAAAACTCAAATACACAAGCTAAACTCACACCTAAAGGAACTGGAAAAGAAGAGCAAATAAAACCTACAAGAGCAGAAGAAGAGTTAATAAAGATTCGAGCAGAACTCAATGAAACAGAGACCAGAAGAACTGTAGAACAGAGCAACAAAAACAAGAGTTGGTTCTTTGAAAGAATTAATAAGATAGATAAACCCTTAGCCAGCCTTATTAAAAACAAATGAGAAAAGACTCAATAAAATCACAAATGAAACAGGAGAGATCAGAAGCAATACTAAGGAAATACAAATCATTTTAAAAACTTATTATGAGAAGCTATATGTCAATAAATTAGGCAATCTAGAAGAAATGGAAGAAATTGAGGCAGAACAAAGAGTTGGAAAAATATTCCATGCTCAAGGACTGGAAGAATAATATTGTGAAGATGGCAATGCTACCCAGGGCAATCTACACATTTAATGAAATCCTATTAAAGTACCATGGACTTTCTTCAGAGAGTTGGAACAAATCATCTTAAGATTTGTGTGGAATCAGAACAGACCCCAAATAGCCAGGGGAATTTTAAAAAAGAAAATCCTAGCTGGGGGCATCACAATGCCAGATTTCAGGTTGTACTACAAAGCTGTGGTCATCAAGACAGTGTGGTACTGGCACGAAAACAGACACATAGATCAATGAAACAGAATAGAGAACCCAGAAATGGGCCCTCAACTCTATGAGCAACTAATATTCGACAGAGCAGGAAAGACTATCCACTGGATAAAGGACAGATTCTTCAATAAATGGTGCTGGGAAAATTGGACATCCACATGCAGAAGAATGAAACTAGACCACTCTCTTGCACCATACACAAAGATAAACTCAAAATGGATGAAAGATCTAAATGTGAGACAAGATTCCATCAAAATCCTAGAGGAGAACACAGGCAACACCCTTTTTGAACTCGGCCACAGTAACTTCTTGTAAGATACATCCACGAAGGCAAAAGAAACAAAAGCAAAAATTAACTATTGGGACTTCATCAATATAAGAAGCTTTTGCACAGCAAAGGATAAAGTCAACAAAACTCAAAGACAACCTACAGAATGGGAGAAGATATTTGCAAACGACGTACAGATAAAGGGCTAGTTTCCAAGATCTATAAAGAACGTATTAAACTCAACAGCAAAGAAACCAACAATCCAGTCATGAAATGGGCAAAAGATTTGAACAGAAATCTCACAGAGGAAGACATAGACATGGCCAACATGCACATGAGAAAATGCTCCGCATCACTGGCCATCAGGGAAATACAAATCAAAACCACAATGAGATCCCACCTCACACCAGTGAGAATGGGGAAAATTAACAAGGCAGGAAACAGCAAATGTTGGAGAGGATGCGGAGAAAAGGGAACCCTCTTGCACTGTGGGTGAGAATGTGAACTGGTGCAACCACTCTGGAAAACTGTGTGGAGGTTCTTCAAAGAGGTAAAAATACATCTGCTCTACGACCCAGCAATTGCACTGTTGGGGATTTACCCCAAAGATACAGATGCAATGAAACTCCGGGACACCTGCACCCCGATGTTTCTAGCAGCAATGTCCACAATAGCCAAACTGTGGAAGGAGCCTCGGTGTCCATCGAAAGATGAATGGATAAAGAAGATGTGGTCTATGTATTCAATGGAATATTACTCAGCCATTAGAAACGATAAATACCCACCATTTGCTTTCACGTGGATGGAACTGGAGGGTATTATGCTGAGTGAATCAAGTCAATCGGAGAAGGACAAACATTATATTGTCTCATTCATTTGGGGAATATAAAAAATAGTGAAAGGGAATAAAGGGAAAAGGAGAGAAAATCAGTGTGAAATATCAGTGAAGGTACCAGAACATGAAAGACTCCTAACTGTGGGAAACGAACTAGGGGTGGTGGAAGGGGAGGTGGGTAGAGGGTGGGGGTGACTGGGTGATGGGCACTGAGGGGGGCACTTGACGGGATGAGCACTGGGTTTTATATTATTTGTTAGGAAATCGAACTGCATTAAAAATGGTTAATTATAATTAAATGAACAAATAAATAGATAAAAAAATAAATACTGTAATTAAAAAAAAGTGATACTTTAGGTACTACACAACCACCATTCTAGATAGAGCATATCATTCCTTATGACTTTTCCCCCTTTCATATATATAAAATAACATTTTTGTATTCTACCATTTACATCATATATTTTATCTCTAATGTGTTCTTTATCATCTCCTACAACTTACTTATTTTCTCTATATACCATAATTGATGAATAATGATTTATAATCTGTTTATCAGTTTTTTCCCTATGTTTACTGCATTGCATGAATTTCATCTACTTCATTTATCTTCTCGGGTTTCTTTTTTTTTTTGTACTCAAATTAAATATGCACAAATAATACAATAATATACACTATTACATTTTGGGGTACAAAATTTACTAAGATATGATTTCTACTCACGTATAAGCCAATGTGTGGTGAGTGTGATAAACAAATGACAAATAAGTAAATATATATGTAATGCAATAATATGTCATGCAGTAATAGTAATATAAAACATATCTATAAATTAAATGAAAACTATATAAATGAATTATAATTGCATTGGGTAGGCCATAATCAACAGAAGACACAATAGACTTAAATAAACCACAGAAATTTGGCACCCAGGACACCAAGTTATCTTAAGACGCATTTCCATTATAGGCCTAGCCATGAGAATGCTTTCACAGTATTTTGGAAAAAATTGTGTCAGCATGAAACTAACAGTCACTGTTTGTGAAATTACTGTATAGAATTACCTAACATAAATCTATAGTCTTAATGGCTGTGGCTACTGGTTATTTATAACTCCCAAACAAGCATTTATCTCCAGGACCTTAGCAGATCAGCAGAACAGAGTTCCCCATCATTTTAGAAGGTGACAGAGGCACAGTAAGCAGTAGTGATTTATTTAAGAATCAATTGCTAGTGGTTAAGAACCATTTTCAATCCATTTTCTATATCAATATATATTTTATTACATCATGCTTCCTGCTTAAAAAAATAGAAATAGGACATTTAAGCAAAGGAAACAATAGATTAGTGTAATTAATAAAAGGAGTAAAAAAAAATAAGAGGAAATTTATAAAGGAGAACTAAAGAAGCAACTGTTATGACCCAGATTCTTGAACAACAAGCAGAGCAGTTGAGATATTATTGAACACATAAGAGTATTGCCTTGCAATATTGCTAAGTGAGTTAATGAATCAACATCTTTATAAGCAAAACTACAGTGCATATTAAAACAACAGAAATACAGCACAATGAATTATAGCTGATCCTTGAACAACACAGGGGTTAGGGATATTGACCTCCCCTCTACATAGTCAAATATCCATGTATAAGTTTTAACTCCTCCAAAAATTAACTGTTAATACATACTGTGGGCCAGAAGCCTTACCAATAATGTAAACAGTTGATGAGCACATTTTGTATGTTATATGCATTATATATTGTATTCTAACAATAAAGCAATCTAGACAAAAGAAAATGTTATTAAAATCATAATGAAGAAAAAATACATTTACAGTACTGTGCTTTGAAAAAAATCTGTATGTAAGATGACCTGTGGTTTAAATCTGTTTTGTTCACAGATCAACTGTATTTAGCTTGTTAGATAACTCTAAATAATTCATTTTTACGCCCAAAGGATCCTGAACATATTCAGTCATTCTGTAGTTATTGAAGAACTTAAACAAGAAGATTTTAAAGTTTTATATTCTTACAATACATATAATGGCATTTAAAGTTGACATTTACTAATTTCCTTTATTAATATCTTTATTTCTTTGAGCCTTTTTTATTTTAAAAGATTTATTACTTGTTTGCTGTTAAATTCTGGGTTAAACCTTCTGTTGGCAAGAGACAAAATTATACATTTTAGAATGTAAGTTAGTTAAAGGTCTATGGAGATTTGGTGTGCCAGCCACTTCAAGAAATGAAAAACTAGGGATGCCTGGGTGGCTCAGCAGTTGAGCATCTGCCTTCAGCTCAGGGCATGATCCGGCTGTCCTGGGATCGAGTACCGCATCAGGCTCCCTGTGAGGATCCTGCTTCTCCCTCTGTCTATTCTCTGCTGCACTCTCTGTGTCTCTCATGAATAAATAAATAAAATCTTTAAAAGGAAAACTAAAGTAAGATCTTATAATTGGCATTACAATTGGCATTATAACTGGCCAATTAGAAAAATTGGCAGGGAAAATTCAATAGAATGTTCTAGTATTTTAAATCAAGAGAATATACTAAATTACTCTTTGATTAAACTACTGAATATTCATGCTAAGTGAATTAAGTCAATCAGAGAAAGACAATTATCATATGGTTTCAATCATAGGTGGAATATAAGAAATAGTGAAAGGGACCATAAGGGAAAGGAGGGAAACTAAGTGGGGAAAAATTAGGAAGGAAGACAAACCATTAGAGACTTTTACTTCTGGGAAACAACAAAGGGTTGCAGAAGGGGAGGTGGGTGGCGGAGGGGGCAACTGGGTGATGAGCACTAGGAGGGCACATGATGAGATGAGCACTTGGTGTTATACTATATGTTGGCAAATTGAATTTAAATAAAATATTTTTTAAGACCCTACTGAATATTCTAACTATGACATTGAAATTATTTGGACACAGTCTGGCACCTACTAGCATGTTCACACATTATTACGTCTCTGAACTCATTGCTGACTGCTTTCTCCTTTACTCTTTGCTTTAACCACATTGGCCTCTTCTGTTCCTTGAAAATGCATAATGAAGATTTCACTACATTGCCAGTTTTTCCCTCTACCTTTAACACTTTTCCCCTAGAAACATCAGATCTGTGCTCAAATGGACATGTAATATGTACCACAAATTGTACCCAGATCTGGAGGTGATACAGATGATGTACAACCTATTATCCCTGTCCCTGATAGAGTATATCTTTGGTGGAAAGTGAGTCAGTTCAAAACTATGAACAAGGAAAGACATATAATGAGCATTCACAGTTTCTTGAACTTTTAAGTTTTTTTTTCCTGAAACATTACTTTATTTGATTATAATTTCATCCCAGCAAGGAGGAAGCCAGTCTTATTATATCATAACCAAAACAAAAATAAACAAGTAAATCAAACAAAGCCAAACAAACCCAAAAGCACACTAAACTTTAAAGGCTTGGAAGGATAAAAAAGTTCTCAAGGTCACATGACTTTAAGTTCACCCAAAGTAAAAATTAATTTTTCTGTTCTCCTACTGTGCTCTTTCAACAACCCTCCTTTGTTAAATTATATGAAGTAAATATGCAAATAGTAGGCATACAGTGAAAGGGTAGTAAATGAGGGCTTGAAGAGCCATGGAAAAGATTCAAGGAGAGAATGAAATATAACTTGTAATTGGGTGGTGAAAAACTTTAACTGGAAGAGGCAAAATCAGAGTCAGGCTGACTGACTCATAGAGCAAAGGCATGGAAATTGGAATGAGGCTTACTAAGGAGGAGTCTATAACCAGACATGGGACAAGAAGTCCCCCACCTCTCATTTATGCTAAGATTTGGAGTCTAAGTTCTTGGCTTAGAGAATGACATGAAAGGTATTTCAGATAGTTCATAACTATAATTTGGAATATATGATGTCTATAATGAGAAGATGATCAAAGGGCTTAGGGTTAATGATGCTTCATAGATGTTCATACTCAGGACATCGGAGGAGGAGGGAAACAAGCAAAGAAGCACAGACTACACAAGAGTAGATTAAGAACGAAAGAGAACTGGGCAGCCCGGGTAGCTCAGCATTTTAGCGCCGCCTTCAGCCCAGGGCGTGGATCCTGCAGACCCGGGATGGAGTCCTGTGTCAGGCTCCTTGCGTGGAGCCTGCTTCTACCTCTGCCTGTGTCTCTGCCTCTCTCTCTCTCTCTCTGTATGTGTCTCATGAATAAATAAATAAAATATTTAAAAAAAAGAATGAAAGAGAACTGAATAGACTGTCATGGGAATCAAAAAATGTGATGGTTTCTACAAATAGGTAGTCAAAGGAAGTAAATATTCTGTAACTGAAGCTGGAGAACTGAGAAATCTCTTATTCTTGGTGATTAGAGAGGTTGTTGGTAAAGGAGGTTTTAAGAGAGTAGAACACCAGAAAGAGAGAATAGAGGAGGCATCTAGGAGTGAATAAGAAACTGGTAGTGAAAAAAATATAAACTATAAGTTTATATTTATAAAATATTTATAAAATATCATATTATATATGTTACAACAAAAATAGTATAAGATTTTCAGAAGATAACAGAGATAAGAAAGACAAATGAGGTGTAAGAGAAGTGCCTAGGTGGTGCAGTTGGTTGAGCATCAAACTCTTGATTTCAGCTCTGGTCATGATGTCAGGGTCATGAGATCAAGACACACATTGCATTCTCTCCTCAGCATGGAGTCTGCTTGAAATTCTCTCCTCCCAGTGAGAATGGGGAAAATAAATAAGGCAGGAAACAACAAATGTTGGAGAGGATGTGGAGAAAGGGGAACCCTCTTGCACTGTTGGTGGGAATGGGAACTGGTGCAGCCACTCTGGAAAACTGTGTGGAGGTTCCTCAAAGAGTTAAAAAATAGACCTGCCCTACGACCCAGCAATTGCACTTCTGGGGATTTACCCCAAAGATACAGATACAGTGAAACAGCAGGACACTTGCACCCCGATGTTTCTAGCAGCAATGTCCACAATAGCCAAACTGTGGAAGGAGCCTTGGTGTCCATCGAAAGATGAATGGATAAAGAAGATGTTGTCTATGTATGCAACGGAATATTACTCAGCCATTAGAAACGACAAATACCCACCATTTGCTTCGACGTGGATGGAACTGGAGGGTATTATGCTGAGTGAAATAAGTCAATTGGAGAAGGACAAACATTATATGGTCTCATTCATTTGGGAAATATAAAAAATAGTGAAAGGGAATAAAGGGGAAAGGAGAGAAAATGAATGGGAAATATCAGAGAGGGTGACAGAACATGAGAGACTCCTAACTCTAGGAAACGAACAAGGGTTGGTGGAAAGGGAGGTGGGCAGAGGGGTGGGGGTGACTGGGCGAGGGGCACTGAGGCAGGCACTTGATGGGATGAGCACTCGGTGTTATGCTATGTGTTGGCAAATTGAACTCCAATAAAAAAAAGAAGAAATTCTCTCCTCCTCCTCAGCCCCTCCCCCTGCTCCCACTTGAGTTCTCTCTCTCTCTCAACAAATAAATAAATCTTTTAAAAATAAAATAACTTTAACCAACCTATACCCATTTTGAGTTCTAGTAACTTGCTGTTTTCAATTCTCCATGCATAAAATCTTGTCAGAAAAGTCCTCAGTCACATTCGGGGCCAAGGCATGTAGGAAAGATAATAGCCTCTGTGGGACCATATGCAGTATTTGGAGCATTTATTCCTCTTCCAGGTGGAATAGCTAAATGGCAGTAAAAGGTCTTCTGTCTCCTCCGGCTCCCTTGAGGTTTGACCAGGTCTATGATGTTTTAGGAGATCACGGAATCCCTCAGGAAATGAAGTCAGGAAGCAAGAAGTGAATAAAAAACCCCAGCTCAGTAAAATGTCCCTTCATTGCCCTTCTCAGCAAAATGTCCCTTCCTTGTCCAGAATCCTTTGTAGTGAAAAACACTCTTGTGAACACATAATGAAAGTAGCTAGAGCCATAGTAAGATTTTATGAAAGATAAAATAAAATGGAGTGACTTATGTCAGGGAGTTTAAAATTGACCCAGAAGGTCATTGAGGAGATAGGTATTAGAATTACAATTTCCTAAAGATTAAATATTCCTTAAATAGCCAGTTAATTTTCTCAATAAGACAATGAAAGGGCATGAAATTTTATTTTTCATTATTTCTATGTTTTGAATAGTTTTTAATAGTTTCTTTTTTTACAGTAGTATTTTCTAATAGCAGATGATGGTTAAAGCAGGGTAATGAAAGTGTCCCAAATAGAAGAGGAGTGGCTGCCTACTTCAAAGTCACATGATAATAAGGCCAACTTCTGAATCCTCCAAAAGACAAATAGCATAGTAATTGTTCATCAGGCAAAGCTAAATGCATTACTTACTGCAATAAGTAAGCATCTTTACTTCCCAGCATCTTTACTGGGACTTGGTACAGTTCTGCACAAGGAGGTCAGGGCAGGTGGATATTTTGGGGTCGGTCTAATTTCAAGTGGCTTACATGGATCTTTCAATTAAAAAATCTAATTAGAATGTTGAAAAATTCATGATATAATAGAATATCTTGGAGAGTCTTAATGAGGTGATACTAAGCTAAGCAAGCAGATATACCTAGTTAAGTGATATATTTTCCTAAGAATGGATCAATTTACTTAATAGAGCAATTTGTAGGGGTTAGATGGGATTTTATTGAGTGTTGAGCTGTTTTTCTTTTTCTTTTTTTTTTTTATTGTAATAAATAGGTTCAGGGACATTTCCAAAGCATGGAGATTATTTACTGGTTTAGAGTCCTGTTTGGAAGAGTACCAATTCTTGAAAACAATTTGCAAAGTCAAGTTGATATAGTCAACCATAGTTCCTGGTTCTGAAGAAGGAGTACTGACTAAAATTTTGAAAATTTTCTCTCAATGCCAGTGAGACCAGTAGCCAAGCAACAAGTATTCCCATCAAAATTAAGTCGCTGGAACGAGTGTCAGCATGACTCAGGTTCTCCAGCCACAGGCACTGTTAGGTAAACCTAAACATTTGGGTGCTTGAATTGAACTGACACAGAATATGAATGAAAAAAAGCTAATGGGAATGTAATTCTCAGATTTTTTTTTCTTTTTTTGAGCACTGAAAAGCTCTTTGTTGTTAAGGCACAAATGTTGCCCCCTCACCCACCTTGGACAAGTTTAATCCCAGGTAATATTCAATATAGTGTACTGTGATCAAAGAAAAATCACTGATGAAGAGCACACTGATGAAGAGTGAAAGCAGGGTAAAAGTGATATTTATTGATATACAGACAATATAAAGACTTTAAAAATGTCTAAGGAATATCCATAAAAGTAAGAAAAAATCAAAAGGGAATAATTTTATGGAAACCAAAGAAAGATAACTTCCTGAGGACAAAATAATTGCTGTCAATGCTGTCAAAAGTCCAAAGAATTTAATGATACCATTGAATGACATGAATGTTATTGCTGAGTGAGTGATACATCCCAAATTGCCCAGCTGAGAGTACCCAAGAGTTCTTGCCTCTCCTTCTGTAAAAATTATAATTAGAGCTCCCATTTCCTCAAAAACATGTGCCTGTTTGAAAAATATATTGCTTTCATAGGAGTAAAAAACAGACTATGGAGGGAAAGGAACACATGTGAAGTGATATATCTCTATATCTATCATCTATCTATCTATCTATCTATCTATCTATCTATCTATCTATTTTATATATATATATATGTCATTTAAGGAATACCAAATATGAGGTGAAAGTTTGGAATGGCATTGGAATTGAAAATGAGGTCAAAAGAGAATTGTTTTGCTTATTTTTTAATATGTAAGTACTTCGAATATTTTATCTTGCAGTGAGGAGTCAAGTAGACAATGAGGTTGCACTTATAGAATAAAGGTGAACTTTTCAATAAAGTAATATTCTATCATTGGCCAAATCAAGAAAGGAGAGTCTTAGGTAACAGTACAGATATCTTCTCGGTTTAGAACAGTATAGTGTGGCTGCAGTGGCAATTCGATATGTTGGTTTGGAAACTAAAATAGTCGCCTTCTGAAATTCTTATCATGGAGAGAGCTCAGGACACAAACAGCCAGAGAGAGATAGCAGACAATGAAGAGAGAGACAGAGAGAGACAGTCACACAGAGACAGAGAGACAGCAGAAAGAATGATATTCACTGTCTGTTTCCAGCTCAGAATTATTTTCTTTTAGTGACCAACGATTCAGTGATACTGGTTTGACTACTATCTAGGATCATGTTTCAATTTCTTCTAATAATCTGAAGTAGACTGTGTTTTTTGCTAAGAGCTACTTACTTTTCCTGTAGCATATTTCTCATCCCCTTTTACTGGATTTGGCTTTTTTCAGGATGGACTTGAGACAAAGTTCACTAATCATTATTACTTCAGGATTTAACTATCTTCTGTCTGGTTGCACAAGTGGCTAACTATGGAGATTCCTAGTAAAAGAATTGCCTGATTTATCCCACAATAATCTTGGAAGAAAAAGAAAATTTTGTTTCCAAGCATAACATTTATTAAGGTCATTTTCTTCTTGATAGTTTTCTCACTCCCAGTCTTTAACATCCCTGGAAATATTTTGCCAAATGGCTGGAGTCTCTTGAATTTGGTATTTCATTTTCTCTTCTTCTTCAAGATGCATGTCTATAAACTGCTTTGAGTAAGACTTCTTACAGTTTCCCGTGTCTGAGTCCAACTTCACAACATTTCAACCTTTCCTTTTCATTCTTACTGGCCTCCAAGGGCTGACGGGTACACCCTGTGGTTGGGATCACCCCCGTGCCTGATGTATATCACTACTGTGGTGGTGTTATACTTGGTGAAGACTGAGCATAGTCTATAGGACCCCCAGTACCTTTTCTTTTTTGGTGGGGGGTAGGGGGGCCAATGAAGAGAGAGAGAGGGAATCCCAAGCAGGCTCCATATCCAGCTTGTGAGCCAAACGTGGGGCTCAATCTCACACCTGAGATCACAACCTCAGCTGAAATCAAAAGTCAGTCACTTAACTATGACTGAGCCACCTATGAGCCCCTTCCACTGCCTTTTGATTTCTAATTAGGTGTATGTGCATAGATACATTCATCATTCAAATTCATCAACTACTGTTCCAAATGTTTCTTTCTTGAAAATTCCCTTTGTACATGACTTGGAATTTCTATTTTGTTATATAGAAAAAAAATCCTATTATTATCTCTCTATATTCCTCTTATATTTAACCACATTTAATCATTATTAACTTGACTCTCTCTACCTCCTAAATATATGTTCAGTGGGTTTCTCTGTCTGTATGCTTGTAGTTTTGACTAACTCAAGCTTTTACTATTCCCTTATACTATAGTAGCTAAGTTTTCTTCATGTAATGTTACTCCATGCCTTGACCCCTATTTACACTGCTGTGTAAACTTCATAAAACATATATGATCATGTTGAATCTTTACTTCAAATTTTTACAATGCAGTCCAGGTTTGATGTGATAAATTTAATCTAATCCATATGTTATGCTAACCTTTCCATGTCCCGTCTACCTTTTTTCCACAGCCTAGTCTTGCCAAACAATTTTTAAGTACTTTGAATACTGTATGTTAGTTCAAAAATGTTTTTAGTTGCTGATCTCTATACCTGATATACACTTTTCATCTTTCACCGAAAAAAATGCTTGCTTATCTTTTAATAACTGTATAATGATCTCTTATATCTTTTGTAACATCAAACATTTCATAGAATCCAGTTTTTCTATTGGTGCATTGACCCCTAAGCTTAGTTCTACTATGACATCCTGTCAGTCATCTAGATGGGTCAGTTTTGATTGATTTTTCCTCCATAGTATGAAGTTTCATTTCCCTTCTTTGTATGTCTGATATTTATTTAATTAAATGCTAGACATTGTAAATCTGGTTATTTTTGTATTCCTATTAATATTTTCTGTGTTTACTTTAGGATATAGTTTAATTACTTGTAATTTAAAAGACTTGCACTATTGCAATAGCAGCAATAGATATATATATATAGTTTAGTTACTTGTAATTATCTAGCCCTGCACTATTGCAATAGCAGCAATAGAGATTTTTGTCAGGAATGGGATGTGCAGGATGAAAAATAGTAGAATTTAATGATGACTTTTAAGAATGTGCAATCTTCCTTATTCAAGCTACTTTATTGTACATGCATTTACCAGTGGTACAACAGGGAGTTGGATTCTAAAACAGAGACATGTGCATGCAGTACTGATACACAAGCACACACACAAACAGCAATAACAAATCATCATGTATTGGCCCTGAGTTACATGGATGGAATTGAGAGCTACATCATCGGAATAAACTATGGAAAAAATGAAATAGAGAACACCCAAGGCAAAAATCAGTAGAGGTCATAGAAAAGAGCTCTATTTGATGACAAGAAATGCAATAGAAGAAAACATCTGTATAATATAAGGAAAATTTTCAGTTTAAGGGCAGTGTGTAGATAAAACTAAGACACATCTTCTCTGTCAAGCTGTCTGAAATCACCCAGTACAATTTTTGGGGAAAAAAAAAAGATGTTTTACATTTGATTTATTATTCACTCTCTAATACTATCTAAAATAAGGAAATGCAGAATATTGATATAAACATTTGCAGTGTCCACCCATCTTCCATTTTTGCCAACACTTATTTTTCCAAATACAGTGCACAGAAAATAAACAGTAAAAGTGAGACTGTGGAATAAAGTGGCCATATTGAATCTAAAGAATTCCCTTTTGGGAACATGGTGTCATGATGTGTGTGTGTGTGTATGAGACAGCGAGATAAGAGGAAAGATAAGGAAAGATAAGATTAAAAAAGTAACTACATGACATATTACCCATTTCAAGGTAAACGGCTTAAAAATGAGAACTCTCATAACTGCTGAATAATTTCAAAAAGATGTACATGAAATTATTTCCTAACAGACCACCAGCATTACCTTAGCTATTGTGAAAATAGTTTGAAGGGAAGAGGGCATCAGCCTATCCCAAGAAGAGCATTTCAATGCTCTGGAGAAATAAATATACAAACCATCCTCGAAATGACGATACATTTCTCAGAGGGAAAAAGATGGGTGAAGGAGGAAGAGAGAGTCAGGGTGTCATTTTCACTAAGCCATACTTGACTACTTGAACAAGTTTCCCCTGCCTTTGAATACCTTGTATATTACAGATCTTATCTGTTTGGTTTTCAGGCTATAAACCAAGGGATTAAGGACAGGGGTCAAGAAGAGAAAGAGATTGGCCATGGTGACATGGAGAAGAGGAGACGTGAATGTCCCAAACCTGTGAATTAGAGCCAGCACAATGAGTGGCACATAAAAGATGCAGACAGTAAAAATGTGGGAAACACAAGTATTAAGTGCCTTGAGCTGACCATCTTCTGAGGCAATATCCAGCACTGTTTTCAAAATAAGGATGTATGAAATGACAATGAACACAGCATCAACTCCAAAGGAGCAGAGGACAAGGGACAACCCATAGATGATGTTGACTCTGACAGGGCCACAGGCCAGTTTCATAACATCAGGATGATAACAGTAACAATGTGATAGAATAACATCCTTGCAGAAGGACAATCGCTTGAGCAGGATTGGCAAGGGTACCATCAACACCACTCCCCTAACCATGGCTGCAATCCCCATCCCAATAATCCGAGGAGAAGTTAAGACCATGGTGTAGTGCAGTGGGTTGCAAATAGCCACAAATCGGTCAAAGGCCATGGCCAATAGGATGGCTGACTCCATGGAGGAGAAGGTATGGATGAAGAACATCTGTGTTAGACAAGAATGGAACTCAATTTCTCTGTGATTCAAGAGGAAGACCATGAGTACTGTAGGTAGAGTTGATAAAGACAGACCCACATCTGTGGTTGCCAGCATAGATAGGAAGATGTACTGAGGCTCATGAAGCCTGGAGGTCATTTTGATAACAAAGAGGATGATACAGTTCCCCAGGAGAGAAATTAGATACATGACACACAATGGGATAGAGATCCATATTTGTATAGCCTCCAGTCCAGGAATGCCTGTTAGAAGGAGAGTGGGTGGCTGGAAAAAGCTCTTATTTATAAGTTCCATAAAGATATTTCTTGGGATCCAGCCCAGATCAGCTTCTAAGTGTTTCTATTGGGAGAAAAACATCGACTTTAAGATAGGAGGACATAATACATCTAACTCCTCTGGGAAGCATAATTCTAGGCATCCTTTATATCAAAGAGTTGATCCTTAAAATGTTTCCCAATTTATCTGAGTAACTACCTGGAGTTACGGCAATGGATAACTCCTATGAAAACAGAAGAGAGGGATGCCTGGGTGGCTCAGCGGTTGAGTGTCTGCCTTCGGCTCAGGGTGTGATCCTGGATCTGGGATCAAGTCCCATATTGGGCTCCTTGCATGGAGCCTGCTTCTCCCTCTGTCTGTGTCTGTGTCTCTCTCTCTCTCTCTCTCTCTGTGTGTCTCTCATGAATAAATAAATAAAATCTTTTTAAAAATGCATTAATGTTTAAAAAAAAAGAAAAATAAGAGATATTAGAGTTCCTTTGGCCTAGAACACTCTAATCATTGATCAAGTGACCATGAAAATTAAGCACATAATTTTCTTTTGTATCTCAATGCTTAGAAAAATTTTCTCAGAAGTCTTTCTATTTATTAATTGTGTTTATTTAATTGTGCTTGAATCTACTTTTATTTTCAATTACCTTAGCTGAAACTCTGAAAGAAATTCCTGTATTTTCTCCAGGTCAACATCATACCTATAAATATTCAGGCCTCTGGAAACCTGGTAATTTTTTCTGTTAGTTTTACCTGCAGAAATAAAGCATAGAATATTTCAATAACACAAATAAACCCCAAGTCATTAAAAAACCCTTCATGTGAGATCATTAATTTTATATTCTATGTTGATTTTTAAAATTATGTGTTGATGTTTCAAAATATGAGTGATAAAATCATTAAAGTGAATACTGTCATTAGCATCTTAGATAGTACTAGGATAGTTCAAACATTAACAAATAATTTTTAACAAATAAGTTGCTGAATAAAATTTGAAATACGTCTACTTGAAAACATAGATATCATTTATTAGGGAATAGATACCAATGCTTGAGGAAATATCTTAAAAATTGGATCATTGATGTGGAATGTACAAAAAATTAATAAAAAGAATCAGATCCGTAAATACAGTGAATAAGCTAATGGCAGAGGGGAGTGAGGGGGATGAGCAAAATGGGTGAATGAGAGATACAGGTTTCCAGTTATGGAAAGAATAAGTAATGGGAATAAAAGGAACATCACAGGGGATATAGTCAATGGTATTATAGTAGCTTTGTATGGTGACAGATGGTGGCTACACTTGAGGTGAGCACAGCATAATATATAGACTTGTCAAATCGCGATGTTATATAGCTGAAACTAATGTAACACTGTGTGTCAATTATACTCAAACAAACAAAAATAACCTAATTGGAGGAATTGGTATTAGCACTTAAAGATTTATCTTACAAAGAGGGGTAGAAAGAGATTCTAAATGACTGGTTGAATACACTTAGATTTAAGTGTTTTTTAAGATTGCAAGCAGAAACAAAACACTGATGTAACTGCATTTGGATTAGTGAGATTGGGGAAGACAGAAGGTAATATTACTGATCTAAACTCTATTTGGAAGACCATGAAATCAAAATATAATGTCTTTTGTAAAATCATATTATTCCATAGTGTGACCAAAACTTAAAACACCAGGAAAACAAAAACAAAACAAAACAAAACAAAAACAAAAAGATTAATGAAGGAATCCTTTTCGGGAGGGGGGGGGGAAGAGACAGGGAGGATTGGAGTAAGAGACTATACTTTTTTTGCCCTCGGGCATGATTAGTACTGAGTTGCTTTAAAAGCATGTCAGTGTAAACAAAGTTATCTTTTTAGAGAAGCAAAGGTATTTTTGAAGAGCAGATCCCCTATGATTCACAAAATATACATTTCCATGTGTTGGTGTATAGACCTATGTTTGTTCTAGTCTATCTTACTACATTCTTTCCTAGAATGCCTAGTAAAAAGGGTTCCACAGAGCATGTCTTTTTAGCTGAGGGAGTGAGTCAGCCCCTCACAAGAAGGCCCCCTAAGGAGACCAAATTTGGGGGGGATTAGAATACTAGGCCTTACATATTTTTTCATCTGGGCATATGCATTATCTGAGTCTTTGACAGAAGACTGAGGGGGTGGACGAGGAGAAGGGGAAGACTCCTAGTTTGTAATAGATGGGGTATCTGAATATATCACACACTCAGTGTAACTCAACACATTTGCCACACCAAACTAAGGCCTGGAACTCTTCTAGGTCTAAAGTTCTGACCTACCACAACACATACAATGCACCTCATTGAAACATACACAAATACATATACTATAGGTTCATATACACACATAAAACCGTCTTTCTTCCTTTGATTTATCTCCAGAATGTTTTGGAATTCACTCTACTCTCCTTTACACTTATTCCTCCCTTCTGATTTTGGCATGCTGAGCTTCTAAGCACTACCAGGACAAGCATCCATGCCACTATCAACACAACTGCACCACCAATGTAAAAACTCAAGTACATACTTAGTCATATGATCAGCTGTTTCAAATGTGCCCCTATGTCTTATGCCCATATGTCTAGCCTTGTTCAATGACTGTTTTTTATTTCAACTAATTTTGTTTTTTTTCTAATCACTGTCCACTCTAGTCAGATTGGTTGCTTAATTACACGACATGTAACTTATTCTAACATCAAAATATTTGTACACTTTCTGATAGGATCTCAAAAGTGATCGTGCTTTACCTTCACTGGTGGTAAAAGTCAGTCTAGGGCAGCCTCGGTGGCTCAGCGGTTTAGTGCTGCCTTCAGCCCAGGGTGTGATCCTGGAGACCTGGGATCGAATCCCACGTCGGGCTCCTGGTGTGGAGCCTGCTTCTCCCTCTGCCCGTGTCTCTGTCTCTGTCTCTCTCTCTCTGTGTCTCTCATGAATAAATAAATAAAATCTTTAAAAAAAATAAATAAAAGTCAGCCTATATCTAACATTCTATAAAATCTTCCGATGACTATTTCAGACTACAAAGTTCCTCAAACCACTAAATCCTTACAGAATGTACTTTTTTCCCCAATAGTTGGCATTATAACAAATGATTTCAAACTTTCTTCCAACTGAGTTTTTCTTATGCAATCTGATTTTAAACATCTTTAAGATTGGGATTGCACCTTTCGCATACCTGAGTAAGGAGACCCCAACTCTCTTGTGACCTAAGGCTCATAGTAAATTTTGTTTAAACAAATAAATTCCTTGTTTAGAGATTCCTAATGTAGCCAAACTGTGGAAGGAGCCTTGGTGTCCATCGAAAGATGAATGGATAAAGAAGATGTGGTCTATGTATACAATGGAATATTACTCAGCCATTACAAACGACAAATACCCACCATTTGCTTCGATGTGGATGGAACTGGAGGGTATTATGCTGAGTGAAATAAGTCAATCGGAGAAGGACAAACATTATATGGTCTCATTCATTTGGGGAATATAAATAATAGTGAAAGGGAATAGAAGGGAAGGGAGAAGAAATGGGTAGGAGATATCAGAGAGGGAGATGGAACATGGAAGACTCCAAACTCTGGGAAACCAACTAGGGGTGGTGGAAGGGGAGGAGGGCGGGGGGTGGGGGTGAATGGGTGACGGGCACTGAGGGGGGCACTTGACGGGATGAGCACTGGGTGTTATTCTGTATGTTGGCAAATTGAACACCAATAAAAAATAAATTTATTATTAAAAAATGTGCTAAACCTTAATGAAGATTTAAAACACTAGAAATCCAGGCTCCCCTTTAAATTCTGATGTACAAAAAGTTTGGGGGGTTATCTTCCTCACCGAGGTTCATTAGTACTGAAGAATAGCAAGAGAGGTGACAATCAGATGGAGACTATTCATTCTGGTATTTATCAACCTGTCAATTTCCAGTTATCCTCGTGCTAGAGTTGCATTTAATTGTGGTAGATTGCCCAATCAGCCAGAAAGATATCTCAAAGGCTATTCCTGGAGACCCAAAAGACATTTAATGATCAACTTTTTATGCCTCACTTCTAACCTCCTAAAAAATCATTTTAAGATGTATCACTTCTCCAGTCTTCCCCCAGAGCTCAAACAAATCCTTGTTCTCTATGAATTGACACCTGTTAACCTTGAACTTTATAACATGCTTCCTGGTTCCTCAGTTTGGTGTCTGTACTCTCATCTTTTCCCAACTCTCCCTTTGGTTTCCTTTCTAAAGACCTCAGCTACCATGACTTTCATTTTAAATCTACGGAAAACTTCAGTGCAGCAACTCCTAAAGCTGGTTCCTCATTTTTGTTCTTTTATTTTTTTAAGTTATATTTATTTAAGTAATCTCAATAGCCCACGTGGGGCTCAAACTCACAACCCTGAAATCAAGAGTTGTATGCTCCTCTGCTGAGCCAGCCAGATGTCCCTCATCTTTGTTCTTTTACAGAACATACATTCAGCAGTTCTTTTTATGTACTATGCAGCCTTCTCACCATGTAAAAGGCACCCTCAGCATGGATTGGCAGGTGAGCTGAGCAACACAATTCTTCTCTGATATTTACCTTCCTTGGCATACACAGAGAATGCATGGGTTCTCAGAAGATGTTAGAAGCCTCCAATAGAGGTATTTGCCAAGTACTGGAGTTATTTATTATCACAAGTAGAAGATTTTAGACATAAGGTGCCAGAGGGAGATGATGAAAATATCCTCATGAGATAGTGGTTTTCAATGTGCTACACATGAGACGTTGCAGACACCAAATCACTTGGAAGCAGGAGTATGCCAAAGCTGCTTTTCTCAATGCTCCAGAGTCCCTGTAATTAAGCACATATTCCAGCATGAAACCAGTTGTGTCACTACTGTTCACCACAAATGTGATCAGTTCTTTTCTAAGAAGTGATTTTTTTCCTAATAGGTGACCTTTACATCTCCAGAGTTAGTTTGGATCATTTTTTGAGCTGAATCATTTTGAACTATAATTTTCCACCATTGTTTTTGAGAAACGGAAGCCCTCATCACTGTTTCTTTCAATATCATTACCATAGATGCCCATTACTATATTTTCTCAATATTGTAATGTTATAGAATTTAAAAAAATAATATTTATTTATTAATTTATTTGAGAGAGAAGGTGAGAAAGTATGAGCAGGGAGAGGGGCAGAGGGACAAGCAGACTTCCTGTCGAGTGAGGAGCTCATTACAAGGCTTGATCCCAGGATTCCAGGATCATGACCTGAGCCGACAGCAGACTCTTAACCAACTGAGTCGCCCAGGCACTCTCTCTCTCTCTCTTTTTTTTTTTTTTTTTCTAAGTATATGATCACTTATGTTAGTATTAGTATAGCTTTATTAAAAGTTTTGGATCTTCTCCCCTGTAAATCTATTAGTTGTAAGTAATTTTCTCTCTTTTTAAGGTTTTTTTTTTGAAGATTTTATTTATTTATTCGTGAGAGACAGAGAGAGAGAGAGGGAGAGAGAGAGAGAAAGGCAGAGTCACAGGCAGAGGGAGAAACGGGCTCCTTGCAGAGAGCCCCATGTGGGACTTGATCCTGGGACTCCAGGGTCATGCCCTGAGCCCAAGGCAGATGCTAAACTGCTGAGCCACCCAGGGATCCCTCTCTCTTTTTAAGGATTTTTATATCTTTCCTGTAATTGTAACATTTTCCTCTCCTTTAAAAGTTTTAAATCTTTATTTCCTACTTCATTCACAATGCCTAGAATGGTATCCAGTGTACAGAGTCATTCACCATATCCTTGATCAATGAAGAATAATCAGTGATGAGGGCTTCTGTTTGGGGCCAAAATAGAGTAAAAGGGATTGAATTCATTTTCCAATCTCAAACAGCCAAAATAATTAGACAAAAGGTATGAAGCAATAGTTTTTAAGATGATGAATCTCCGACAACAAAGGATTATAATCCCTGAGAGTCAGGGAAATATACAAAATAAATCGTACAATGACCCCAAGTCACTACTTCGAGAGGATCACCAGGCAAAAAAGACAGAGCCTGTGAACTTTTGATGAGGAACTATTGCTGAGAATCTAAGAAGACAAAACTCTCTGGAGTTCATGAGACAGAGTAATTAAAAAAAAAGAGAACTACACAAAGACAGAGCCTTAAAGATCTGCAGAGGGTCCCCTTAAATACTAATCAGAGTGCTGAATGCTGCTTATGTATAAAGAAGCTACCTGAGGCCAAAGAAACAACCCTCTAAAAGGGAAATGAAATAAGCTTAATGCTCACACATGGCCTGAATAAGTGCCTGATCCCAATCACACTGGAAGAACTTGTAGTCCACAGGGCACTGGGCAGAGTATTTAGAAAAATAATGTCCCTTTCAGTAGGGGGTAGTTAATAATTAATCCTAGGTTAAATGCTGTCTTGTCATGCCTGATAAATCTTAAGCACAAGAATTTAAGGATCAAACTGTTTCCAGATAAATTAAAAGTCATATCAGAACAAAGCTTAAGAATATTTATAGGTATATAAATAGTTTTTAGGATTATATAAGTTTTACGTAAATCTTTTAGTAAATACAAATTCTACTCTTACATCCCAACAAGGTAAAACTCACAATGCCTGACATGTAATCAAAATGTGCATAGAAAATGTAGGAAAATATGACTCACAAAAAGAAGAAAAAAATCAATCTATAGAAACTGATCCAGAACTGACATAGATTTTGGAAACAGCAGACAAAGGCATCACAGTAGTTGTTATAACTCTATTCCGCATATCAAAAATTAAATATTGACATGGAATTAATACAAAGTCTGAAGTATATGTACGAAGATAAATGGAGAAGTATATTTGGTAACTGTATTTAGCTTAGGAAAGATTTTGGTTAGAATATAGCTATAAGAGTCATCAAATGTCAAAGACATTCAGAATGAGAATAATATATCAGACAAAGAAAAAAGTAGTAAGAATTATCTTGAGTGAATATGTGTGTGTGTGGATGTGTATATGTATCTGTATATATGTGTGTGCATATGGTAAAGGAGTCCATAAAGGAGGAACAGATTCAGGAGTAGACAGTAGCATACTGAAGTGAGGTGAGGTTATCAGGGCACATGTATTCAGAGATGTATAAAATTTAAGTCTATAAGAGAAATCTTTGCTGGAATCACATTTATTCACCATTAACATAGAAATAATAGCTTGTAAAGGGTTGAAATTGCATTAGAGAGCAAGTGGATCCCTCAAGGACTCAGTATGGTGAAGGGAGTGGCGGAACTGATATTAGAATAAAGAGAAATATCTCCTCAAAAGATACATGGCAAAGAGGAAAATGCCTTAGCTATCGTTTGAAGGAAAAGATTCCCAACTTTTGGGAACAATATTGTTGAAAGACTAATAATATTTAGTCATTGAAGGAGATTTTTAAGAAGGGTTAGATTAAGTGGGCAAATAAAATAAGGAAATAGTATAAGACATCTGATTTTATAACATAGAAAGCTATTTTTTGAAGACCATGGCATAATATTTCTGGGGATTAAGACAAATGCTTGTAAAGAGAAATGAATGTTTAAAAATGTTCAACAATACCTTGTGTTTACAAAAGACCTACATCAGTACCCATTTTTTGTTAAACAAAAGAAATCCAAACAGGGTTTGCACTGTTATGAGAAAAGGCAAAAAACATAACTAGCATTCAGTGTGTTGCCAGTAGCCAAGCCCTTACAGAGGCAGCTCATGCCCTGAGCAGCCAGAGTGGTGCCATCAGGCTCCTTCCCCAGGAACCACACTCAGCATGTCAGCATCTCAGCATCAAGCCCTCATGGCTTTGAACTGTGTCTGTGAGCATCTGTGCTTTATCTCCATGTATGTATTTTGTGCATCTGTTAGCAACATACATCCTAATGAATCTGAAAAGCTGAAGAGGTGTTATGGTTTGGATCTGGGAATGCTAACAATGTTTTCATATAACTTAATAGTAATTAATTTGGGTTTTTTTGGTGTTGTTTTACACTGTCTTGGCTTCCAAAAGTTTTCATAGGGATGCTTTCACTTTTAGGTAGGAGGAAACCTGTATTTGTCAAGAGTGTAAGGCATTAGAGATTTAGAGCTTTCTCCATCCTTTTAGACCTTAATCTGGCTTCTCAACAGCCTTATCTAATTTCTGTGGGGCATGAACTAAATATATTATACCACTGTATCTGGCCTTACTATACAGAAATAAGTATACTGTACAGGGAATTTTAGTTCTCACTAGAGGCTAGAATGAACCTCATAGCAATGGTTTCTGTCAGGGCCACTCCTAAGAAATGAAAGACCATAGGAAATTATACTATATTGGTGTGGGGCCCTATCAGTATAAGCAATTTGGTTTTCAAAATGCAATACAAAATCCATGGGCCCACGAGAGGTATATTTATTTATCGGTGAGGGTTTTGAGCAATGGGAAGAGAAAACGTACTTATACACTATTTGTTCTCCAAATTAATGCATGTGAAGATTCTTTAAAATGTTTAAGCTCTATCTTTTTCTGTTCAGATCCAAGAACTATCTCCTTGTGTTCTTTATTACCACATGAACTCTTCCTTGATAATTTCATATGTTCACCATGAGAGAAAGGAAAAGTAGCAACACAATTATACTTGAAATGCCATGGCTCTTAAAAGGCTCTCTTTGTATTGATGGATGGAAGTCTCGCTGCCTTTTCAGTTCCCTAAAACCACTATTAAATGTTAGTCACATCATCACTCATGACCCTAAATCATCCACTGTGTTGCTAGAGTGTACTGGATTCCTGGACAAACTGCATGTGAGCATCAGAAAGAACCAGGGGTAGAGGCACGGTACAGGGCAGAGACAATCTTTGATTACACCTGAGTGATGCTATATAGTGTCATATATCTATATAGGTATACAGATAGATCCATTTTCACACTGATTTATCCTACTCCTTTAAACACGGGGTCCTTCTGTCTTGGGATTGAGACCCACATTGGGCTCCCCACACTCATCGAGGAGTCTTCTTGTCCCTCTCACTCGCCCTCTGTGCTCTCTGTTTCTCTCCCAAATAAATAAAGTCTTTTTAAAAAGTCCTTAAACAGGGGATCCCTGGGTGGCTCAGTGGTTTAGCGCCTGCCTTTGGCCCAGGGCACAATCCTGGAGTCCCGGGATCGAGTCCCGCGTCGCCCTCCCAGCATGGAGCCTGCTTCTCCCTCTGCCTGTGTCTCTGCCTCTCTCTCTCTCTCCCATCAATGAATAAAAACAATTTTAAAAAAAGTCCTTAAACATAGGGTCCTTCTTTGTAATCTTACAATTCTGAATTAGATGGGTGCATACAGCAGTGTTGGATCTTTGCCCTATCCAGGCAGTCCTATATGTTTGCATGGCATTTAACATACGAAAAATAGGCTGAACACTTTCTAGCTTCTAACAAATAGTTTTAATTCTGAGGGAGAAACATTTATTCTTTTACTTGATCACTCTAAATTGTTATTAATAACAGTGTTGCCCAGGAAGAGTATGAGATTTGGCAAAGGACAACATGCATTTAATTTTCAGCCTGATTTCCTACCATATGTGCAGGTAAACCATGTGACTGAACCTTTTGGACTTCAATATCCTCAATAGCCAATGGCAAAATAATAGTGGGAATCTTTGTGGTTTTAGAACGATTGTTATATCAGAAATATGTTTTAAACTTGGTAAGTTTTATGCAATAGTAGTTGGTCTTACAGGGTATTTTTCCCCACATGTATGTCTCCCTTCCTCTGCTAGACAGTGAGCAGGGGTTGAAGGTGTATGTGAATCTCAGGTTTTAGGTTAGGCATACTCCTGGTACGGAGGAAAGGATCTGTGTTTTCTTTCTTTCTTTCTTTCTTTCTTTCTTTCTTTCTTTCTTTCTTTCTTTCTTTCTTTCTTTCTTTCTTTCTTTCTTTCTTTCTTTCTTTCTTTCTTTCTTTCTTTCTTTCTTTCTTTCTTTCTTTCTTTCTTTCTTTCTTTCTTCTTTCTTCTTTCTTTCTTTCTTCTTTCTTTCTTTCTCTCTTTTTTTTTGTTTTTTTCTTGCTATATACCCCCATGTATAACGCCTGCCCAAGATCATGGCTTAAGCAGGTAGATCCATGGTAGTAGTGGAGGCATGTCCAATGCCAATGAAATGATATTTGTTATTAATATAAATATCTTACTATCCAACCACGCCATGCTCTTTCAAGCTAATGAAGAGTTCATTGAAGGGTGGTTTATGGCTCTTGACACAGCCAATCTCTGTGAGGAAAAATTATTTCAGTCAGAATGTGAAAGTTGAGTTAATTCCAAAATGGGCTCAGCAGAAAAAAAGGGCCAGGGGCTTTTTTGCTCCAACTATAGTCAGTCACAGATAAGATTTCTTTTCTTTCTTCTTTCTTTCTTTCTTTCTTTCTTTCTTTCTTTCTTTCTTTCTTTCTTTCTTTCTTTCTTTCTTTCTTCCTTTCTTTCTTTCTTTCTTCCTTTCTTTCTTTTTAAGATTTTGTCTATTTATTTGAGAGAGAGAGAGAAAGAGAGAGAGAGGGAGAGAGAGAACAAGCTAGGGGTGGGACAAAGGGAGAGGAAGAAGCAGGCTCCCTTCTCCCTTCTGAGCAGGGAATCTGACCTGGCACTGCATCCCAGGACCCTGGCTGGGATCATGACCTGAACTGAAGGCAGACACTTACTTGACTGAGCTACCCAGGCTCCCCAAAGATAAGATTTCTTACAGGTTAAAAAGGATCCTTGAGATTTTTTTTTTTTTTTTAATTTACTTTCCTCTTGCTGGTAAAAACTCTTTTGGAACAATTTAGTGTAAAAGGAGTTCAAATCATTTCATCCAAAGCAGAAAAGAGGTAGAGACAGGCCAGCTGTCACAGGTATGGCAGCCAGTTTGATGGAAGCTTTTACTCACTGTTTTGTTGTTGTTGTTGTTTGGGGGGAGAGGCTTATCTATATATTTGGGGCAGGGAAGAATCAAGGTGGTAAATAAAATGGAAATGATAAGATATGACATAAATCAGAAGTCAAGGATATGAGAAAGATATAAATGATTAGGAAGAATGAGGGGAAAAAAAAGAAGAGCATTTAAGTGAAACTTGGTAAATAACAAACCCATGAGTTCTACTGGACTGCATGTGTCTGACAAAGTTCCGGCTATCTCTGATAAGAGGGTTACAGGTTTCTCAGATCTGTTGACTCATTGTTCATGGCCTCTCCTGCCATAGTTTGTGGGTATGTTACCACAGCTGCAGTTGCTTTGAGTGAGGTAAGCAGCAAGTATTAGACAGAAAGGGAAATGATGTGAACTATAATAGAAGATATTAGGATTCTGGATGATTCTTAGAACAGACTTAAACTCTATTTATTTATTTTTTTATTGGAGTTCAATTTTCCAATATATAGCGTAACACCCAGTGCTCATCCCATCAAGTGCCCCCCCTCAGTGCCCGTCACCCAGTCACCCCACCCTCTGCCCACCTCCCTTTCCACCATCCCTTGTTCGTTTCCCAGAGTTAGGAGTCTCTCATGCTAACTCTGGGAAACAAACAGGATTGCTAGAGAGGAGGTGGGTGGGGGTTTGGGTAACTAAGTGACTGGCATTAAGGACACATGATGTGATGAGCACTGGGTGTTATACACAACTGATAAATTATTGGTCACTATATCTGAAACTAGCGATGTATTATATGTTGGCTAATTGAAATTAAATTAAAAAAACAAAATCTGTGGTTTCACATAAAAACAAAGGACAGCACTAAATGGCTGATGGTGAGAAAGGAAGACTTGACCATAGACTATGAAGCCATGCCATCCCTGCTTATCTTAGGAACTGTGATTTAGTTGATATCTAAGCTGATTTTAAAAATCAGGTCATTTATTTTATGTTATTTATTTTAATACATTAGCAAAAATTCATTTTAAATGTGGTATCCTCAGTACTTCAGAAAGGAAAGTAAGTAGATGGGCACAGGAAAAAGATTATGAATGGGGAAGATCACTGCTGATCTGGATTCTGAGAGGAAAGGGATGGGAAAGACCAAGGAGATGGACATAATCTCTTACCTGACTAGCATCAGCTGAAGGAGGCAACAATTCCCTCTCTGACCAAACTTGATCTTTCTTTTGGGGATCCTTGGTATCCCATAACTATTTATGGACCATTTGTCCTTCTACTCATCATTTCTTTCAACTGCTGGATAATGATGCTCTTCCTGCAATTAGATCCCCTCTCTTTGACTATTCTTGATCCTGAAAAGTTGAACTTTCCTGGTGAAAAATCAGTTCCCCTCTGGTCATGTGTAGCCTCTTCTTCTGCCAGGATACCCTTATCTCTACTATAAAATCTTTCTTTTTTCCTACCTTAACAGCCTTCACTACTATTAGGAAATTGTTTATTCATTATTATTTTTCTGCCCTACACATCTTTTTCTCGATAGTATCTCTTTTAGATTTCTCTTTTTTTTCCCCACATGAGCTTTGGCAATAACTAATAATCATTGTTTTTTATTTTATTGTAAAGATCTGGATCAAATATATTTCTTGAAAATCTTCCATATATCCCTTAAAATTTTTCTGACTACTTTTGGCTTCAATGGAAGAAGCAGAACACCCATATAATAACATGATTGAATTATCTTTTTGTATCGGGGGGAATTAATTCCAAAAATTGTTCACTTTCTTGTTTCAAATTCTTATTTACCACAAAACTCCTCTGACATAAATGGACATCTTCTCAAGAGTTGTTCACCACTGCTGCTTTCAGCTGTCACACACTCAACATCTTGCAATCTGTAATCAGGCTTTACTCTCACCAATTCCTTGAAATCGTACTAGCCACTAGTAAAAGTCTAATATTTTTCACTGGACACTAACGAAGATCTTATATTTTAATTTCACATCCTAATCTCAACAGAACAATTGGGAAGGGGCTATGAATCATCATCATCAACAACAACAACACACTAGAGATAATAATAAAAAGAATATTGGAAAAAAGACTCAGAACTGTGAAAATTGTAGTAGGTAGACAAGAATATAATGGGATCAAGGCAAATGAAGGAGAAGAAAGTTTACAGAAGGGATTTGATCGCTAGTGGCAAATGAAACAGTGTATTAAAAGCCTGGGGTTTTTAAGTAAGACAACTTGAGTTTGAATCTCTGCTTGGTTAGAGACTAGTTTGGACAAATTACTCAAACTACCTTATGCCATAGGTTCCTAAAGTGTGAAGTGCAAACCATACTAGTAGTCATTCTGTTGGGTTCTTATAATTAAATAGTATTTTGTGAGCATTAAATTATAGAAATCAGTTAACATAGGATATAACTCATGGTAAATACTCAAACATTAGTTAAGCAATGTAAATAACTGGGAACTACAATGTGTTTTTTGGGTTAAAAATCCAGATGATTGAAGGCCGTCACTCTGATCAAGTAGACTACATGTTGGAGATAAAGCTAGAGAAGAGATTCAATACCAGAACTCTTCTCTTTTTAGTTCTTTCTCTTTTGACTCTAATAGAATGACTGACAGTGAAACGAAACATATAGCCTGATACGTATGCATGTATTTTTGAGCTCCTGGTTCATGATTGCATTTCAGTCTTTTGTACCTAAAAGAAAAGTAGCTATGAGCTAGTTCTATCCCAAGCTATATGGACAGAGAATTTGAATAGTAAAATGCCTCTACCAATGTACCAGCTGGTTCGTGGCATACCTGAGGCTAGAACTTAGATAGAGCCTCATACCTAGTTTAGTTCTCTTCCAGTGCACTATGCAGGTTTAAGATAGTTTGGCAGGTTTATTTTCTTAATGCTTCCATAGACACATCATATATTAATAGTTTCAAAACATTTTTTTCTGAATCTGCATCTCCTACATTATTCCTTCTGTTGGTTAGTGGCATCACATTTTTCCAGACAGTATGTCTCAAATGTTGCATGCCTTTCAATTTTACCTCATATAGCCTATCACCTGGAATTATCTATTTTATTTTATTTTCTAACATATTTCTTCTCCATCCCCCTTCTTCACTGTTAAAATCATGTTTCTAGTGCTGCTTTGGTTTGTTGCCAAAGCTTCCTACAGTAACTCAGGTAGTTATTCTTCACCTTTTCAATCTATCTTTTTGCCTTTTAAGCCATATTTACTCAACAAAAATATATTAAGTTAGATGTTGGAGATATACTCATAGCTATCATGGAACTTCAGACATATTGGTGAAAATATTTTAAAACGTGCAACTAGGAATTGTATTGGTGTGCTATTGAGAAGTAGAGAATAAAAAATAAGCATCAGCGAAGACTTTGAAATCATAAACCTTAAATTTTGATTCTATTATGTTCTCCTTTAAACTGTGGTAAAATATTAGAGATACAGTAAATATTTTTTAAAAGATATTATTTATTTATTCATGAGAGACACACACAGAGAAAGAGAGGCAGAGACACAGACAGAGGGAGAAGCAGGCTCCATGCAGGAAGCCTGACGTGGGACTTGATCCTGGGTCTCCAGGATCACGCCCTGGGGCAAAGGCAGGCGCTAAACCCCTGAGCCACCCAGGGATCCTCCAGTAAATATTGTTGAATAAGAAATCAATTCTTAGTATAGAGAACTAAACTCAAAGCCTTTAGCTTGACTTTTAAAACTCTGAATCTTAAGGCACAATCTATTTGTCCATTCATATTTCTCATGTGTCTAAGCCATTAAGACTCTACAGGACTTGATTTTTGCAATGACTTAAACATTTTTTGTTTTATGTTTTTACTTGCCTTTGCTCTTTTTGCTAATGATAGTCTCTTGAAAGTGTGTTATACTGGCACTGGGTGTTATACTGTATGTTGGCAAATCAAACTTCAATAAAAAATATATAAAAAAAAGAAAGTCTAAAGGTTTTCTGATAAACAAATCTACTGACAACACTTCAGTGATTCTTTGCATTACCTCCTACTTAAAGGTAATGTCTTTTCTGTGTTATATACATCTGACTGTATGTTTCCCATCATTCTTATCCTGATCTACTTTGAAGGGTGATTGCTTGTGTCTATGTCCCATGATCTTCACAAGAGTAGGAGTTCCTTGAAATAGGGGATATATATGGTTTATATTTAATTTCTTCTTTAGTATAGTATTTATCACAGAAGACCTTAAAGAAATATTCATTAACTTATTTAACTCTTGCATGTGTTTGCAAGTCATTTTTTGTTGTTATTTATTTACCTATGAGCTGCCTTTTTCTTTCCTCCAGTAATGGTATTCAAGTTTGACCAGAAAAGGAAAAAGGAAGGGAAAGAAAGGACAAAATTTGAACACAAGCTCGAAGGAATAAATGGGAGAAAAATGCAGTGGAGACAAGAGAGAATGAAGGGAGAAACGTAATGTGTGTGGAAGATAGGACAGTGTATGCTGAGTTAGAATGATGTTAGAGGAGTCATTCTTTCGCATAGTATTGTTTCAACTGCATACTAGGACTATGGAAAGAGAGAACATGATTTCAATTTGTACAATGTTAATACAGCACAGGGCAAAGCAAGGACTGTCTAGACATCTATTTCTCTTTCTCTCCAAGTTATTTTCAGGTGGTGATGAAAGACTTTATATTAAATTACAGAAATAATGGTTATTAATGACTTGGTGGTTGAACTCTACAAAGGCCATACCAATATTCTGAACACTTTATTTCTGGAGTGTGTGATTAATCACCAGAAAGAGATCAAGGTTAATCAGTGGAAATGATCATTCAAACAAGAAGGAAAGGCATGTTGTGCAAGAGCATTTAAGAGACTTTCATGTATGATGCTAAGTCAATAAGTATAATGTATCAACCATAGTCTAGACCAAATTATAAACCCATAAATGTTCATTATTATAGTTATAACCATTAGCATTACCAGTAACATTAGCTCTATAAAATCATGGTAACTTTCATGTCAGTGAAGTTTATCTGGCTTGTCATCTTGAATCATTACTGATTACCAATCCTTTTTTAAGACAATAACTTTATTGTAATGCCAAAATTCATACTTAAACTTGATAAAATAACTCTGATTTTTCATTCTATCTCTATTTCTCTCTCTCTCTTTCTCTCCTTCTCTCTCTCTCTCTCTCTCTCACTTTTCAATTCCAGTGTCCAGTACCAGAAGAAAGAGTAAAAGATGACAATCTCTTCAAACCACACCAACCTTAGAGATATTTGCTACACCATGATTGGGATCCCAGGACTAACAGATGCACACATATGGATTTCCATCCCATCTGTTCCATGTACATAGTTGCTGTTGTAGGCAATACCCTCTTATTATTTCTGATCTTCACTGAAACGCAGTCTTCATGAGCCCATGTGCCTCTTCTTGTCCATGTTGTCTCTGGCAGATATCTTTCTCTCCACAGTCACCACGCCAAAGATGCTAGCAATCTTCTGGTTCCAAGATGGGGTATTTCTTTTGGTTGTTGTGTGTCCCAGAGGTTTTTTATACACTTCATCTTTGTGGCAGAGTCTGCCATATTGCTGGCCATGGCATTTGACCACTATGTAGCTATTTGTTATCCACTAAGATATACTACCATTTTAAGCCTCTCAATCTTTGGAAAAATGGGCATTGCATCTGTGATTAGGAGTTTTTTCATCTGTTTCCCTTTGGTTTTTCTGGTTTATCAGCTTACTTACTGTAGAAGAAATATTATTGATCATTCATATTGTGAACATTTGGGCATTGCCAGGTATGCCTGTGATAGCATCAAAGTCAACATCTACTATGGGGTGATTGTGGCACTTTTTCTACATGCCTGGATGTGGTATTTATCATCATTTCCTATGCCCTTATACTCTGTATGGTGTTTAGAATTTCTTCTCAAGATGCCCAACTCAAGGCTCTGGGTGCTTGTGACTCCCATGTCTGTGTTATTTTACTGTTCCATACTCCAGCCTTTTTTTCATTCTTTGCTCACCAATTTGGAGGCCAGAATATACCACTCCATGTACATATCCTCCTTGCCAATCTTTATGTGGTGGTACCATCCACTCTCAACCCAATCATTTATGGAGTTAAGACCAAGGAAATTCAGGAGAAGTTTATCCAGATCTTTTCTGTGAGCAAGAAATTATACTGATGTCAACTATATAGTTTAATTTTTCATTTTCTCCGTAACTGTACTAATTGCAGAGTACTTCAAATTATATCAGATATTTTTATATTATGCCAATATTAGGAGAGGACAATAACAGTAAGTTTTTGAGGTCATATTAAAATCTTATTTATTTATTTTATTGCTGATTTTGTTCAGGACAGTATCAGATCAAGGACACTTTAGACTATAAATATTGAGTTTAGTTACAACAGATTTAAAGCACAATAACTCAATAACTATCTTCAGTTTCATATTGACACAGAAAAATCGGAAAAGTAAAGAAAAGGAAAAGGAAAAATACAACCCATGCACTAAAAAAATGGATAAAATGGAATCCCAAATAAATAGGCTTTCAGACCATTTTTTCATGTTATTTTTTATAGTTCAGAGAAAATAATACATATTTAGCATTGTGATCTAGTAGTTGAGTATTTGAGTTCTAAGTTTAAGTTTTTTTTTTTTAATTTTAAGTTTTGAATTTCAGATGAATCGCCTTGGTAAAGAGTATTTACCTTCTTTGGGTTTCTATGTATTTATCTTTATAGTAAGCATTATGTATTACATATTTTATAAGGTTGCTGAAAGTATTAAATGAGACGATTTACACAAAGCTTCTAAAATAGTACATAGTACACAGTGAAAATCAAAGAACGTTACTTATTGCTATTATTGCCAGTAATATATTCAATCTGTATCCCACAAACACTGGACCTACAGGGTAAAGAAAGGAGGTTTCTTTCTCCACATAATGTCAGATATGAGACATAATGATTTAGGTAATCTTGGGGCATCAAACATTTTGACTTTTCAGTGTGAAGCAAGAGAAAGGTTTTTTTTTTTTATTTTTTAAAAGATTGTATTTATTTATTCCTGAGAGAGAGAGAGAGAAGCAGAGACATAGGCAGAGAAGCAGGCTCCATGCAGGGAACCCGATGTGGGATTCAATCCCAGAACACCAGAATCATGCCCTGAGCCAAAGGCAGATGCTCAACCACTGAGCCACTCAGAAATCCCAGGAGAAAGATTTTGTTAGAGATAAAAATTTAAGAATTAATAGCATATATGTTAGTTAAAGCATTGGAATCCATATCTGCTCCTCAAATCAAATGTAAAAGTAGTAGTAACATCCTGGTCATTATGTAAATGTATTATGAATTGCATTTTTTTCATGATAGGAGCCATAATTATGACTGTTACTGGCAATAGTAAAAGATACTCATCAGGGAATTAAAGCAACATGGGATGTCAAATGACATAAATATCTAATAAAATATTTGTTAAATATGAGCCACCCAAGCACCCCTAAATTTAAAATGTTTTAAAGAGAAATTCAGGTTATAACATGGTATATATCAGGGAATCTCAAATAAATGAGTGGATGTAGGGATACCTGAGTGGTCCAGTGGTTGAACATCTGTCTTTGGTTTGGGGTGTGGTCCCCGGGTCCTGGGATCAAGTCCCATTTGGGGGTCCCTTCCAGGAGTCTACTTCTCCCTCTGCCTCTCTCTCTGTGTCTCTCATAAATAAAAAAAATCTTAAAAAAATAAGTGGATGTACATACACATAAATATTTGTATATGGAATCATATATACATAAATATTTGCACAAAATTCTGGAAGAATATATAGAATTTTACTGATATTATGTAAATTTTTAAAAAGAACCATTTAATTGCACATTTTAAAGGTCATGTTGAGGTTGAGAATTGATATAAATGGAGAAAGCTTGACTTATGCCAAAAATATGTGAACATTATTTTATAATAAATAGAAGTTGCCAAAATTGAGAAGTATTACCATAAAGAGTTAGTTGAAATCTATCAGAATATATCTATATATCTATATTTAATAAAGATATATTTTTTTAATTTTTAGAAAAGATTTTACTTATTTATTCATGACAGACACACACACACACACACACACACACACACACACAGACATAGGCAGAGAGAGAAGCAAGCTCCATTCAGGGAGCCCAATGTGGGACTCTATCCCAGGAGCCTGGGATCACGCCCTGGGCCAAAGGCAGGTGCTCAATTGCTGAGCCACCCAGGCGTCCCAAAATATTTAAATTCCATATATATTCCATATATTTGAAATACCAAGACACTTTTGCCTTTGGAAAACTACTGATTTTTTTTTCCTCCACTAAGTCTACTGTCATTAAGTGTTTCTGTTAGAGTGTACCGCCAGAATAAGGGTTAGGAAGAAGGAGATTTGGAGGCAGAGGAAGTTCCTTTTAGACACAAGAGAGGAGTAGGAGAACCCCTTTCAGCATGAGACTGAGAGAGACACAGATGGGAAAGAAGAGGGAAGATACAGCCTTCAAGGTCCCAGTTTCAACTGCACACTCTCTGGCCCTCATTCAAAGTGTCAGGGCATAAAGACAAAGAAACCCAATGAATTTTGATCAGGAAGCTAAAAGTGAAGGGAGATGAATACCTAATTTTCTGCTTAAATATCTAAGGGAGATTTCTTAGCAACTTGTCTCATGTCATCATGGGAGAGCAGCATTAGAGTAAAGATGACCATGTGCCTATTCAGTCAGAGAACCGGTACCCTTCTGTATCACAAGGGCAACAAATGAATTTAGGAGTTCTTCACAGCACTGTAGGGAACATAAGCACCATGGCAAATGCTGACCAGGGTGGTTGAAAAAGGAGTTGATTTATCTAGGGTAAAAGGGTTCTGTAGCCAAGGGCCAGAGACACAAGTGTTACAGTTGGGGAAGTAAGAGAAAATGGGTCAGGTTTCAGAGCTTGTTGAGTAATATCCAGTATTTTGGATGCCTCAATAAGAGGGACCCAAGAGAAAATTATCGGATTTCAGCAGAAGCTGCAGAAAAGGATAGAGACCCACACAGAATGAGGAGGAAAGATGAGGTTCATTCAACAAGGCTCAGCCATGTACTACAGATGCAGACCAGGGGCCCATCCATGTCTCATCCAATTCCTCAGTGTTGGTGGACATGTTGGCTTCCCCTTGAATGCAAGTGATAAGGGAATCATCTGGGAGTAGGAGTGAGTGGCAGAAAGCTATGGAAGAAGCTATGGAAGAAAGTAGCAGAGAGTATCAATTTCCGATTGACAGAAATGTTACTGAAATAGATTAGGTTTTGCCATAGAAAATACATTTTTTAAACTTGAAAACTTTAATTGACCTATAAGTAGGAAATCAGAGTTTTGGACAACCATTGGCATAGATAGATTATCTTGGAACAAGGCAACACTAAAAATCAAAACAAAACAAAACTCACCACTTTTGACTTTTTGAGATAAAGTACAAAGCCTATTACATAGGATTTGGTATATCATAATACTGGCTGAGAGAAGAATGCCCTATTTAAGATTATTGGCTCAACTGGTAATGCATTTGAAAACCTATATTTACATTAATACACAACTTAAAATTCTTAACTCATATCATGAACTGGACCAACAACAAAAACAAGTTGAACAATGGGCTACAAGGCTATATAAAATGAAATTGTAATAACGAAGGTAATAGTGGTATGAAGCTGCACTGTCCCACTGTTATTCGCCAGTAATTTAAAATGCCCTTATTCAATTTGCTCATCTGCTAACTTGGATGATTATGATCTACCCTGTAGAATTGTTCTGAAGACTAATAGTGATAATCACTATCAAGGTAGTATTTGACAGTGTCTAGCATAAAATAGGTATCTGATAAATATAAACTAAGCATTATTTTTACAGTGATGATGATGATGATGATTACCATGAGTGTGATTATTGCTACATTGTCAAAAGTAAAGATACAAACATCAAAAACAAACCCTACCACTTTGGGGAAAACACTTTTATAATCATATAGTATGTATACTTTTAGCAACCTTATTCAAAATCAAAACTGTAAAACACCAACATTGATAAATGAACAGTTTACGTGATACCATAAAATAAGATTCAGCCATAAAAATAAACTGTGCATATAGGTAAGAACAAAAATGTATCTCAAAGGCATTATTTTTTTTTAACAAAGTGGCATTTTTTTAAAAATTTTTATTTATTTATGATAGTCACAGAGAGAGAGAGAGAGAGGCAGAGACACAGGCAGAGGGAGAAGCAGGCTCCATGCACCGAGACCCCGATGTGGGATTCAATCCCGCGTCTCCAGGATCGCGCCCTGGGCCAAAGGCAGGCGCTAAACTGCTGCGTCAACCAGGGATCCCCTCAAAGGCATTATTGCAAGAGAAAGAATCCAGACATAAAGATTACATTGTTTATAATTTTATTTACATGATGCTCTCTTAAAGGGAAAGCTGAATGACAAATCAGTTTAGTGACTTTCAGAACCTGGGTTGTGGCAGCAGATTGACCTCAAAGTGGTAAAAGGACACTTTTGGGAGTGATGGAAATATTCCAGATCTTTATTATGATGATGACTGCATGACTATAAATGTTTTTTAGAGCTCATCTAAACAGAAAAAATAACTATTTGTAAGTATACCTCAGAAAACTTGCCTTGCATACATCATTTACATTGATTATATAAATTTAATTATAGCAATAATATTTTGAGGAAACCCACATACCAACAGAGTCTAAATATGTCCACTATATTGCCATCCAGGATTTACATTAGTGATCTTTATGTTTTTATTTATGAGATAAATATTTTATGATGGTTGCATAACCATTTAATAAACTTCATAATAAAATGTTTAGAAGGAAGATTAGAAAGAAATTTCATGTGATTTGAAACTAAAGCACAGAATATATCCAGATTCTATCACTTACTATGTCTTCAAAATATGATTTCTCATTTAACCTTCATGTGTTTTTAACTATCCATGTATGTAACAAAAATAACAGGGGTGCCTGGGTGGCTCAGTGGTTGAGATCTGCCTTTGGCTCAGATAGTGATCCTGAGGTCCTGGGATGAAGTCCCGCATCAGGTATCCCACGGGGAACCTGCTTCTCCCTTTACCTAGGTCTCTGCCTCTCTCTCTGTGTCTCTCATGAATAAATAAACTCTTTAAAATGATAACAATAATATCCACAATTAAAATAACCACCATCATAATAATAATGATGGATAGATAAATTAGAAACATATTTAGGGGCACCTGGGTGGCTTAGTCAGTTAAACATCTGACTCTTCAACTCAGGTCGTGATCTCAGGGATGTGAGATTGAGCCCCATGTTAGACCCCGTGCTGTGTGAAGCCTGCTTGAGAGTCTCTCTCTCTCTCTCTGTCTCTGTCTCTCTTTCTCTCTCTCTCTCAAAAAAATTTTACTTAAAAAACATGTATCACTTGGCCATAGTAATACTTTATGCTTTTTCTCTCCTTTTTTTTTCCTTAACTGAGGCTGGAAATATAAATGATATGTAGACTCATAGGAAATATTTTCAAATAGTAGTTGCTATTTGTATTATTTGGATAAACAAACTAATCACAATAGTCAATTTTTATACCTTGGCAATTACTGTTTGTAGTATCTTTAGTTCAATTATGATTCATCAGAAAGGAGTAGGGAAAAATTGCTTGGCTGGTAGGCATCCTTGTATCAAGATTAGGTTTTTGTTGTTTGTCTCACTACTTTTCAAATGGTCCAAATATTCCAATTTCTTTTTTTTTTTTAATTTTTATTTATTTATGATAGTCACAGAGAGAGATAGAGAGAGAGGCAGAGACATAGGCAGAGGGAGAAGCAGGCTCCATGCACCGGGAGCCCGATGTGGGATTCGATCCCGGGTCTCCAGGATCGCGCCCTGGGCCAAAGGCAGGCGCCAAACCGCTGCGCCACCTAGGGATCCCCAAATATTCCAATTTCTTTATGATAGTTACTCCCTTATATGACCTTGTGTCTAAAGTGGATAGCAAGGAGAATGGCTGAACAATAAACAATAATGCTACCTAGAGTAGTAGAAATGGACTAAGATCATTGTCAACATTTTAGTAATTGCTTAAAGGACTTAAACCAGTAAAATTTAACTTTTCTGTAGTGGGTGGATCCCGCTACCTTCACTCAATTGGACATAATAAGATACACATTTTAGTAGTGAATGCATTTTATACATTAACATGATTCTCAGACAAAATAGATATATATTTTCTGATTTATAAAACTGTTCATAATATAGCCCAGTCAGTTTCATTGAGTTATGGTTGTGGGGAGAAACAGAGAGGGAGTAACATGGAAAACATACAAAAAAAGTCATCAAATATATTTATTATTTACTGACTCTTACCCTTTTAAGCTCCACTTGTTGACTTGTATATACATTCACAGTTGACCTCAAGACTTACATTCTTTTCAGATAAAACAATCTCTGGACTCTCCTTCGTATTTGTTGGGTCTTGATACTATAAATGATGGGGTTCATCAGGGGTGGGAAAAGGATATAGATGTTGCCCATGAGGACATGAACCAATGGTGAGAGGTGTTTCCCAAAGCGATGCACCATAGTCAGACCAATGATTGGGATGTAGAAAACTGAAACAGCACAGATGTGAGATACACAAGTCTGCAAAGATTTGATTCTCTCCTCCCGTGATGCAATAGCTAAGACTGCATGCAAGATCATGATATAGGAGATAAGTATGAGCACTGCATCCAACAATAGGTTGCTGATTACTAGGGCCAGACCATAAATGCTGTTGAAACGGATGTCTGAACAGGCCATCCTAATTAAGTCTTGGTGCAGGCAGAAAGAATGAGAAAGGATATGGGGGTGGCAATAATTTAAGAACTTTAGACGAATGATAACTGGAGGTATGAGTAAAGAACTCCTACATAAGATTGTCACCCCTATTTTCATGATTTTGTCATTAGTGAGGATGGAAGAGTAGCGTAATGGGTTGCAAATGGCAATGTAGCGGTCAAAAGCCATAGCAAGGAGGACAGAGGACTCCATAAAGGACAGACCATGGATGAAGTAGGACTGGGCAATGCAGGAATCCAGGCTGATCTCACGAATGATCCCCCACAGCACCCCCAGTACCGTGTACATAGTGGACAGCCCCATGCACAGGTCAGTGAGGGCCAGCATGGCCAGGAAGTAGAACATGGGCTGGTGCAGGCTCGGCTCAGTCCGGATCACATGCAGCACCATGCAGTTTCCCAGGAAGACCATAGCATAGATGGAGGAGAAAGGGATGGAGATCCAGAGATAGTGAACTTCGAGGCCAGGAAAACCAGTGAGAATAAATCTGGAACTACTGACATTCAAGATAGAGATGGGAGACATTAGTAGATGATTGAAAATATTCCTAGAAAGTTGCTACAAATTAAATTGATTTATAATCCTTGAATTTCTAGTAATGTTTGTTTGCTTTGAAAGGAAAATAAATTAAAATATAATACAATTTCCTTAAGTGTCATAAACTCAAGAAACACAGAAACCTGTTTCTGTATTCCTTTGGGCAAAAATCCATTGCCTTGACAGAAATTTTTGAAGAACAGTGAGTAGATA
This sequence comes from Canis lupus familiaris, assembly GCF_011100685.1. Lineage (NCBI taxonomy): Eukaryota > Metazoa > Chordata > Mammalia > Carnivora > Canidae > Canis > Canis lupus. The sequence goes on from NC_049242.1 coordinate 28,287,097, forward strand.
TTCCAAGAGACTAGGGTTTTTAATGCAGAAATAATGATGATAATGGGTCCACAGGGTTTGGATTTGGGGCTGGACTTCGGGAAGTCTCTGTTCATTCCTAAAATAAGATAATGCATGATCTGTGTATTCTTTTGCCATGGCGGTCATTATCCTCAGTAAACTGTGCAATGCATTGCTAATTTTTCTCTTGGGTCCCACAACTGTTTCCATAACATCCCAAAGGAAATGGACTGATTAAAGTAATCTAACTTTGCAGAACATTACAATTTAACCAAGAGAGTCCTAACAAGCTAGAAGGAATGAGAACTTCTTTTTTTTTTTTTTTTTTTTTTGCGCCTTCCACATTGTTTAGCCCCTCTCTAAATCATGTACCTTTTTAGTTGTACTTCTTATATTTTTCTTAATTTTTATGTATCTCATTCTGTTTGAGATTTCTCCTTTTTCTGACTCTTACAATGTTTTTATCTTTTACACCTTTTTATACAATATAAGTGATTTTTTAAACTGGAAACTGGGACACCTGGGTGGCTCAGTGGTTGAGTGTCTGCCTTCGGCTCAGTGCATGATCTTGGGGTGCCAGAAACTGGGACACCTGGGTGGCTCAGTGGTTGAGTGTCTGCCTTCGGCTCAGTGCATGATCTTGGGGTGCCAATCAAGTCCTGCATCGGGCTCTCTGCATGAAGCCTACTTCTTTTTCCTCTATGTCTCTGCCTCTCTTTGTCTCTTGTGAATAAATAAACTGGAAATTACTAAACCAATACTTCATCTCAGGTAATAGCTAGAGAGAGGACAGTTAAATCAAATGGTACATATTTATTTAACTTCCTAAAATACCTGCCAATGCGTCTTCCAAGGCAACCTACCATTTGACATTGGGACCAGCAGTGTTCTAGGCTGATACTTTGTATGGCCAAGTTTTTATTTGTTTGTTTTCTTTTGTTTTGCTATGTTGATAGATGTGTAGGGATGCATCATTGTGGTTTTTAACTTGTACTTCTCTTATGATATTTTTTGCATCTTTCCACATGCTTACTTGTTGTATATATACCTCTTGGTGAAGTGCTTGTTCAAACAATTTTCTCTTTTGTGATGAAGTTCTTTTCCTCTTCCTGAATTTGATGAGTTATTTACACATTTAGATTACAAAACCTTTAGCAAATACATGATTTGCAAATTGTTATTTTCAGGTTGTAAATTGTCCTTTATTTCTCTTAATAGTGACTTCTGCAAAACATAGTGTTGTTTTTTAATGTTGACAGATTCTAATTTATATATTTTTTTCTTTGAAGGTGTGTGCTATTTTTGTTATATGTACAAAGTCAGTGTCAAATCCAGGGTCACAAGTGTTTCTCTTGTTTTCTCCTAGAAGTTGTATGTTTTACCTTTGGTTCTATAATCCATTTTGAATTAATTTTTATGTATGATGCAAAGTTTATTTTTAACTTCCAGCACTTCCATTTTGAAAAAAACTACCCTTTCTCAATTGGTTTGTCTTTGAATTTTTGCCAAAATCATTTGAATATATTTATGTGGTGTGTCTGACCTCTCTATTTTGGTATTAATCTATGTTTCCTTTCACAACACCACACTACCTTGAATATTGTGGCTTTATTTAAAAAAGTCTTAAGATCCAGCAAAGTCCTCTAAATTTCTTCTGGCTACTATAGTTACTTTGCCTATATATGTAAATATTGGAATACATTTGTAATTATGTGGATAAAATTTGCTGAGATATTAAGACTGTGTTGAACCAAAAAAAAAAAAAAAAAAAAAAACAAAAAACTGAGGAAAATTAGCATGTCTTCCAATCCATGAAAATGGGGTACATTTAAATTTGTGTATTCTTTGATCTTCCCATTATTAATATGTAGTTTTCATTCTAACATTTTGAGCATTTTATTTTAGGTTTGATGCCAAATATTTGATTTTTAGGGTGCAATTATAATGGCATTAATTTTTTTATTTCAAAATCAAATTGTTAGGTTTATGTTTTGCATTCTAATATATAAAGGTCTTGGAAGTTATCACTCCTATTTTTATAGTAACAACAATATAAAAATGCATAATACAGCAAAATTAGAGTTTCTTTATTCCTACAGGTGAGGTGAGGGACATTTGAAACTATGATGCTGAGCCTTCCCCACCTCTATTATTTTTTCCCCATTAGTGACTAATGCAATTCTATCACAGGAATTTTGAAATAAAAATATATGAAATCTTGCTATCTCAAAGATTCTATTCTTACTTTTTTCCATGCTATAAAATTATGACCTTTTCCACATAAAACTCTCATTCTTCACTTTTTCACTGAATATCATTTGGATTTCTTCATGGTATTTTATTTTATTTTATTTTTCTTATTTACTTATTCATGAGACAGAGAGAGAGAGAGAGAGAGAGAGAGAGAGAGGCAGAGACACAGGCAGAGGGAGAAGCAGGCTCCATGCAGGGAGCCTGACATGGGACTGGATCATCCCGGGTCTCCAGGATCAAGCCCTGGGCGGAAGGCGGCACTAAACTGCTGGGCCACCAGGGCTGCCTCCTTCATGGTATTTTAAATTCTTCATAGTCTACAGGAAAATATTTTAGTTTGGAAACTCCTGCAAAAGCCTTATTGAGAACTGATGGTGCTTCTCCTAGAGCAATGATTGTGAAAATGGATATAAGGTATAGAATAATATTAGGACCTATGGACACACCTTAATAATTGCATGTGCCTTCCTGAACAGAGTAGTTTCATAGTTGATGCTCATGTTTTTGTTTTGTGAAATCAAATTGATGATGAGATAATGCAAAAAAGAGTATTATTTATGCAATGAGATCCTGGAAACCTCATTGAACACATTGAGTTTGACATATCTGTAGAGCATTTTTAAATCCATTACAAATATTGAGTAAGTACCCCTAGTGTTTCAGACACAGTGCTAGGCACTGCTCAGGTACAGGAAAGCAGTGGAGAGCAAAACAAGTACTTTGCCTTGTATAACAGGTGACACAGATATAAATTATACATACATCATGTTAAAAATTATGATTAATATCATTAGTGAGAAATCAGGAATGCAGTGACAAGCCTAACTGGGGACTCTAATCAGAGTAAAGAGGAATTGGGTAGTGAGTGCCCTGAGAAAGTAACATATAGTTGAGCCTTGAAGAGTGAGGGTAAGCAACCAGAGGAATATGAAAAAGAAGGAGTTTTCAGTCAATCAGAAGAAGAAGCAAAAACATTGAGAATACACCACACTCTATGAAAAGTAAGTGAATAAGCAACTATGAGATTCAGGCATAAAAGTAAAAAAAAAGTAGATAGGAGCAATGTTAGGAAAGATGAGTTTTAATCCTTAGGGCGATATGCAACTACTAGTGAATTGCAATCAGAATGGTGAAAAATCAATCATATATGTTAAGATCAGTCCTGTACCAATTAGATATGAAGGATAAGAGTTGACAGCAGAAGACAAGAGAGAAGTGTCTTAATAAAAGCATACAATAGTGATTGAACAAGGGTCTGCTCAAGGAGTTGCAAGAAATGGGCACATACGAGATATATTTAATAAGTGGGGTCAAAAGGTGTGGTGATTCATTGATTGTGAGGAATAAGAGAAATTGAGATGCCAGTCATGTTTAGATTTTTATTTTTTATTTTTTATTTTTTTAAAATATTTTATTTATTCATGAGAGACACAGAAAAAGAAAGAGAAGCAGAGACAGGTAGAGGGAGAAGCAGGCTCCATGCAGGGAGCCTGACACAGGACTTGATCCCAGGTCTCCAGGATCAGGCCCTGGGCTGAAGGCAGCGCTAAACTGCTGAGCCACCGGGGCTGCCCATGTTTAGATTTTTAAAATGAGAAGCTACAGAGATCCTATAGCCATTTTCTAAGATAACCAAAGTGTGGATGAATGGGAATTGTTTTTGATATAGTCTTTTTTATTTATTTGTTCTTCCCAAGGTACATTGAAGAAGAGATGTTCAGCAGGGGTTAGATATAGATATCATGTAGCTGATGAGAAGAGTAAAGCTGGATAAGAAATTTACAAGTCATGGTCATAAACATGGTATTTGAGATCATGAGGATGAAAGCCTTGATCAAGCATGAGTATGCTAAAATACTTGAACATTAAAATAGAATATAGTCAAATCATCAAAAAATGTCTGAAAAGAAAGTGATAAAAATATTAGGGAAACATTAGATGAATGAATCAAAATGGAAAGGTATTTTAAAGATAGATAAAAGTATGTCAAAATCATGCGAGAATGACCTAAATTTATTGAAATACAATTAACACCACCATGAATTCACCATTTTTAGTATATTTTCAGTTTTGCAACCATCTCCAGAATCTAATTTTAGAATATGGATCACGTAAAACAGAAAACTTATTCCTGTTTAGAACCACTTTCTATTTTCACCCCCAATCTTTGGCCACCACTTTTCTACTTACCGTCTCTATAGATTTTCCAGTTTGGAAATGTCTTACGTATAGAATCATACAGAACATGTTTTTTGTTTTTTGTTTGACTTCTTTAATTGAGCATAATGCTTTTGATGCTCATCCATATTGTAACACATATCAGTGTTCCAATTCTTTGCTGAAAAGTACAATATCATATACCTATGAAAAACTATTTTAAATGATTAAGGAGTTAATACTTATTCATCAAGAGTATTACCATTTTCTAGTGGGTGGAACTCTAATGGATTATATTGCAATTAAAATGTGCAGGATCTTCATCCTTTTTTCAGGACCTGCATGCAGAGTGTCATGTTTTCCATGTGGCATTCTATTGGTAGTCTTCTTTAACTCCAATGCTTCCATGTATTCGTTGGTTGATGGCCATTGTTTCTATTTATTGACTATTGTGAATAAAGCTGTGATAAGCAATCATGTATAAGTCTTGGTACAGACATATGTTTCAATTCTTTTGGGTAGACACCAGTGGGTCATGTGAATATTTTTTTTTTTTTTTTTTTTTAGCATTTTGGAGAACTGCTAAACCATTTTCCAAAACTGCTGCAATATTTTCATTCCCACTATCAGCATATTATGATTGAAATTTCTTCATAATCTCACCAACACTTATATTATGTTTTTGAATATAGCCAATCCAGTGGGTATGAATGGTCTGGTGGTTTTGGTACACATTTCCTTAAAGATTAGTAACTTATAATATTGTGATTTTACTCATAATTTTTATTTAGTTTTAAAGGTCTTCTACATATTCTGCATGAGTCATTTACCAGATCTATGATTTACAAATATTTTCTCCCAGTCTCTGGGTTGTCTTTTCACTTTCTTGAGGGTGCCTTTAAAGTGTAAATAACTTTGATTTAGTGTAATTTTTCTATTTTTTTCCTTTTTTAAAAAAAGATTTTATTTATTCATGAGAAACATACAGAAAGAGGCGGAGACATAGGCAGAAGAAGAAGCAGCCTCCTTCTTGGGGAGCCTAATGCAGGACTGGACCCCTGGATTCAGGGATCAGGACCCGAGCCAAAAGCAGATGCTCAACCACTGAGCCACCCAGGTGCCCTATTTTTTTCTCTTATTCCTCAGGCTGTTGGTATTGTACCTAAAAGTGTAATCCAAACTCAAAAGATTTATACCTACGCTTTCTTCTAAGAGTTTCATAGTTTTGTATTCCATTTAGGTCAGTAATGCACTGAAAGTGAGTATTTGAGTATGGTGTATGTATGCAGGGGTTTATTTATTTTTATTTTTATTTTTTTAATTGGAGTTCAATTTGCCAACATATAGTATAACACCCAGTGCTCATCCCATCAAGTGCCCCCCTCAGTGCCCATCACCCAGTCAACCCTACCCCCCACCCACCTCCCTTTCCACCACCCCTTGTTCGTTTCCCAGAGTTAGGAGTCTCTCATGTTCTGTATCCCTCTCTGATATTTCCCACTAAGTTTTTCTCCTTTCCCCTTTATTCCCTTTCACTAATTTTTATATTCACCAAATGAATGAGACCATATAATGTTTGTCCTTCTCTGGTTGACTTATTTCACTCAGCATAATACCCTGCAGTTCCATCCACGTCGAAGCAAATGGTGGGTATTTGTCGTTTCTAATGGCTGAGTAATATTCCATTGTATACATAGACCACATCTTCTTTATCCATTCATCTTTCTATGGACACCGAGGCTCCTTCCACAGTTTGGCTATTGTGGACATTGCTGCTAGAAACATCGGGGTGCAGGTGTCCCGGCCTTTCATTGCATCTGTATCTTTGGGGTAAATCCCAACAGTGCAATTGCTGGGTCATAGGGCAGATCTATTTTTAACTCTTTGAGGAACCTCCACACAGTTTTCCAGAGTGGCCGCAACAGTTCAGATTCCCACCAACAGTGCAGGAGGGTTCCCCTTTCTCCACATCCTCTCCAACATTTGTGGTTTCCTGCTCTGCTAATTTTCCCCATTCTCACTGATGTGAGGTGGGATTTCATTGTGGTTTTGATTTGCATTTCCCTGATGGCAAGTGATGCGGAGCATTTCCTCATGTGCTTGTTGGCCATGTCTATGTCTTCCTCTGTGAGATTTCTGTTCATGTCTTTTGGCCATTTTATGATTGGATTGTTGGTTTCTTTGTTGTTGAGTTTAATAAGTTCTTTATAGATCTTGGATACTAGTCTTTTATCTGATACATCATTTGCAAATATCCTCTCCCATTCTGTAGGTTGTCTTTTAGTTTTTGACTGTTTTTGTTGTTGTTGTTGTGCAAAAGCTTCTTATGTTGATGAAGTCCCAATAGTTCATTTTCACCTTTGTTTCTCTTGCCTTCGTGGATGTATCTTGCAAGAAGTTACTGTGGCCAAGTTCAATACACTTTTAATGCATGTGTTGAGAGCCCAATTGTCTGACAGTTTAATGAAGACTATTGTTTTTCCCCTAAATATTATTTACTGGGAGTCAACTGACCATAAATGGATCACCTGACCTTTATGATTCAGATGTTCAATTTCAACGTGTTCATTAGTAAGCTACAATCTTTCAAGAGGACATATCTCATAGACATGTCATAACCTAAATTGTACAACTTCCAAAAGAGAATATCTCCAACTGAAAGTTGCTTTCTTTTGTATGCCAGATAAATAGGAAAAAAAGCATCCTTTTGGTGCTTGTTTGAAATTTTTTTCTAGGTACTGGGTAAGAACCATTTCCCCAGTTCTTTAATGGAGAAGAATGTGGAGGGACTGTTACAAGATCCCATCTTTTCTTGTCAAAATTAATACATTTTTGTTTATATTTTAATAGCTTTATTGAGATATAATTCATATACAATAAAAGCCACCTATTTAAATTGTACAATTGAATAATTTTTAGTATATTTACAGAGTTGTGAAACCATCTCTATAACTTAATATAGAACATCTTCATTAGTAGCCACTACTCATTCCACCCTCCCTGAGCCCCTGACAACACTAATCAATAATTCTTCAATTTCTAAGACTTGTCCATTATCTCTGTTGCAAATAATTTTTTGTTCAGAAAGTCCTATTCATGCAGAAGTATGAAAATTATCATATACCTTCTCAACACATAGTGCTTAAGGATAAATTCAAATACACACTCCAAAACTTTCTAAATAAGTAAACTTGAGCAACTTACTTATTTTCTGTGTGCATTAGTTTCCACACCTCCATGCTATAGATGATGATAAAAAAAAAAAAAAAAAACTAAATGAGATAACATAGCTGTGAAGTTCTTAGAGCAGAAAAAGCTCTCAGCAAGTACTAGTTTTACTAATAAGGAGCTCATTTTGGTCCCCATTTGAATAAGAGGAAATTGAGGCTTAATTTCAATCAGAATTTAAATGTTGGTATTCAAACTCTTTTGTTATGTCTAAGTTATTCTCCCAAAATGATTGCGTTATCTGAAATTTCAAGTAAAAGTATATCTTGGACAATGGTCCAAATTGATTTTCCAGTAAGAAACAATATATTAAATAAAATTGTTCAAGAACTCTTTATTACCCTTAAGATAAGGTCCAGGTTTCAAGGATTTCCATAATCTTGTAGAATCTGCCTTTCTTACAATATAGTGTAATATAATAATATAGGTCTAGCTCTTCCAGTCTACTTTCATTTCTGACCATATATCATCTTCACATAAATTTCACATTTTTCTGATTAATTTCTATCCATACCTGAAGCCTCAGCTGAAGCAGAAAAGCATTCCTAACATGTTATGTCACTTGGGTTTCTACTGTTTCAATATACATCACTCTTGCATTAATTATTTTTTCAGATTTATTGAGGAATAAAGGAATTTATTGAGGAATAAATACACATACATAGAAAATCATAAGATATTTAAAGTGTACATTGTAGTGATTTGATGAATTTATTATTTTTTGTTGATTATTTTCTCTTTTAGACTATAAATATTTGAAGGAGGGGGTCAATTGTGTTTGTTTTATTTTATTTTTTTTACCATTATATCCTAAATAGCATTAACCAGGATTCAAAGTTCATTCTCAATATGATTTTTCTTTAAAAAGGAATGAGTAAATGAATCCTGAATGAATATACTGGTACTGCTATATTTTTTTTTCATGCCTTTTTTATATTTTTAGGAAGATGGTGAACTTTATCTTTGTGAATTCATGTCCAGAGATGCTTATGGAGCTCCAAAGCATTAATTTAGCATGAGATTGTCCAGAATCATCTGCATTCTGACCATTTGGGATTATTTTTAAATTTATATGAACTTGAACCATATGCATATTTTTAATTATATGGGAAAATTATTCGCTACCTGCCCCAACCAATTGGGGTATCTTGTCTTCTAGATAGAGGCAACTGTAAATGATTTCACCATGCTCCTGCCAAGCAAATATTAAATACCACCGTAATGCAGAAGAGAATTTAATTCAATAAAATCCTTATTCCATGGGTCTATAAAGATTTGTAATCCCATTACAAAATGATCTTGAAATGTTGTCTAAACTACTTGTTTCACATAGGATCTTTAACATAATCCAGAAATATTGGATTATGTCTGTTTCATTTTTCTCCAACTAGATGTGAAACAACTTGAGAATAAAGACATTTTCTGTTTCGTCTCTATGCTCCTGTGTTTTAGAATCCAATTATCAATGTTTCATTGAAAAGACCTCACTTCACTGGTCAAAGCCTGCACCTACGCTAGGATTGCTGCAAGTAATGCAGCAATCTTGGAGATTTAAATCTTGGAGATTTAAACTATATTCCATCAATATAACAATCTCTATAGGATTAATCTTGCCTCATCCTGAGAGCTGCACCTGCTTCTTCAACAGATTTTAAGGTTATCGTTGTATTAGTTTTCTAATACTGCTGTAACAAATGATTGCAAATCTAGTGGCTTAGGAAACATAAAATATTAGCTTACCATTGTGGAAGCTAGAAGTCCAAAATGGGTCATATGATTCTGTTCTTCTAGAGAAAATATGGGGAAATCTGTTTTCTAGAGGTTTTATTCGTTCCTTGGCTGTAGCCTTAAAATGGCCTTTACTTCTGTCTGTTGTCTCTTATGTGACCTGAGTGTGACCCTTAGACCTCCCTCCCTGAACCTATGATTACATTAGTTCTATCTGGATAATGCAGAAAATTCTCATTGTCTCAAGGTCCTCAGTTTAATCACATCTGCACCCTTTTACCATGTAAGCTAATATATTCATAGGTTCTGGAGTTTAAGACATAAACACCTTCAACCTACCATGATCTCCATTTTGAAATTTAACTCCTTTGATTTGGAATCCATAGGAACTTTTATGGTTTTTTTTTCTTTTTTAGTTTAAGGAGAATATTATAAGGACTTTATTTTTGTCAAGATAAAATATACATCATGAAATTTACATGTGTGGGACACTTGGGTGGCTTAGCAGTGGAGCGTCTGCCTTTGGCTCAGGGCATGATCCTGAGGTCCTGGGATCCAGTCTCATTTTGGGCTCCCTGCATGGAGTCTGCTTCTTCCTTTGCCTATGTGTCTCTGCCTCTCTCTCTCTCTCTCTCTATCATAAATGAATAAAAATTAAAAAAAAAAAAAAGAAATTTACAATTGTAATAATTTTTCATTGCACAGTTCAGTGGTATTAATATATCTACACTGTTGTATTACCATCACCACTATACATCTCTAGAGCTTTTTCATTATCTCAAATTAAAAATCTGTACCAATTAAACAATAAAGATTCGTTTTGCCCTACCTCAACCCCTGGCAACCACAATTCTATATTCTGTCTCTGTGAGTTTAACTATTCTAGGTACCTGATTTAAATGGAGTCACACAGTCATTTTGATTTTGTGTCTGGTTTATTTCACTTGGTATAATGTAGTTAAGGTTCATTCCTGCTATGACCTGCATCAGAATTACATTCCTTTAAGGCTAAACCATATTCTATTGTGTGAATATATCACATTTTGTTTATCCATGCACATTTGGATTATTTCCACTTTTTAGTTATTGTAAATAACATTGCTGTGAATATTGGAGGGCTAACTCCTGTTTGAGTCCCTGTTTTCCATTCTTTTGGGTATATAATAAGAACTGGAATTATTAGATCATATGCTAATTTATGTTGAAAATTTTCAGGAACTGTATATTATTTCCCACAGCATTTTCTTCCTTTTTTTATTTATTTTTTAAAATTTATTCATGAGAGACACACACAGAGAGAGAGGGAGAGACATAGGCAGAGGGAGAAGCAGGCTCCATGCAGGGAGCCCCATGCAAGACTCGATCTCAGGACTCCAGGATCACTCCCTGGGCCAAAGGCAGGCACTAAACCACACCCACAGCATTTTCTATACCAACTAGCAATATACAAAGGTTCTAATTTTTCTGCATTTTTTCCAACACTTGCTATTTTCTCAGTTTTTGTTCATTTGTTTGTTTTACAATGCCATCTTCATGATTGTAAACTGGCATCTCATGGTGGTTTTGATTTTTCATTTCACTATTAGTGGTATTGTACACCTTTTCATGTGATAATTGTTCAATTATATGTATATATATATATATATATATATATACATATAATTTTGAGAAATGTCTATTCATGTCCTTTGCCCATTTTTTAAAATTTGCTTTTTTGTTGTTGTAAAGTTGTAGGATAGAATTCCTAGTTTTATGGGGTACCTGTGTGGCTCAGTCGGTTAAGCAGCTAGCTCTTGGTTTTAGCTCAGGTCATGGTCTCAGGGTCCTGGGATCAAGCCCCACACTGGGTTCCATGCTTTGTGGGGAGTCTGCTTGAAGACTCTCTCTCCTCTCCCTCTGCCCCTCCGTCACTTGCGTATACATACACATCTCTGTCAAATAAAGAAAAAAAGGGGGAGGATCCCAGTTTTACTTTCTCAACCAAAATACTCTCTCATATAAATATGATGACAAAAGTTTTTTTAAGTTATTTTATTTTCAGTGATGTAAAATTCTGCCCATATACAATGGTAAACTCCAAACAGACCAAAGTCCAATTTCCCTTGTTACTTTTGTAGCACTCTTTGAGACAGGTATGAATTACAGGATAATTGGTTCTTTATGACTTAATAGCTTTGAGTATTTGTGATCACATCGATTGACCATAACTTGGATGATGTTTGGAAAATGTAAATTGAATAATGTTTGCTAAATTGTTCAATATGTGAATTTATGATATTTTACTGTGGTTGCAATGCTTATGTAAGCAAAATTTAGGAAAATGTGATTTCATGTAAAGGTAAGGAGAAGAAAGACTTTACCCATTAAATAAGAGGGAAATCCATTAAGTTTAGTAAAATATCCAGCCCAAAGACAGCAGCATGAAATTGCATATTCACTTTGGAAGAAAAACTAGTACAAACAATGGGTTTGTGTTTTTCTTTTTCAATTGTATGTTCATAAAGAGTTACTTGTTTTGTTTCTTCTTTACTGACTTATAAAGTTAGTGAGGGTAGCAAAAGATGGATCTGAAAGGTGAGAACTTCCCAGATAACAAAGGGTTTTAAATTTATGAAAATTAATGACATATAACAAACACATGTATGTTAGCCATAATTTATTGTGTTTGTTATATGCCATATATCATGAATTTTCATAAATACACATATCACAAGTCTAAGTATTGTTTTCATAGATGAAAGGAATACTGCAACAAAATTTAAGTCATTTGGTCAATGTCACACAACTGGAGGCAGACCCTGGGTATAAACCACTGTTTGATAAGAAAAAATTAATGATTTTTATTTTGTCCCCTGGGTATAAACCACTGTTTGATAAGAAAAAATTAATGATTTTTATTTTGTCCCCTTATCTCCTTCAGAGGAGATCCTTCACAGGATGAATCATAGTCTTAGAATTCTGTCCTTACATTCATTATTTTATTATAAGACTACCTTTCCTCTTCCACTACAATGTCCTCACCACACACAGAATCTAAAGGGAAGTCTGTGTAACGCATCTGTTCTTAGTCTATGTTAGTCACAATGAAAAAAGCAATAACCAATGTATTTATAATTTTAATGCAATAAAAAGTCTAGAACGTGTTTCCTTTAGACATTCTTTCCTTCAACAATGAAGATAAAAATCCTTGCCTGTAGACTTCTATCACACTCCATAAGTGGATAGTTCTTATCGGGTTCTCTGTGTGCAAAGCATCCAGCTTCATGCTTCTTATGTATGCTTTCCCCAATAAAAACAGTAATAATAATCAGAATAAAGGGAGAAGTGGATAAATTGTGTGACTTGTAAACAATATGATTTTGTCACTTGTCCATTCCTCAGGAGAATTGCATCATAGTCCTTGCTCACATACTGTTACTATTTTTTGTTCTATATTTGTCTATGAGAATGTGTTCTTCAACCATTATAAAGTGCAAGGAGGTGAATACATGCAGGAAGGTTGTGAGTATGTGTTCTCATTGCTGTCTGAGAGATCTAGAGAGAAATATCAAGAGGGTGTAAAGGCAATGCAGGGAATTGAAACTGTAATTGTATGGAAAGTGTTATTAGCACTAAGCAAGTGTCAGCTCAGAGCAGACATTCTGAAAAGGAAATGGATACATCATTTAAGATTTGCAGTAGGACCTCAGGAGTGAAAAAAATAGTACTAATTTCTTCTTGATCTATTGGATATTTCCCCTTTCTTTCCTTTGTTCAGCAATAGTGAAATCCCTCAATTCTGCCACTGAGACAGGTATGTATTCTTGCTCAGGTCAACATAGGAAAGTAAAGTTGTAATGTACTGGAACATGTAATAACACTTCCATAGTAGGAAAAAAATGGACTTGAGGCAGGGAAACTGAGTTATGTGATATTATTCAAGGGAACCTTGTACAGGAAAAGGTAAATGAAGGAGAAATACAATAGGAGAGATATGTGTTAGGGATGTGGAAAATAACCACACTTTCATTACAGTGTAATTCCAAATAATTTGAATTTACTCTATTATTTTAATACATTTATGTATCACCTTGTCCAGGAAAACCTTATTTTTTATAATTTCTCCAATACTGGGTTTAGTAAGAATTGTGAGTGAGTCTACACCATTCTCTTGAAGCAAAGAATAGACTATATGTTATGAGTAACAACATATTAATAGCAAAAATATGAAAACTGGTCATTTTTATTAAAAGTTTATATATTACTAAATTGAAACCCACTGAACAAATATAATTACCTAGTCAATATTCAGTGCATTTGAAACATTTTATTCCTCATTTTCATACTATATCAGAAAGTATGAAAGAGAACAAAAGAGGGAGGTGGAAAGAGGGAGAGAGGGAGAAGCAGACTCCCCACTGAGTAGGGAGACAAACGTGGGGTTTGGTTTTAGGACCATGGAATCACAAACTGAGCCAAAGGCAGATGTTTAACTGACTGAGCCGCCCAGGTTCCCCAGGCAGATTTTAATAATAGAAAATTTCTGAGAAATAAATACAAAGCAACTTTTGTTTTGGGGGCATTATCTATCAAGTAAGAATTTTCACATGACAAAATGTGTGGTTCTAACTCTTATAAGAAATTCACATTCGTGTATCATGTTTATTTTTTCCCTCTAAAATATCTAATTGTATACAAGTTTCTGGAGAAAAATTACCTGGCATCCACTTCTGAAATAAAGGTAGGGTCTACATACTATGTCACACCACTTCTGTATGCTAGTTGTGTGTATTTTTAACATTTGTAATATGACATTATCCAGTATTGTCTCCTTGACATTAAGGAACCTAACTTATTAGTTCATATTTAACCCAGTGCTAACTATAGTACCTGGAAGAGTGAATATTCCTTTCATTGCTTTCTGTTTGACCACTTGACTAAACGCTTCTTGGGTAAGGACACAAGAATATGTAGGTAACATATCTTAAAATTCCCATAACTTATTAACATTACAAAACAAGCTTACATTCAATGGGACAGTTTTAAACTGACAATACACAACCATAAGCTCGTCATTAATAGAAAATTGATTTCTTTCACTAGTGAGTATGCAGTTTCCTATTTGCATGTAAGTTTGTATGTCCACATGTCCATGTGTGTGTGTGTGTGTGTGTGTGTGTGTGTGTGTGAGAGAGAGAGAGAGAGATAGAAAGAGACAGAGACAGAGATATAGAGTCAGAGACAGAAATGGAGAGAAACAGGAAGAGAAGGTGTTAAAAAGACAGAAGGGAAGGGGCGCCTGGGTGATTCAGTGGCTGAGCATCTGCCTTTGGTTCAGGGCATGATCCTGGGATCCTGGGATTGAGTCCTGCATTGGGCTCGCTGCAGGAAACCTGTTTCTCCCTCTGCCTATGTCTCTGCCTCTCTCTGTGTGTCTCTCATGAATAAACAAATAAAATGTTTTTAAAAAAGACAGAAGGGAGAACTAAAATCTGAAATAAATCATACAGGAAGCTTATCTGCAGTCCTGGGCCCACTTAATTGCCCCATCAAAATTAAGCATATCTAACAAAATGCCATTGAAACCAAATTCAGCCTCTGATTGGATGAATCTAGGTTGAGAAGAGAAAACAGAAGACAGACACTCAACACACACTGCCACACTGAACTAGAAGCTCTGAACCTGGGGTCTCTGAGCCAACATGTTCAAGCTCAATGGCACAATCTTCATGCCCCCGGTGCTGACACTGATTGGGATCCCCAGCTTGGAGTCTGTGCAGTTCTGGATTGGAATTCCTTTCTGTGACATGTACATCATTGCTCTATTTGGGAATTCCCTGCTCCTGATCATCATCAAATCAGAACGCAGCCTCCATGAGCCCATGTATCTCTTCCTGGCAATGCTTGGAGCAACAGACATTGCTCTCAGCACCTGCATCCTACCAAAAATGCTAGGTATCTTCTGGTTTCATTTGCCTGACATATACTTTGATGCCTGTCTCTTTCAGATGTGGCTAATCCACACCTTCCAAGGCACTAAATCAGGAATTCTGCTGGCCATGGCCCTGGACCGCTATGTGGCCATCTGTGATCCCCTGAGACATGCAACCATCTTTACACACAAACTTCTCACTCAAATTGGAGTGGGGGTGACGCTCAGAGCAGCCCTCCTTGTAGCTCCATGTCTCATCCTCATCAAATGTCGGCTGAAACACTTCCGGACCACTGTGGTCTCCCATTCATACTGTGAGCACATGGCCATTGTGAAGTTGGCAGCAGAAGACATTCGAGTCAACAAGATCTGTGGTCTCTTTGTGGCCTTCACTCTACTTGGATTTGACATAATCTTCATCACCCTCTCCTACATCCGAATATTTATAACTGTCTTCAATCTGCCTCAGAGGGAAGCTAGGCTCAAAGCCGTCAACACCTGCATTGCCCATATTTGCGTCTTCCTTGAGTTTTATCTCCTTGGTTTCTTCTCCTTCTTTACACACAGGTTTGGGTTCCATATTCCACCCTACATTCATATTCTTCTGTCCAACCTTTACCTGCTTGTCCCTCCTTTGCTCAATCCTATAGTGTATGGGGTGAAGACCAAACAGATTCGAGATCGAGTGTCCAAGGTTTTCCACTCTAAAGATTCATCTTGACTTCTCATTTAACTTTTTCTCAAATAATAAAATTCAATTTGAGAAATAGTAGTTTGGGATCAGGTTTTGTGCTTTCTCAAGTTCATTTATGCTGCTGAAAGATACAGTTCTAGATTTTACATTGGAGACAGGCTCTCATTCCTATTTAAACCATTAGTATTTATGTATACAGAATCAACTTATTAGTAGATGACATAAAAGGCAGAAAACATGCAGATTTGCTTCTGGTTTAGTCAATCTTTAGTTTAATTTAATTTAGTTTAGTTCAATATTTCAGTGAGGAAATTTCTTAAAAACACAAGTAAATTTAAATAGTTAACCTCTGATTAAAATATTTCCTTTGTGTTCTTTAAAAACAATAAATTAATTCATAAAGTTGATAATTCCAAGGATCGTGAACTAATTTCTTTTTTGTCTTCTAATTTCAGTAATCTTGCTCCTCCAACTCATCATCTTTATCATTTTAATTGTCATCACCATTCAATTATTTTCTGACTTACATTCATCTGAGCATTAAGATGAATGTTTAAGTTTGTATTGGAATGCAAATTTAAACATTTTTTTAAATCCAAATGATTGGTTTCACAAAAACTTGAATATCTAGTTACTGAGAGTTCCCATAGACCCCCTACCCAGTTTTCCTTATCATTGTTTTCTTTCATTAATATGTGTTATAGTTCATGAATCAATGTTGATACATATGATTTACTAAAGTCCATATTTTATTATAGTTTCTTAATTTTTCCCTAACTTCCTTTATTTCCTAAAAGATCCCATCCTGGATGACACATTGCATTTAGTTGTCAAGTCTCTGTAAGCTTCTCTTGGTTATAATTTTTTAAAACTTTCCTTGTTTCTAATGACCTTGACAACATTGAACATTGAAGAGTGCCATTCAGGTATTCCATAGGAATCTCTTCCATTGGAAGTTATCTGATGTTATGTAATGATTAGATTGGAATTACATGCTTTGGGGAGGAAAATCATAGATGTTAAATTCTCATTTTGATTACGTATCAAGTGTGCATATTATCAACATAATTGATTAACTGTGTATATTGAGCATAATTACTTATCTGAGATAGTATTTGTCAGGTTTCTTCAGTTTAATTACCATTTCATACTGTGCTTTTGGAAGGAAAATTGCTCTAATTAGACCACACTTAAGGAGTAGGGATTTATGTTCCTTCTCCTTGAGGACGGAATAGATACATAATTTAGTAAATTATTTAGAATTTTTTTTACAAAGCAATTGATTTATTCTCCCTACTTATTAATTTCTTTAATCATTTATTTATATCAGTATGGATTTATGGGTATCTTTGTCATAATTTGAGTATAATCCAATATTACTTTATTTTATTGCTCATGCTGTTTCATCCTGACCATTGGATGCTTTTGTTCCTTTTTGGCTTACCCCTCACTGTATGTGTGTGTGTGTGTGTGTGTGTGTGTGTGACTTTTTGCTTTATGGCATTGGAAGATGCTCCAGGATAATCTTGGGTATATGGGGTGAAGACCAAACAGATTCGAGATCGAGTGTCCAAGATTTTACACTCTACAGATCCATTTTGACTTCTCATTTACGTTTTTTCAAATAATAAAAATTCAATTTGAGAAATAGTAGTTTGAGATCAGATTTCGTGCTTTCTGAAGTTCCATTGTGCTGTTGAAAGATACAGTTCTAGGTTTTATATTGGAGACAGGCCCTGATTTTGATTTTATTTTTTAAAATTTTTATTTATTTATTAATGAGAGACACACAAAGAGCGAGGCAGAGACATAGGCAGAGGGAGAATCAGGGTCCCTGCAAGGAGCCTGATGTGGGACTCAATCCCAGGACCCCAGGATCACTTCCTGAATCAAAGGCAGACATTCAAATGCTGAGCCGCCCAGGCATCTGTAGACTCCGATTTTCATTTAAACAATTTCAACATTTAATGCATACAGAATTGTTTGGAACACACATTTAGTCAATAGGAGACATGAAAGGAAGAAATTAGGAAGCTTTTTGTAGTTACATTAGCTTTTAGTAAAGTGCATTTCTTCTCTTTTTAATATTTTTTGTTTATTTTAGGCAAGGTGCAAGAAAAAGAGTGTGCACCTGCAAGCACGAGTGGGGAGGGGTGGAATCTCCAGCAGACTCCCTAATGAGCATAGAGCTTGCCTAGGGCTTAATCTCAGGACACTGAGATCAAGACCTGAGGAGAAACCAAGAGTCTGATCCTCAACCAACTGTGCCACTCTGGTGCCCCAGTAAAGGGCAATTCTTAAAAGCACAACTAAATTGTTACTATTTTAGTCTCTGTTTAAAAAACCAAGTGACATTGAGGCCATTGCATAAGAAATGTCAGTGTAATGTATTATAACTTATCATATATTGAATAAAATCATGTATGTTAATGTTAATGATCACACTCAGTATCCTCTTTATCATTAAGACCCTGAAGTTTTTACTGTATGATCATCAGTTGAATATGAAGTATATTTATAATTTATGCATTTTAATATATTAAAATTACTTTTTTCCTCAAAATATTCACATAGCATGCTGAAAAGTTATATAATAAAGTTATTATCATATAATTGAAGTAGAAATGGAAATTCAGATAAAAGACAATGGATGAAGTAAATATGAAATAAGCACTTAAAAACCATGTGTTAAGATATATAAGTAAAACAATTTTTAATCAAAGCATACTGTTAACTATCAAGACAAACTGATGGTTAACAAGAGAGAAGTATGGGGAGGAGTGGGTGAAATAGGTGATGGAGATGGAGGAGGGCACTTGTGATGAGCACTTGGTGTTGTATGGAAGTGTTGAATCATTAAATTCTACACCCGAAACTAATATTACATTGTATGTTAACTGACTAGAATTTAAATAATTTTTTAAAAAGTCAGTTCCATTACTATAACTCAAGAAGAAAGTTAATTCTATAAGAGAGTATATCTCTCTAATTGTATAAATATCTAATTGTTGATATTTTATCTAGAAGCACTCTTCTCCTTTTTATTTTAGTACATTATTCTTTTATGGTAGTGTTTCCACTTTTTATTTTTCTCTCATTGTGATGTTTCCTCTACTGAGAATGCTTTTGATTTTTTTCATGGTCAAATCATATTTATCCTTCAAGATTAAACTTAGACTTTTCTCTTTTTTAAGATTTTATTTATTTATTCATGAGAGACACAGAGATAGAGGCAAAGACAGAGGCAGAGGGACGAGCAGGCACCTTATTGGTAGTCTGATGCGGGACTTGAACTCAGGACCTCAGGATTACGACCTGAGCCAAAGGCAGATGATCAACCACTGAGCCACCCAGTTGCCCCTACATGTAAACTTTTCTTGACAACTTTTTAAAAGGACTTAAATGGTTTCCTCTTGGATTCAAAGTAGTCTGTACAGTTTTCAAATTGTCTTATATTGATACGTATCTTTAGAATTAGGGCCTGATAGCAGATGTTTAGTAATTTAATACTTATTCACTCAGTATCTCCTAACGTCTTAGCAGACGTGACGATAAGTACTCTATGACTTGAACTTCCCTTTTACTTGTCTCAGTGACTTGGTGTGGTACTCTATGAGACAATAAATTTTTATTAAAGGGTGATCTGAGTGTAGGAATAAGTGCAAAACAAACCCCCTCAACTTATGGAAATATTTAATGATGGACATAGAACTTCTTGGTATAAATATCCAGTTAGCAACTGTAAATAGGGATTCAGAAAAAAGACCTTGGCTAATATTTCCTGTATGTAATAGAGTGCTGCTACAAGTATATTTAGAATATGATTTTGTTGAAGAAATGCAATGAAAAAAATTAAAAAAAAACAAAAAAACAAAAAAAAGAAATGCAATGATAAAGATAAGTTCATTAATCCTTATACCAACCCTATAAAGTCTTTAATGCGTGTCAAAGATGTGGAACCTGAAAACATAGATGGATGGGAAGCCAGTTCCTCACCTTGGGGAGTAAATTACAAATATCAAAATGGAGAAAAGTAGAATGAACCCTGTCATTGAAGGTTAGAGTAAATCTATCAGTGAACTGTTCAGGTTTTCATGATATGTTTGTTAGTGGATCCCCCAAGACCAGATTCTTCAGTGCCAATGTCCTAGAAATGAATTCTGAGAGGAAGGGAGAAAAGCAGGTGTAATTGGTTAGAGATAGTTTATATACAAGGGAGCCAGCAAGAAAGAAGAATGTTACTTTTTAAGAGGTAGCATGTACAGCTTGTAAGGGCACTTTTCCAAGATTTGAATGTCTAGTAGTGGGGAAGTATCCATCCAACCCATGATCATTAGCAAGTGGATGTAATGGTCATAAGACAATCATAAGACGCCCTTCTTCATAGTTGACACTTTTTAGGGTGCCTGAAAAACAGAAGTACTTGTGCAGGAAGGCTTGGAATTGTTATTTCCGTGATCAAGTCCCACATAGGAATCCTTGCGAGAAGCCTGCTTCTCCCTCTGCTGTGTCTCTGCCTCTCTATGTCTCTCATGGTTAAATAAATAATTTTTGTTTAAATTCAGATTTGTGGAAATCCTCCAATACAACATAACAGTAACGTGGTTTTGAGTTTGCAGTTGAAATTTCCTCAAATATATTTCCTAAATGGAGTGGGAAAATCATATTTAAACACCGGGAGTACACTTAATCTGCTTCAGGTCTTTAATATTTTATAGCATTATAAGAAAAGAGAGAGAATGTGAACAGTGTATTTTCCTATATATAAAAAGAGATCATATTTGAAAATATGAACATACCTCAATAAAAAGTGATACTAGCCATATGTGAAAAAAATGGATGCAATTTTTAGTACTAATACAGGAAGATCCCTAAGTTTAATGTGTATGTTTTTAAATAATTCACTATATTCATTAAAACTTTATAAAAATTACAAATTGATGATTTGATTGTTGATATATGTAGAAAGGCAGAATGTCAAAGGATGACATTTGAAAGACAAGAAATGCCCACAAAATTAAAGCTTTTGAATTCAAAGCACATATTTGCTACCTTTGTTTGATCCTATATTGCCTACATCTTCCTACAGTATTCCTCCTGGTTTTAACAACTTTAAGAATTATTTCCATAAAGGAGAGAAATGTTATTATAGAACTCATTAATCTATTATGGTGTCACACAAAAACAGAAGGGACTTCTTACACACTAGTCTAGACTGACCAAAAGCTTATAATGTCATTTTATTTTATCACATTTTCTCCTTTAGAAATCAAATACTGTTAAATTAATAATTCTAGTGTAGAGTGTTCTTGTGTGCTTTTACTTAAATCTAAAGCTGTTTATTTCAACCAGTCCTGTCCTCAGCCTCTTTCTCTCTCTCTTTCTCTCTCTCTGTGACTATCATAAATGAATAAAATTAAAAAAAAAAAAAACAAAACAAAACTTGGGATCCCTGGGTGGCGCATGGGATCCCTGGGTGGCGCAGCGGTTTGGCGCCTGCCTTTGGCCCAGGGCGCGATCCTGGAGACCCGGGATCAAATCCCACGTCGGGCTCCCGGTGCATGGAGCCTGCTTCTCCCTCTGCCTGTGTCTCAGCCTCTTTCTCTCTCTCTTTCTCTCTCTCTGTGACTATCATAAATGAATAAAATTAAAAAAAAAAAAACAAATCAACCAGTCCTGTCTTTAACAATGAAGATAAAGAACTTTACCTAAAAATAAATAAATAAATAAATAAATAAATAAATAAATAAATAAATAAATAACTAACTTTACCCTGAAGATTTCTGTTACACTTGGTGATGGAAAGCTCTTACTCAGGATCAGTGTGTGTGTGAGCGTGTGTGTGTATGTGTGTGTGTGTGTGTGTGTGAAGCATCCATGAGCAACTCAGTTGTGGAGAGTTATGTGAAGGCAAATGAAACGTTTCACACTCAAGAAATCCACATCCTTCACTTCACAGATAGGGAAATAATCCCCAAAGAGTCCTAAATAATGTCCATGAATAATGGGAAGTATATTTATGCAAGAGTTTTCTAGAATTGGCTCTGAATGCACACTCTAGATTAGTGCCCCTCAACCAATGAGAAAGCCAGAGACATAATTAAAAATTACTTGTATGCTCTACAGAACTGTTTGTATCGAGAAGGAATTATGGTAGAATCGGCATTCCCAATTTCATGATGTGATTGATTTTGTAATGACAATAATAACAACAATAAGTATTATACATTTATGAGGAAGTTTCCCTTCTTTCAGAATAGTTAGAAGGTGCCTTCCCCAGGTCACCAATGCTTTTGCTATGTAAAACAACAAAGGCTATCTTAACTGCCCATTAATATTTCCAGACATTATAGGTAAAATACTTTTAGACACATGTATTGAGGCAGTAAAAGGATTATGAATCAGTGTATTCATTTTGCCTCTGTGATCCAGCTTATTATAAAGACTAGGTAGTTGATTCTGTATTTGATGAGTTGGCTAGCATCAACTGGTTAAAACTGACACCGAGGTAGTTTCCAGAAAACATTAATTGCAGTGAAAAAAAAAAAAAACCTTAAGTATTTATCTTGGAGTTCTAAAAGTATCTTTTTTTTTCTTTTTTTTTCTAAAAGTAGCCTAAAAGTGTTTAGGTAGCACATCCCACAGTTCCCACTTCTCCCTTTCAGCTTCATGAAGTTAAATTATGAGTCCCTGAGTATACTTGAAATGGAGTCCTGGAATCGATGCTTACTTCTTCTTCCCAATATTCATGCATTCAATTTTAGAACCCGTTGAAAGATGATAAGATATTCTATTGTATAAGAAAGAATCTCTTGACATTTTTCTTATTTTTCTTAACTACATTCCTCAAGAGGATTGCAACATGTTATTGCCCACCCCTGATATTATGTTTGCCCTGTATTAGTCTCTTGGGGAACAATTTTTTTATATAAATAACTGCACGTTTGGCTATGTTAGCGTGTCTTTGTATGCACGTGAGAGGATTGGAGGACGGGGCTTGTGAGTATGTGGTCTTCTAGGTACTTCTGAGATCTACACAGAGCAATGTTAGAAAGGATCTAGGAGGACTGTGGAAAAGTGCATTTTGTAATTATGGACAAGGAGTGCCTCCTGTGAAATGCTAAAGGAGAAGAGCAGTTGTCAGAATCTCATGAAGGACATGAGGAGTATAAATAAATGGTAATGAGTTCATCTGGGTCTAGATAGCATTTTGATTGTTATTTCCCCCTCTCATCCAACGTAAATCTCTTCATATCTTTAACCAAAGCAAATATATACATATATTATATATACATATATATCCTGACTAATGTGAATTTTTGAAGATGACACTGAAATAAAAGGAGAAGCAGTTTAGATTCTTTCTAGGTAAGATTCTTAGCATTTTTCTTAGTCTGATATTTCAGTTTTCCTAAACTCCACCTTCTCTTCTCCATGCAGATAGATAGATACATCTGAAAATAGGGCCAGTGGATTTCATTTGCATCTGTTTTGTGTCTGTGCACTTTTTATATTAGGCAGATATTATTAATAAATAATATTAAATGGAATAATAATTAATTCCTCTATGGTGTATTTAGTAGAGTCATGTCGAGGACATAAATGAAAAATGTTGTTTCGCTTATTGAATATTTATTTATTTATTTATTCATGAGAGACACAGAAAGAGAGAGAGAGAGGCAGAAACACAGGCAGAGGGAGAGGCAGGCTCCTCACAGGGAGCCCTATGTGGGACTATATCCCAGGACTCATCTCAGGACTCGGGGACCACACCCTGAGCCCAAGGCAGACCCTCAGCCACTGAGCCACCAGGGCACCCCATAAAAGAAGGAGAATTTTAATTTTTGCTTATAACATCATGCAGTTCTTCACAGAGGAGGTGATGTTTGCGTTCATGCATTAATAATAATAAGAGAGTATTTTGCAGATAGTAAAGACAAGGAGGGGCAGGAGGAGAGCTAAAGTACATGATACAAGTACGGAAAGAATAAGAAAATAGGTGTAGACTCCTGAATGAGTTTACACAATTCTAGCATGCATTTCAGTGTGACCCACAAGTTTTCAAGGGCAATTCGCTGAAAGTAGGCAATAACATGAATAGCACATATGAAAATTGTATCTCCTATTCCAAAGCATGTAATCACTGAATGTACTATAGGATGTGAAAGAATGGATGGTTACTCAATTTTCTTCTAGAGAAATTGTGGTTCTTTCACCCATACACAGCTGTGGACAAGAGAGCCTTCTGTATAGGACTTCTGAACCTATTGAGGCATGTTGGCTAGATGGCTGACAAGTCTGTATTAAATAAAGATACTTACCTCTAAAATCCAAATAACTTCTTCCACTAATTCTCCCTCTTCCGTGAAATAAAAGAACTTCACCAAGATGGGAGTGTATAACAGGAAGCTTAATAAGTGTGGTATTTTTTTCATGTTAGATTTTCAGAGAGGTGATATTTATGTATTTTAACCAGTTGGTCATTAAAACTATGGATTTGGCAATATTGAGTGCCATGGAGAAGAATACAGTTATTAATGGAAGTCAAGGCATCAACAACATCAAAGAGTCAAACAAAGTAACCAAGGGAGGGTACAGTGACACAGGAGGAAAAGCAGGATAGGGCTTGACAAGGAAAATAAAATGTAGATTTGGAAGAGAATGTAGTGGGCATAAAGCGTCCTCTAAAAAGATTTTTATGTTTAAATAGACTGTAATTTAAATTTTTTCCCAGGAAAAATGAACTTTCAAGCATTATAGGTACAAAGGTTTATAATATGGTTTGAAAAATCACTCAATTTGATTTTAAAAATACAACGGGTTATAATGTCAGGATTATACTGGCAATTAAAATAAGATTATTATTATTATTATTATTTATTAAGATAGAGATCCTTAATAGGAGGACAACATGACACCTATTATAACAAATGTGTTTAAACCTGTAACATAAAAACAAACAAACAAACCTGAAACATATTTTATTGGAAGAGTAAATGTATGCAAGATGAAAATGTCGAGTTTTAGGAGAATGCTAGTAAACAAAAACAAAGCTAATTTTCAAACATAACATAACATATTTAGCAAAAGTAACTGGCAGAAAAGGGGTTTCCTTATTTCTGGAGCAGGGGATGCAGAGTAAAGGAAGTGAGAGTTTGTAACATTGTAACATTGTTATCCATCAAGAGAGTAGTTATTATAGAGCTGAAGAGAGGTGACGTATGTAAATGGAAGTGGCCAGAAATCAGCCTGGGAATTAACAGCTGCAAAATTTTAATGGGGATCCTTCCATTGTGATTTTTCACCAATAGCATTAAGCTCCTCTGTGGAAAAAGAGAATAGAATAATAAATAAAAGGAATGTGCCTATAGAATATATTGTGAGATACTCAACGACAGAGGGGTAGATAATTAAAGGAACAAGGATATAATGTTAGGTGGCAAAGGAATAGCATCTGTGTCTAACAGGAGTAAAACGTAAGAGAAAAATATGAAGGAGAAAGTGGTAGTAATGGCAGCAGCCATAATCTTTTTCTTTTTTTTTTCAGCAGCCATAATCTATGAGAATATGGGCTTCACATGAAGGTTTTCAGGGGCCTACTGGCCCTTGAAAATGAGAATTAATGAAGGAGAGAAATATGACCAGAGAGATTGGAGTATTCCTTAGTCAGTAAAGGTGAGTGGTGATTTTGAACACACAAACAATAAGCTTTTGAATTTACAGCCCTTAAGGGACTAAGGGACTAATGTAGTAGATGGCATTTTGATACCATTTACAATGGGATTTCATGATGCTCCCCGCATCCCCCGCCAAAATAATTTTGCACAACCCTATGGATGGAAGAAAATCTGCTAACACCCAAAATTAATGAAAAGTAAACATTTTACTTCATGGAATTGTGGCATTCTAGAAGGGATTTTAGTCATGTAATCAATCTCTCTGTCTCTAAACAATTGTATAATATAAACTGACTCTTCAGATGTTCACCTCTTGGTAGAATTAAGAGCTCACTAAGAGGCCAAATGTTCAAAGCCACGTGTTCCATAAGGAATCATACAACCAATGCTGAAGCTTTATGGGATATTTTCCAAGTATAAGATTCTAGGCTGCTAGGGTACCGGAAATCCCCATCAGGGTAGAAATCTGCTTTCCCTTTGGCATTAAGCCACGCTCACAACAAAGCCTCCTTCAGGTGGTGTTGACTGTTGCATGTTGTGGTCCCAGAGCAGCTCTGGCTCTGTCACAGCTAATAGAGAATACCAAAGGAAAGGATCAGTAAGTGTGAAGAATTATTATTTTTTTAAGTGTGAAGAATTAGATATGGGTAGGTGAGAGAGCAGTTTCCCTGGAAACCGAAAGTTTTTTTTTTCTCACATCAGAGAAAAAAGAATCAGTACATCATATCAACTGGTAATTGAAACGTGCCTACTTGGACAAATTTTCCAGAAGATGACGATGATGATGATGATGATGATGATGATGGTGATGATGATGATGATGAGGTGCCTGTGTGTGAATGTGCGATGAGGTGGTAACTGAACAGGTTAATTAGGAAAGAAAGAGTGAGTGAGAATAGCAAAGGTCAGGAACAGAATAGTTAGACCAATCCAGAGAGTTAACAGGTGGTCCTGTCCATGTAGATTCTGGGCATATCTGAGATCTAAACTGATGGAGTGGCTGCATATCAGTGATTCCAGATTTATTTCGATCTTGGATTACCTAGTAATGGTAAGCAAATGCTTAGAGCAGCAGAGAAGTGGGGTGTTTGAAGAATTCATTTTTCAATGCAGACGTCACCTTGAAGGAGACCACCTAACTTTTGCATTTATGTGCATTTTACATCCTTCCAAAGGAGTAGATGTTCAGACTTAGCATTGTATTTTCATTGAAATTTATCAAGTGAAAAACTCAATTTTGTCAAAACATCCATACATCTTCATCTTGCTTTGGTGTAGCCTCTTGGGATAGAGGCTCTGAGAGCAGAATTACATGACTTAGAGGAGTGGCCAAGAATAGTTATTGAAATACTACAAAGCTACTTTTTATCATTAAACAAGAACTGTAATAGGTTAGAAACATAGGAATGGATGCATGGTATTGTCAAACATAGGGCCAAATATTCTGGGGTGAAAGTGGAACCGAAAATAATAGTCCAACAAGTTCCGTCTCTTTTTCTGATACAATTGTCTTCTGTAGCTGTACTTTTTGATTACCCCAATCCTGGCCCAGAACTTTCTCTTCAAAAAAAAAAAAAAAAGAAATTCAGTGAAGGGATATTGAAATTAACGTAATCTTATATTAACACTGTTCCTAATTTCAGTATGTTGGAGGGAAATAAACTTCCAAAGACTTATACTAATGCTTAAATACAGGAATTTCCAACAAGTGTGGAGTTTGGAACATGTGCTACCACTTCCATCGTGGAATGAATGGCAGCAAAGAGTAAGCCGAGCTGTGGCTCATTAGAAATATGATAAAATAAAAATCAAAACAAACCTGATTCCAATGGGAAAAATGTAGTTATTTCTTTAAAATTGCATAGGATATGTGAAGTATTTATGTTCATGTTTTGATACTTTATGATTTATTTTATTAAAATAGTACTGAGATCAGTTTACTCCTCTATTTTTTTGAAAATAAAATATTATCTTTTTTTCCATAGTGAATGTTTGTATGAATATGTAAGTATGCATTTGTATCTGTGTGAATGCATGACAGAAAGAAAGAGAGAAAGAGACAGAGAGAGAGAGAGAGAGAAAGAGAGAGAGAGAAATGGAAGGAGACAGAGATAGAAGACAAAATATGAATCCAAGATAAGTTATGCAGGGAGCCTATCTCTGCATTCTGGGACCCATTTAAATACTTCAGCCAAAATATGAGTATGTGTGACAAAATGCTACTGAAACCACATTCAGCCTCTGATTGTATGAATCTAGGTTGAGAAGAGAAAACAGAAGACAGACACTCAACACACACTGCCACACTGAACCAGAAGCTCTGAACCTGGGGTCTCTGAGCCAACATGTTCAAGCTCAATGGCACAATCTTCATGCCCCCAGTGCTGACACTGATTGGGATCCCCGGCTTGGAGTCTGTGCAGTTCTGGATTGGAATTCCTTTCTGTGCCATGTACATCATTGCTCTGTTTGGGAATTCCCTGCTCCTGGTCATCATCAAATCAGAACGCAGCCTCCATGAGCCCATGTATCTCTTCTTGGCAATGCTTGGAGCAACAGACATTGCTCTCAGCACCTGCATCCTACCAAAAATGCTAGGCATCTTCTGGTTTCATCTGCCTGACATATACTTTGATGCCTGTCTCTTTCAGATGTGGCTCATACATACCTTCCAAGGCATTGAATCAGGAATTCTGCTGGCCATGGCCCTGGACCGCTATGTGGCCATCTGTGATCCCCTGAGACACGCAACCATCTTTACACACAAACTTCTCACTCAAATTGGAGTGGGAGTGATGCTCAGAGCAGCCCTCCTTGGAGCTCCATGTCTCATCCTCATCAAATGTCGGCTGAAACACTTCCGGACCACTGTGGTCTCCCATTCATACTGTGAGCACATGGCCATTGTGAAGTTGGCAGCAGAAGACATTCGGGTCAACAAGATCTATGGTCTCTTTGTGGCTTTCATTATACTTGGTTTAGACATAATTTTTATAACAATCTCCTACATCCGAATATTTATAACTGTCTTCAATCTGCCTCAGAGGGAAGCTAGGCTCAAAGCCTTCAACACCTGCATTGCCCATATTTGCGTCTTCCTTGAGTTTTATCTCCTTGGTTTCTTCTCCTTCTTTACACACAGGTTTGGGTTCCATATTCCACCCTACATTCATATTCTTCTGTCCAACCTTTACCTGCTTGTCCCTCCTTTGCTCAATCCTATAGTGTATGGGGTGAAGACCAAACAGATTCGAGATAGGGTGTCCAAGATTTTCCACTCTAAAATTCCATCTTGATTTCTCATTATTTATTTTATTTTATTTTATTTTATTTTTTTATTTTATTTTATTTTATTTTATTTTTATTTTATTTTATTTTATTTTATTTTATTTTATTTTATTTTATTTCAAATAACAGTAACAAAACAACAACCACAAGGAGTGAAAAAATATTCTTGGTTAAAGTCAATGCTTTCTCAGGTTCATTGTTTAAAAGCATATGAAGTTATAGTTTTGAATTCAAGGTGGTAGGGTCTGAATCCTATTTTTAATATTCACTTCTTTTTGATAAATATTAATTGAAACACAAGAGCTAATCATGTTTAGTCTGAGCATTATATAGAAGACAAAATTTATGAACACGTTTTTGAAGCTCAATCACTTCTTCATCACAAAGACAGACATTTCTTAAATCATATTAAATATTAATATTTTGGCATCTTTATAAACATCAATAGCCTTTCTCATATTACATAAGAAATTCAATAGATTTTGATTCTTATGTATATGTAACTAATTCCATCATTTTTCTACTATCATTTATGATTGTACTTCATCATTCTAAGGTACGTTACTGAGTGATCATGAATTAAGCATTAAGTGGAGATTGATTTTTTTAACTTTTGCATCAAAATGCATAATAATTTCTTCTTTTCCCACAAAATATTTCACACAGCCTACTATAGGAGCATATATACTCGATCTCTTAATGTAAATTAATTTTCAGTAGATTAATTTGAGTGGAGAACATGTAAAATAAATATGGCATGAGCTTCAGTGAGCATACTTGCTTATTTTGTGTTAAGACCTTACAAATAAGTACAACAATATTATAAAGAATTTTATAACTTTAAGGATACATAAGATAAAGAATTTAAAGACAACTGTTAGGATAGTTGCATGATGATGGCCTAATGTTAGACAATAGGAGATGTGGATTCAGGCCCTCTCTCTCATTGTACTACCTGCTGGTTGATTTATTTTCACATCATGTTCTTTGATATAAACCTGCCTTTTTCCCATTCTATGTGGTTGATGAAGTACAGTGTCAGACTCCATGAGGGCAAAAAGTAACGATTTCTTACATTAATGTGTTTGGCTTTTGGAGTAAATTTTTCACATGGAGAACTGGTCCTCTGCCACACACAAAATTGTATGGGGTTTTCATCATTAACATTTCACCTTTCTGTAATTCCAAAGATGATCAATAATCTGAATAGTGCCAAAAGTCAGAATTTTCCCAACTGGACATCTGTTCTTGCTTTTAAAACATTAGTCTCTCCAAGAGTTCTATCCATCACCTTCCCCCCACCCCTCACACTCATTGTGATATAGTCTCTAGCTGGAGCCTCTGTCTCTGATTCCTATATTGGCAGAATCTTTGTTCTATAGGATTAGGTTCAACATTTTTTTGGTATCTTTCCCAGGGTGACTTAGAGAGGTTTCCTTCTGTGCTCAGTGTTATTCTTTTTAATCCATAGTAGTCTGTACAGTTCAAAGCACATTATATTAAAATGTATCTATAGTTTGGTGGTTACACAGGATGTCTAATAACTTAATATTTATCACATGGTTTCACCTAACTTTTTGTCATATATATGACACAATAAATACTCAACAACTTGGACTGGCTGTCTTTTACTGGTTTCATTGACTTGGTGTGGTGTTCACTGATATTAGGAATTTTGAAGGATGGTTTAGTTGGAGAAACATAGTCATAAAACCTGCTTATGTTACTGTTTAATTTACAAAATATATCTCCCTAGATCAGAAATCTACTTAGCAGCTATACATACTATCTAGAAAATTCCTTATGTAATTCATCTTCACATCTCCAATGCCTAGTATGGTGGTGACATTGGCTTATACAAAATAAAATTTTACTGAAAAAATATAAAATCTAGTTTCGTTCTCATATGAACCCTATAAAGTATCTAGTTAATGTGAGACATGATGAGCATGAAAGCTGAGATCAGTGGGAAGCCTGTTTTACACCTTGAGTGGAAATAACAAATATTAAAAAGCACAAAAGTAGAATTAAAGGGGTACCTATGTGGCTCAGTTTGTTAAGCATCTAACACTTGATCTCAGCTCAGGTTTTGATCTCAGGGTCATGAGTTTAAGCCCCATATGGATGTCCACACTGGGCATGGAGCTTGCTTAAAAAAATATATTAAACAGGTAGAATTAAATAGTAGTTTAGGATTTCTATTGAAAATATCAATGAAAAGATGCCTAGGGGTCTCAGCGGTTGAGCATCTGCCTTTGGCTCAGGGCAGGATCCTGGAGTCCTGGAATCAAGTCCCACATCGCGCTTTCTGCATGAAGCCTGCTCTCCTCCCTCTGCCTATGTCCCTGCCTCTCTCTCTGTCACTCTCATGAAAAATAAATAAAATCTTAAAAATAAAAGAAAATAAAAGACCAGTGTTCTAGCACTTTGTCGTCTGAGATGACCATTTAGCACAGATACGTCCATATCCAGGCCTAAAGGATGCTTTCATCACAAGGTAGATCGCTCAGATCTATGCATTTATCAAACTCCTTTCTGGTTAATTTGATTTTAACATATGGACCAATTTTTTTAGATTCAAAGCGTTACTGTTATAAATCTTTGTGTCTATACATCTTTCTTTTCCAACTAGATGTAAACTGCTTTGAAGTTAGAGAAAGATTTGACTAGTCTATGGCTCGTCAATGCTGTAGAAGCTGATGATGTAATTTTCATAGAAATTTCCCAGCTCTCTGGTCATGAGTCCTGTTGATGCTGCACATCACTATAGTGTGCCATAAAATCTTAACTCCTAAATCCCCAACCTCACAGTATCTTCAAACAATGTAACAAATCGTCTAGGACTAATCTTTCTATTCCTGAAAACTACTAATAAGCTGAATTTTACATCTTTCTTGGAGAATTTAAGGAAGATACTACTTTGCAAATTCTGGATCGCATTTAGGATTATTTTTTTAATGCACTCTTAAACTATCTCATCTAAATATTTTTACAAAATTTTATATTGTTTTCACTTACAGAAAATGATGTCTGAATGCAATGATTAACTGAACATATCATCCTAAGTTTAATTTTTTCAAAATCCAGCATCATACTCTGGGAGGGTAACTGATTATAGAATAAATGGGTCTTTACTAAGTAATACGTTGGTGGATTCGTGATTACACTGATTACCTGCAGGATGCATAGTTTTAATAGGGAAAATTATTTAAACTGTTTTTCATATTTTACTTATTGGCAGTTTAATATGTTAGCAAAGGAAACAAATAAATATATTAGGGGGTATTCTGTTACAGTGTTAGGTCTAAAGGGAAGTATAATTGTTACTCACAAAATAGAGGAATGTCATTTTCATTAGAAAAGCCATCCTGAGTAAAATTATGGCAGCATTTAAGAGCATCTTAACTTTGGGGGAAAACCAAGTATACCCTCTTAACCAATATCCTTTTAACTGAAAAAAGGAGATTCCTAGGTGTCCAAGATACACTACTGCCATATGTCTTATACTCTGTTCTTTCCTATACCAATACATTGTATTTCCTTCAGTTGAATTCTACACTTATCAAGAGTTATATAATACATACTTTTGGCAATTTAAGAGTTAGGTAAATAGGGTGTATAATGTTAAATTATGTAAAAATAAATGGGATTGCATTATAAATAGCCGATTTTATATCCATGAAAGCAATATTTAATATTTTGAAAGCCTTGAAAACAGCATAACATTAGTTTTTAGTATTTCCATTGAATTTACTTACAACATATTAATGTAAATAATTGAGGAGAATTTAATACGCTCCAAAAGGAGTGTCCTTAAATATGTCTTTAATATCTTATTGCACTATCAGGAAAGTGAGAGAAAAATTTTTGGAAAGTGCTTTTTTGGGTATGGTTAATGAGAGAAAAACATACCTAGAAATATAAAAGTATTTTAGGAATAAGTTTTGTCTGGTCTTATATTTAAAAATGGTAAATTATTACAATTCTGTCTCAAATTAAAATACATTTTGTGATTTCCATATATGACTTTTTGAAGATTACCTAGATTTGTAAAAGCGTATCATAATATAGAAATTGCTGAAACCTTTGTGGAAATGTTAAATCAGAGTGTTAAATATAAAGCTAAAAGGTAAGAAGTGTCCAGTGATGAAAAATTTTGAGTTTCACACACATATTAGCTATCATTTATTTAGTGCTTTATTCCCTGCATATTGTGCTATATGTCCTTTCTTATACCACATGCATTGTTTTAATAATTCCTCAAATTATTGCTTCCATACAGGAAAGAAATGTCACCACAGATTTAAGTAATGTGTTCAATGTCAAACAAAACGAAGAGAGATCTAGACTTAACACCAGTTTGATAAAAGATTTACAAATTTAAAAAAAAAAAAAAAAGATTTACAAATTTACCTTTATCATATCTTCCCTTTAATAATAAAATAGATTATGTTCACACCGTTATAGGAGAAATTCCAATCTCGGACTTTTCTTCCTGCATTCATCATTTAATTCCAAAGCTGCTCTTCTTCTTTCTCCAGTGACATAACTACGATCAGATAATTAAATGGAAATATGTGATCCACACATTTTGAGCACTGTCTTCAGTTTACATTAATACTATGGACACTGGGAAATAGTAATTATATATATATATATATATATGTATAAACTAAATTATATATATATATATATACATACACCATATTTGTATATATGTGCACAAATGACATACTCCATAAAGTATGTACATATATGTCATATATATTCAATCTATTTAATCAGACTTATACAGGAAAGATCCTGACTCTCTCATGAAGACTTCTATCACATTTCCTGACCTGAAGATCTTCTTTTGGTTCTCTGTATATATGTGAAGTTCTTTGGTGAGTTCATGTAATTGCAGAAAGTTAAGGCAAGGACTCAGGGCCTAGGGCTTCAAGATTAAGTAAGCCTATGCTATCACTTTACAAATATGAGAAGTAAGGCCTAAATAAATCATTAAAAATGGTCATGAGTAACAGGAGGTATAATTATCCAAGTCTGAACTAGAAATGGCTCTGATTATTCTGTATGCCCCCTCCTGTCTCAGACTGGGAAGGCTGAAGGAGAAGTGTGAATTCATTATCTATTCAAAGATTATTTCTAAGGAGAAAGAGTTATAACTGCAGAGTTCCTAACTTTATGGTTTGGTTGATTTGTAATGATAGCAATAATGACAAAAATAGCAATACATTTATGAGGAAATCCTCCTTCAGAAACCACAAAGTACTCTCTCCAAATCAACAACTCTTTTCCTATTTAAAACAACAAGATCTACACCAACCACACTTTAATACTACAGAGTATGCTAGATAAAATAGTAAATACATGGGTTACTAGGAAGATGAGTGAATTAGGTGGCCAACACTTCATTTCGATTCAGGTCATGATCTCAAGGCCATGAGATCAAGCCCCCCATTGGGGCTCCATGCTCTGTGCAGAATATGCTCCAGATTCTCTCTCCCTCCCCTTCTCCCTCTCCCTCTTCTCCTCTCCCCACTTGAAATGCACTCGGTCCCTCTCAAATAAATAAATAAATAAATAAATAAATAAATAAATAAATTTGAAAATAATGTAAAATAAAATAATAAATACATGTACTAGAGGCAGTGCAGGAATCAGGAACCAGTTTAATTCCATTTTGTTAAAATAATAGTTTCTGATACAATAACAATAAGATGCTTCTATCATCCAATTCAGATTAAAGTTTGAGTAGCTGATTCTGGATAGTCAGAGTTGCCTATTGTTAGTTCACTAAAATTGACCATGACTAGGGTGGTTTCTCAAATTAAAGGGCAATTATAAGCGAAAAAAATCCACGCCTTCAAGTAGATAGTGCAACATGATCAGCCATTGCTGGAAATACTATTTCTATTTCTCTTTTTCAACTTAATGAGTGGATATAAATGTCTGACTACATTGAAAATGTTGTCCTGGAATCAGGTGTGACTTCTTTCCACCATTGATATATTTAATTTTAGAATCCATTTAAAGCCTTTATGTCATAGGATGGCATTTCTCGCCCTGTTTGTTACTAATTTCAAGGACTACCAAAGAATGAGATTTCTTCTGTAAAAATTTTGTGGGGCAGGAACAGAAATAGCTATGATTCAGCGAGTAGAGGCAAAGGAGTTTGGGAGTTTTTTTTTTTTTTTATATCCCATCTTTATACTAAAACAATAAATTAAAAAGCAGATACATTTAATTGTCTTGACCACAGGGAACATATGTGATCCCTTCTTCAGTGCTCAGGAGAATTGCATCATAGTCGTGCCCGGGGCTAAAATTATATTTCACTGGAAGTGATTTTTTTAAATAACTACACTGTTTATAACAATGCCACATGAGTAGGTGAGTGCACATAAGAAGACTGAAGAATTAAACTTGTGAGTATGTGCTCTTCATAGGTGTCTCTGAAATCTAGATGGAGAAATATTTAGAAAGGATCCAAAGGGAGTGTGGGGGAACTGCACCTCATAATTCTGCATAAGAAGTCACTCTGAGCAGAAAGCCTTAAAGGAATATAAGACTTCAGTTGTCAGATTTGACCCAAGATATAAGTTCTTGGAAGAACATTTTTCACCTTTCTTTCTTCTCTTATCCAAAGTGAATGTCTCCAGATCTTTCATTAAAGTAGGTTTGTGTCCTGACTCGTGTATATGTAAAGATAATGTAGGAATGCAAACAAGAAACCTTACACATCATGAAACTAAAATTCCTAATGTTTTTCTTACACTGATTCTTTGTATTTTCTTGTTTTCAAGATTTTATTTATTTCTTCATGAGAGACACAGAGAGAGGGAGAGAGGCACAGACACAGGCAGAGGGAGAAGCAGGCTCCATGCAGGGAGCCCAAGGTGGGACTTGATCCGGAGACTCTAGGATCACGCCCTGGACAGAAGGCAGCGCTAAACCACTCTGAGCCCCCCAGGGTTCCCGATTCTTTGTATTTTCTAATCTTTCTCCATCTAGACATACTCCTGGAAATAGAACAAATGGATTTGCATCCACGTTAAATGTGATGCATTTTTTTGGTATTAAACAGATCCAGGGAAAGTAAACTGCTAAATTAATTAATTCCTACTAGGATGCACTTAGTAACCAGTCACTATCTTGCCCTGAGGACATAGAGGCCGAATTTGTGATTCTGCTTGAGAACAGGAAATGTTTCCTAGAGGAGCTGATTCTGAGGTGAGAGTTGAATGATAAACAATTATTTGTTAGGTAGTAAACACATTGGGTATGGGAGGAAATCTAAGGTAAAACATACTATGAGGAAAGGAAAGTATAATGAAAGTATAGAATCTCAAATGGCTTTTTAAGTTCTAATATACACTTTCTTATGACAATAAGTTGGCAACAATAAGTTGTTAAAGGTAGCAAAAACAACACTGTTTAATAGTATGTACTAAAGATCATCCCTTATATGCTAAGCATTTAGTCACTAAATGTATGACTGAGTTTGAAGGAATGGTAGGTTAGCTATTTTTTCTGGAAAAAAATGAAGTATGTTTATTGAGTATACAAATACAATAATCGGTCTTCTTATAGATATTTTGATCAAGTGAGATTGATTTGCATGGTTGGTGAAGGTAGATTAAATCAGAATTCTAGAATATCAGGCAAAAAAAATCTGTTTTCCTATTTCTAACTGAATTAGACGGATTTTCTCATCCACCTACAACCAGTCAGTAATGAAGTTAACCACTATGTGGCATCAGAAGTAAGAAAATAAATATATTGCTCTTGACTGTATTGGAGAGATGGAAGTAAAAATAAAAGAAAGGGAGAGGCAGAGTCAGAGAGACAGTCCTAGAGAAAAAAAAAAAAAGATTTAGAGGGAGATTACCAAAGGTTAAAGAAAGATGACTCTCATCTAAACATTTTTTCTAATCTCAACAGTTTTATGAATCATTTTTCATTTTCATCTTCACGTTTTGGCAAAGTGAGTGGTGAACTGAAAGTAAGCGTAGGAATTATCTTCCCAAACATTTTAAGATAGATATTTCCTACTTATAGGGTTGACAGGAATCAGGGACATAGGGAGAAAGTCCTGTCAACAACAATGAAAAAGGTGAACTTAATTCAAAGGAACTTTGAGGGCAGCCTGGGTGACTCGGCGGTTTAGCGCCACCTACAGCCCAGGGTGTGATCCTGGAGACCCGGGATCAAGTCCCAGGTCAGGCTCCCTGCATGGTGCCTGCTTCTCCCTCTGCCTGTGTCTCTACCTCTCTCTCTCTCTCTCTCTCTCTCTCTCTCTCTCTCTCTGTCTCTCGTGAATAAATAAGTAGATTTTTAAAGATACAATTTGTATATGCATATATGTATTGTAACTGCATTTTTGGGAGAGAGAGAATGACAGAGAAGGAGGTTATCAAAGCAAATACACAGAGAGGTGGGATTTAGACATAATGTCTAGAAATCAGTCAGGAATTTTAGAGCTGCATTAATTTTGAGGCAACTCTTTTTGAAAGGATTTTATTTATTCATTCATGAGAGATATACAGAGAGGGGCAGATGGAGAAGCAGGTTCCCGGCGGGGAGCCTGATGTGGGACTCAATTCCAGGACCCCGGGATCAAGACCTGAGCCAAAGGCAGACTGTCAACCACTGAGGCACCCAAGTGCCTCTGGCAACTCTTTAAGAATTGTGATTTTCTCTAGCATTATTGAGTTTCTCTGTTGAAAAAACTGAATAGACTAATCAAAATTTTTCAAACACAGACTGGTGGGTAATTAAAGGAATAAAGACATTTGGTCATATGACCAAAGAGTAGCTAATGTGTCTCAAAACAAATAAAAAGCAGGAAAATAATGTGGGTTACGAAGAGGGGGGATATGGCCCTGAATAAGAGAAAAATAACACTAGACCACAATATACTGGAAATAAAAATGAAATATATGTCAGAATATAAGGATGAGTAACAACAACAAAAAAAGGATGAGTAACATGTGCATGAATAGTATCTCTTGTATATATTTTTAGGGTAATTTCCTGAAAATTATTTTATGGTCCTTTTTTTAATATGTATATATTTTTATTGGAGATCGATTTGCCAATATATAACATCCAATGCTTATCCTGTCAAGTACCCCCCTCAGTGCCCATCACCCCAGTCACCTCATCCCCCTGCGCACCTCCCCTTCCGCTACCCCTTGTTCATTTCCCAGAGTTAGGAGTCTCTAATGTTTTGTCACCCTCTCTGATTTTTCCCACTCATTTTCTCTCCTTTCCCATATAATCCCTTTCACTATTTTTGACATTCCCCATGAGTGAAACCATATAATGATTGTCCTTCTCTGATTGACTTACTTCACTCGGCATAATACCCTCCAGTTCCATCCACGTCGAAGCAAATGTGGGTATTCGTCATTTCTAATGGCTGAGGAATATTCCATTGTATACATAGACCACATCTTCTTTATCCATTCATCTTTCGATGGACACCGAGGCTCCTTCCACAGTTTGGCTATTATGGACATTGCTGCTAAAACATCGGGGTGCAGGTGTCTCAGTCTTTCACTGCATCTGTATCTTTGGAGCAAACCCCAAGCAATGCAATTCCTGGGTCATAGGGTAGCCCTATTTTTAACTCTTTGAGGAACCTCCACACAGTTTTCCAGACTGGCTGCACCAGTTCACATTCCCACCAACAGTGCAGGAGGGTTCCCCTTTCTCCACATCCTCTCCAACATTTGTTGTTTCCTGTCTTGTTAATTTTCCTCATTCTCACTGGTGTGAGGTGGTATCTCATTGTGGTTTTGATTTGTATTTCCCTGATGGCCAGTGATGTGGAGCATTTTCTCATGTGCTTGTTGGCCATGTGGATGTCTTCTTTGGTGAAATTTCTGTTCATGTCTTTTGCCCATTTCATGATTGGATTGTTTGTTTCTTTGCTGTTGAGTGTAATAAGTTCTTTATAGACCTTGGATACTAGCCTTTTATCTGATAGGTCATTTCCAAATATCCTCTCTCATTCTGTACTTTGTCTTTTAGTTTTGTGGACTGTTTCTTTTGCTGTGCAGAAGCTTTTTATCTTGATGAAGTCCCAATAGTTCATTTTTGCTTTTGTTTCCCTTGCCTTCACAGAGGTATCTTGCAAGAAGTTGCTGTGGCCAAGATCAAAAAGGGTGTTTCCTGTGTTCTCCTCTAGGATTTTGATAGATTCTTGTCTCACATTTAGATCTTTCAACCACTTTGAGTGTATCTTTGTGTATGGTGTAGGTAAATGGTCTGCATTCTTCTGCACATAGCTGTCAAACTATCTCAGCACCATTTATTGAAGAACTGTCCTTTTTCCAATGGATAGTCTTATTGTATGGTTCTATGAAGTTCTATGAATGTGATACATAAATGAGAGCTTTTATTCATGGAGATTTAAAAATTAGGAAAACAAAATGAAACACCGATTTTCCTCATTCTCAATCATTAATACAGTATATTAGTGTTTCTGCTAAGACAGAAAAATAAAATCCAGATACATGAACACTTGTCTCCTTTAACCTGTGATTTCTATATTCTAAATATAAAAACTCTATGCCTTTTACTCAGTTGCTTTTCTTTAATTTGGAAAATTTAGGTAGATGTGATTTTGAAGTCAATAATGTCATTAA
The DNA here is from genome assembly GCF_011100685.1 of Canis lupus familiaris. Lineage (NCBI taxonomy): Eukaryota > Metazoa > Chordata > Mammalia > Carnivora > Canidae > Canis > Canis lupus. The sequence continues at coordinate 28,326,688 of NC_049242.1, forward strand.
ACAAGTTACATTCTGAAAGAATGTGTAGGCTGATACATCAGCACATATTGAAAGGAAAAACATGTTTAAAGAATGAGGAGGATAGAGAAACAACAATTTTGGGACTGCATTGATCAATGAATTTTTCTGGGGAGAATGTAGGGTAGATTGATCTTAAGCATTGAAGGGTAGAAGGAAACTTACATGGACGGAATTACACAAAGGAGGCCTTGCATGATTGAAGATGTAATGGTAGTAAATTAAGAATACTGGCCTGACACTAAGGACTTTTATGAGGGTATTAGGGATTAATGATGGGAATCAAGGACAGAGAGATACTAAGGACCTGCCTTAGCCAGGAAAAGTGGTGAATTAAACAGAAAAAAAAAAAAAAAAAAAAAAAAAGAAAGAAACAAACAAACAAAACAAGACACCCAACCAAAAAAAGGAAAAAAAAAATACCTTCAGATTCACAGCCCTTAAAATCTCTTCAAGAACTAGGGAAATTAGATGGCAATTGTTTTGCCTCATTTACAGTCAGAAGTTCATGATGTCTTTGAAATCACATTCATACTACCTACTTATGCACCTGCCAAAGAGGAAAATCTGTAGTCATCTAACACAAGTGAGGGGTAGAAGTCCACATTGAGTAGAATTAGAGTTCCCTTGTCTATTTGAAGGGCATTCATTATATACATCTGTCTAAATTATTTTGTAAAAATTTAAACTGACTTCACACATGTTTAGCTGCTAATGAATTGATAGCACAAAAAGAACCAGAGAGGCCAAAACCAAAGTTTCTTATAATGAATCAGATAAGGAATGCCTGGGGTCTGAACCTATTTTTAGGTAGGTATAATATCCATTGATATTCGGATCCACTACATCTCATCCACATAGAAACTAGCTTTCCCTTAGGTATCAAGTCATCCTCAGAATAAAGCTTCCTTCAGGTGGTTCTGAGTCTAGCATGATGTGGTCACAGTTGAGCTTTGTCTTTGTTAGAGCTAATAGAGAAGGCCAAAGAAAGTGACCAGCAAGCATGAAAACCTGGAGATGGTGCAGGTGGGAAGACAGTTTCCCTGGAGATTAAACATTTTCCTTCTTGCACTGGAAAGAGAAAAGGATCTGTACACATTACAAATACCTGAAATGGACCTGACAACATTTTTTGAAGTGTCTCTGTGTGTGTCTGTGTGTGTGAAAGAGAGAAAGAGAGAGAGAGAGAGAGAGAGAGAGAGAAAGGAAGGAGAGATAGAATAGTAATAGAGTAGATGTGCTTAGGGAGGGAATCTCTGGGTGGCTCAGCAGTTTTAGTGCCTGCCTTCAGCCCAGGGCGTGATCCTGGAGTTCCGGGGTCGAGTCCCACATCAGGTTTTCTGCATGAAGCCTGCTTTTCCCTATGCCCTTGTCTCTGCCTCTCTCTCTCTCTTTCTCTCTCTCTCTGTGTGTGTGTGTCTTTCATGAATAAATAAATAAAATCTTAAAAAAAAAAAAAAAAGATGTGCTTAGGGAGGTAAGACTATGCGAGAGGAATATCAAGAGCCAGGAACAGAGTAATTACATCAATCCAGAGAGTTACAACAAGGTTCCAGACCATGGATTCTGGACATATCTCAGAAATAAAATAATGCAATGGCTGTAGAGCCGTGATTTCACATTTATCTGAGCCCTGGATTACCCAGTGATCCCTGAGGCAAATGGTTAGAGCATCAGACAAGTGAAGTTTTCAATTAATTGATCCTTCAGTACAGAGGTTATCTTGGTGGAAACCCCCTAGATTTTGTATACATGCACAATTCATGTCCTTTCAAAGGAGAACGCATTTAGACTTAGTATTTTGCATGTGTTGAAATCAAACAAGCAAAGGGACAGTGTCGATAGCCTTTTTTAAAAATTTTTTATTTATTTATGATAGTCACACAGAGAGAGAGAGAGAGATAGGGAGAGAGAGAGAGGCAGAGACACAGGCAGAGGGAGAAGCAGGCTCCATGCACCGGGAGCCCGACATGGGATTTGATCTTGGGTCTCCAGGATCGCGCCCTGGGCCAAAGGCAGGCGCCAAACCGCTGCGCCACCCAGGGATCCCTTGATAGCCTCTTGTATCTACAACCTGTCTGCTGCTTTTTGGGGCAGAATGAGCTTTGCAAGAGCAAGGGCCCAAAGAACCAGCAATTGACTAGGAGTCATTTCTATCAACATCTGCCATTATAAATGAGAAAAATAAAGCTAATGCTTGATATTTATGTTGCAGATCAACAACATTATTAAGTTGAAAACGTGCGATCTGAATGCATGCTCCAGGCTAAGCACAGGGCCAGATGTCCTGTTGGGAGAATTGAGCTGCAACCTAAAGGAGTCAACAAGAGTGTAGCCTCATTGTTTGCTGCAGGCAAATTCTGCAGATGTCATGTGTGTTTGCTCAGCCCCTGGCACAGTGTCTTTTACATGGGAAATATCAGGAAAAGCACTCAGATCGAACTTAACTGAATTCCTTTGGTATTACTATTGTACCAACGAGAAGGAAAAGCTTCAAAGTGAATGTGAGAATGTCACAGTTATGTGATGTGCAAGCAATGTTTAAACTGGAACAGATACTAACATTCTCCCAGAGGAATGAATGACAGTAAACAGGAAACTGGGCTGTGCATTGACATCCAAGGGTGGGTTTTAGAGGAGCAGGTATTTGGAAGAGAAAGGAAATGGTTTAAGGGTTGGGTTAAGGGTGTGATGTAATGCCACACCTTTTTTTTTTTTTTGTCCATTTTATTTTTTTTTGTTTTATTTTTTTATTATTTTATTTATTATATTTTTAACATTTAATTGATTTTTTAAATTGGAGTTCAAGTTGCCAACATATAGCATTACACCCAATATTCATCCAGCCAAGTGCCCCCCTCAGTGCCCGTCACCTAGTCATCCCCACCCCCCGCCCACCTCTCTTTCCACCACTCCTTGTTCATTTCCCAGAGTTAATGCCACACTTTGATTAAAGAGGACAGTTCCACAAAATTTGTATTTTCTAATTGAGCATTGCCTGGTTCAGGACAATTTTAATCTTTTTTTTTTTTTCGTGGCTGTATTAAAGCCAGTTGTGTGTTCCATGCATTTTATTCCACCCATCCAACCAAAACCAATGAGACTGTATGTGAGGAATATAATCATTTTATTTTATTTTTTTAAAGATTTTATTTATTCATGAGAAACACCGAGAGAGAGGCAGAGACATAGAAGAGGAAGTGTCCTGCACTGCATTCCCTGCAGGGAGTCTGATGCAAGACATCCTGGGACCCTGGTATCACACTGTGAGCCAAAAGCAGATGTTCAACCATGTAGCCATGCAGGCATCACAGGAATATAATCATTTTAATAATAACGATATGAAAAGTATTTCTCAGTAGTAAATCATAGCAATTGATTTCTGAACAAATACATTTTCAGATTTATTTTACTAACGTTATCTTCTTCAGAATCAGTAAGTGCCATCTATTCTTTGAAATGATATTATTTTTTGAGCAGTTATTTATATGAGAAAGTTTTCCAAGAGAAACTAAAAATATTTAAATGTTTCATTTTAGACCATTATTCTATCAATTTCAATTTTCCATGCAAAATGTATACCTGAATTTCAGTAAGAATATTTTATTCATGCATCAAGTTTTACTCATTTCAAAATCTGCCTAGTTTGCCATTTGTCAACATCAATTTTATTTTGTATAGTTTAGTTCAAAAATTTCTAATTTTGCCTGGAATACTGGAGATTACTCCCTAAGGTCCACCTCTGAGGTATAATTTATTTAAAATGCCATGACAGGGGATCCCTGGGTGGCGCAGCGGTTTGGCGCCTGCCTTTGGCCCAGGGCGCGATCCTGGAGACCCAGGATCGAATCCCACGTCGGGCTCCCGGTGCATGGAGCCTGCTTCTCCCTCTGCCTATGTATCTGCCTCTCTTTCTCTCTCTCTCTCTCTCTGACTATCATAAATAAATAAATAAAAAAATTAAAAAAAAAAAATAAAAAAATAAAATGCCATGACACAAGTTCTGTTATAGACCCCGTTATGTATATATTTAACTTTTTTATTGATGATGTTTATTTGTAGATTAGTTTCAGTTTTACAGAAAAATTGTGCAGAAAGTGTAGTTTCCATATACACTCTCTTCCTCTCCCATCCTACATTTTCTCTGGCAATTAACATCTTGCACTAGTGGGGTACATTCGTTGCAACTGATGAACAAATTGGTATTAATTAGGTTTTCTTATATTTACTATTAACTAAAGTCATAATTTACATTAGGGCTCATTCTTTGTGTTCTACATTTCTTTGGGGTTGGACAAATGCTTGATATCTTATAGCCATTATTGTTGTACCTTATAGAATATTCTTCTACCTTAAAAAAGTCCTAGGCTCCACGTATTCACCCCTCTCTTTTTCTCCCTGAAGCCCTAGTGAATACTGTCTCTATAGTTTTACTTTTCTAGAATATCATATAGTAGGAATCCCATGTGGGTGGCTTTTCCAGGGCAGCCTCATTCACTTAGCAACATGGACTTCAAGTTTCTCCAAATCTTTTGGGACTTGATAGTTCATTTCTTATTGTCACTGAATACTTCATCATGTGGAAGTATCACAGTTTGTGTATACATGATAGAGATATTGGTTGCTTCCCAGTTTTGGCAATTGTGAATAAAGATGCTATTAATATTCATGCACAAGCTTTGTGTTTACATAAGCTTTGAATTCACTTGGATAATACTTAGGAGCACAGTTACTGGATTTCATGATAAGCCTATGGTTAGCTCTGTGCACTGTCTCCCACGTAGCTGTGCCATTTTGCATCTTCACCCTTAATGAATGAGAATTCTTGTTGACCCACTTCCTTACCAGCATTTAACACATCAGAGTCTTGAATTTCAGGCAATTGAAAAAGGTGTGTGGTAATATTGCACTGTTGCTTTGTTTTGAAATTCTGTGACCTAGGATGTTGAGCATTTTTTATGTGCTCATTTTTCATCAATATATCCTCCTCTTGGTTGAGGTTTATGTTCAGATTTTTGCCCATTTTTAATTTGTTCACTTTCTTATTGTTGAGTTTTAAGAGTTCTTTGTACATTTTGGATAAAAGTCCTTTAATCAAATACATACTTTGTAAATATTTGGTCCCTGTCTGTGATTTGTCTTTTAATTCTCTTAACCATGTCTTTCACCGAACAGATGGTTTCCAACTGTAATGAAGATCAACTTAATCAATTTCTTTTTTCACCGATCATACTTTGAAAGTTAACAAAAAGTTGACTGTTGGGGCCATGATCTCCTATAGGTTATCCTATCCTCTCTTTTAGAATTTTTATACTTTATTTCCCACCTAAAAGTACTGTGATCCACTTGGAGTGAATTTTTGTGAAAGATGTAAGGTCTATGTCTACATCGTTTATTTTTGCATGTGGATATGCAGTCGTTCCTGCACCATTAGTGGAAAAGATTTTCCTTCTCCATTAAATTGCCTTTGTTCTGTGTCAGTTAACTTTGCATATGTGTGTGTCTATTTATGGGCTCTCACTTCTATTTGTTTCCATTTTGTTCTTCTCTAGTGCCTATTGCTGTTTTGGGTCTTTTCCCTTTCCATATTAACTGAATGAAGAACAGTTTGTACATATACACAATGTGACCTGCTGGGATTTTGATGATACTTACATTGCATATGTACATCAAGTCTATAATAAATGACATGTTAATAATATTAATTTTTCCTTTCCTAAGCATAGAGACATTTAACTTTTTATTAAACAATGCATATTCATGGATAGATTGTTGTCTTTAAGGTATAGGTCACTACTTTGTAACTTCCTATTTTCCATTGGTATAGAATACTGCTCAGAATGGTGAATGTTTCTTTTTTTCCTCTCTTTGCATTGACTGCAGACAAATGACTGCCTGCGAATTCCACTTGGGTAAAAACAAAATTAATACATGTAACATCTTCAATGAAAATCTCTCCTCTCGTCTTGTCTCTGTCAATTCCCCCTAGTGTGAGCTTTTCTTACATTGACATCCCATAGAATTATACATGAGGCTTTACTTCCCTCTAAACTTAAAATCTTATTTTATCATACTTAGCATACCTATTTAATCTCTTTGATGACATAGAGAGCCCCTTTTTTTTTAATTTAACTTAACCCACAGTTCCTAGATACTAACCAATTGCTTAGTAAAGGGATTTACAATGAATCATAGTTTTAGAAAGAAAGATCTCTGACAGGCAAATGGTTTCACTCACCTCCCCTTTTTTATTGTATCTGTTTTCTAAAAGTTATTTAAAAGAATAGACAGCATAAAGTCCATGGAGACATGAAATAAATAACAAAACAATAAGAAAAATACATGTAACATCCTAAGTTCTTGAACCTATTATAAAACCAAACTAACATTCTTTAACTGACAAATGGCCACAAATGCACATACAGCTTCAAATGCAAGTGGGTTTGCTTTGCATATTGAATTCTCCTGTGTATTTGTGTTGCCTTCATGGAGAGAGGTAGACACAGAGACAGGGGCAGAGAATTTGGGGAGCCTGTCTGTGCATTCCTAGAATTACACAATCAATAAACAGCTAGGCTTGACAAAATGCCCTTTAAAAACAAATTCAATTTCTGTTTCTAGAAATTTCAATAAATCTAGATGAGAACAAATAAAGAGAAACTCAATACAAAATTTGCAACATTAATCAAGCAGCTCTAAGCCAAGATGTTCAAGCTCAATGGCACAATCTTCATGCCCCCGGTGCTGACACTGATTGGGATTCCCGGCTTGGAGTCTGTGCAGTTCTGGATTGGAATTCCTTTCTGTGCCATGTACATCATTGCTCTGTTTGGGAATTCCCTGCTCCTGGTCATCATCAAATCAGAACGCAGCCTCCATGAGCCCATGTATCTCTTCCTGGCAATGCTTGGAGCAACAGACATTGCTCTCAGCACCTGCATCCTACCAAAAATGCTAGGCATCTTCTGGTTTCATCTGCCTGACATATACTTTGATGCCTGTCTCTTTCAGATGTGGCTTATCCACACCTTCCAATGCATTGAATCAGGAATTCTGCTGGCCATGGCCCTGGACCGCTATGTGGCCATCTGTGATCCCCTGAGACATGCAACCATCTTTACCTACCACTTTCTCACTCAAATTGGAGTGGGAGTGATGCTCAGAGCAGCCCTCCTTGTAGCTCCATGTCTCATCCTCATCAAATGTCGGCTGAAACACTTCGGGACCACTGTGGTCTCCCATTCATACTGTGAGCACATGGCCATTGTGAAGTTGGCAGCAGAAGACATTCGAGTCAACAAGATCTATGGTCTCTTTGTGGCCTTCACTATACTTGGATTTGACATAATCTTCATCACCCTCTCCTACATCCGAATATTTATAACTGTCTTCAATCTGCCTCAGAGGGAAGCTAGGCTCAAAGCCTTCAACACCTACATTGCCCATATTTGTGTCTTCCTTGAGTTTTATCTCCTTGGTTTCTTCTCCTTCTTTACACACAGGTTTGGGTTCCATATTCCACCCTACATTCATATTCTTCTGTCCAACCTTTACCTGCTTGTCCCTCCTTTGCTCAATCCTATAGTGTATGGGGTGAAGACCAAACAGATTCGAGATCGAGTGTCCAAGGTTTTCCACTCTAAAGATTCCTCTTGACTTCTCATTTAACTTTTATCAAATAATAAAATTCAATTTGAGAAATAGTAGTTTGGGATCAGATTTTGTGCTTTCTCAAGTTCATTTATGCTGCTGAAAGATACAGTTCTAGATTTTATGTTGGAGACAGGCTCTCATTCCTATTTAAACCATTAGTATTTATGTACACAGAATCAACTTATTAGTAGATGACATAAAAGAGAGAAAACATGCAGATTTGCTTCTGGTTTAGTCAATCTTTAATTTAATTTAGTTTAGTTCAATATTTCAGTGAGGAAATTTCTTAAAAACACAAGTAAATTTAAATAGTTAACCTCTGCTTAAAATATTTCCATTGTGTTCTTTAAAAACAATAAATTAATTCATAAAGTTGATAATTCCAAGGATTGTGAACTAATTTCTTTTTTGTCTTCTAATTTCAGTAATCTTGCTCCTCCAACTCATCATCTTTATCATTTTATTTTATTTTATTTTTTTTATCTTTATATTTTGTCATCACTATTCAATTATTTTCTGACTTACATTCATCTGAGCATTAAGATGAATGTTTAAGTTTGTATTGGAATGCAAATTTAAACATTTTTTAAATCCAAATGATTGGTTTCACAAAAACTTGAATATCTAGTTACTGAGAGTTCCCATAGACCCCCTACCCAGTTTTCCTTATCATTGTTTTCTTTCATTAATATGTGTTATAGTTCATGAATCAATGTTGATACATATGATTTACTAAAGTCCATATTTTATTATTGTTTCTTAATTTTTCCCTAACTTCCTTTATTTCCTAAAAGATCCCATCCTGGATGACACATTGCATTTAGTTGTCAAGTCTCTGTAAGCTTCTCTTGATTAGATTGGAATTACATGCTTTGGGGAGGAAAATCATAGATGTCAAATTCTCATTTTGATTACGTATCAAGGGTGCATATTATCAACATAATTGATTAACTGTGTATATTGAGCATAATTACTTATCTGAGATAGTATTTGTCAGGTTTCTTCATTTTAATTACCATTTCTTACTGTGCTTTTGGAAGGAAAATTGCTCTAATTAGACCACACTTAAGGAGTAGGGATTTATGTTCCTTCTCCTTGAGGACGGAATAGATACATAATTTAGTAAATTATTTAGAATTTTTTTACAAGGCAATTGATTTATTCTCCCTACTTATTAATTTCTTTAATCATTTATTTATATCAGTATGGATTTATGGGTATCTTTGTCATAATTTGAGTATAATCCAATATTACTTTATTTTATTGCTCATGCTGTTTCATCCTGACCATTGGATGCTTTTGTTCCTTTTTGGCTTACCCCTCACTGTGTGTGTGTGTGTGTGTGTGTGTGTGTGTGTGTGTGTGGCTTTTTTCTTTATGGCATTGGAAGATGCTCCAGGATAATCTTGGGTATTTCTTTCCCCAGTTCTAGAATTATGATTTCCCTGGGATGTTTTTTTCTTTTTATTGGTGAATAGAATTAGAAACGAAGAATTAAAGAATGCTTTAAATTCTCTCAGGTGACAGAGCAAGGAATTTTGTGTGTTAGCTAACCTATGCTCATACACATATCTATAAATATTTCTGTATGTAAACACTTGCATCTAAATTAAGTTAATTTATAGTTCTTAGTAATATCTGCAACATGAATTTATTACCACAAGGATCTTTCTAACTACTTAAATTTGCTTATTGCTAAAGTCCCATTCCTACAGTGAAAAATCTGGCTTCAACCATCTGTCACACATTTACTTGTTGATTTCCAATCCAGCATGCTGGATTTGATCTGTGTGCAATGATTTGTCCCATGGATTTGACATATTCATAATCTGTGTGATTGATTAAGAACAGTGGTAGGCTTTATAAGTACAAAATATAGTGTAGCTGTGTAATTCATAAGTTCAGGGATTGGACTAGATTTATCACCTGAAACCAGTGTCATCCACTATACGCAAGATTGTATGGACTTTTCACCATGACCATTGTACTATTCTTTGTTTCCCAGGGTGACCAATGACCTTCATAGTGCCACACACCAGATATTCTCTTATTGGATATACCAACTGCTTTTCTTCTTCTTTTTCTTTTTTTTAAATTTTATAAATTTATTTTTTATTGGTGTTCAATTTGCCAACATATAGAATAACACCCAGTGCTCATCACGTCAAGTGCCCACCTCAGTGCCCATCACCCAGTCACCTCCACCCCTCTGCCCACCTCCCCTTCTACCACCCCCAGTTCGTTTCCCAGAGTTAGGAGTCTTTCATGTTCTGTCTCCCTTTCTGATATTTCCCACTCATTTTTTCTCCTTTCCCCTTTATTCCCTTTCACTATTTTTTATAATTCCCAAATGAATGAGACCATATAATGTTTGCCCTTCTCTAATTGACTTATTTCACTCAGCATAATACCCTCCAGTTCCATCCACGTCGAAGCAAATCGTGGGTATTTGCCGTTTCTAATGGCTGAAGAATATTCCATTATATACATAGACCAATTCTTCTTTATCCATTCATCTTCGATGGACACCAAGGCTCCTTCCACAGTTTAGCTATTGTGGACATTGCTGCTAGAAACATCGGGCTGCAGGTGTCCTGGCATTTCACTGCATCTGTATCTTTGGGGTAAATCCCCAGCAGTGTAATTACTGGGTCATAGGGCAGATCTATTTTTAACTCTTTAAAGAACCTCCAAACAGTTTTCCAGAGTGTCTGCACCAGTTCATATTCCCACCAATAGTGCAGGAGGGTTCCCCTTTCTCCACATCCTCTCCAACATTTGTGGTTTCCTGCCTTGTTAATTTTCCCCATTCTCACTGGTGTGAGATGGGATCTTATTGTGGTTTTGATTTGTATTTCCCTGATGGCAAGTGATGCGGAGCATTTCCCCACGTGCGTGTTGGCCATGTCTATGTCTTCCTCTGTGAGATTTCGGTTCATGTCTTTTGCCCATTTCATGATTGGATTGCTTGTTTCTTTGCTGTTGAGTGTAATAAGTTCTTTATATATCTTGGAAACTAGCCCTTTATCTGATACGTCATTTGCCAATATCTTCTCCCATTCTGTAGGTTGTCTTTGAGTTTTGTTGATGGTATCTTTGCTGTGCAAAAGCTTCTTATATTAAGATTTGTATGGAATCAGAAAAGACCCTGAATAGCCAGGGGGATTTTAAAATAGAAAACTATAGCTGGGAAGATCACAATGCCAGATTTCAGGTTGTACTACAAAGTTGTGGTCATCAAGGCAGTGTGGTACTGGCACAAAAGCAGACACATAGATCAATGGAACAGAATAGAGAATCCAGAAGTGGACCCTCAACTTTATGGTCAACTAATATTCGACAAAGGAGGAAGGACTATCCACTGGAAAAAAGACAGTTTCTTCAATAAATGGTGCTGGGAAAATTGGACGTCCTCATGCAGAAGAATGAAACTAGATCACTCTCTTACACTATACACAAAGATAAACTCAAAATGAATGAAAGATCTTAATGTGAGACAAGATTCCATCAAAATCCTAGAGGAGAACACAGGTCACACCCTTTTTGAACTTGGCCAGAGTAACTTCTTGCAAGATTCATCCATGACGGCAAGAGAAACAGAAGCAAAAATGAACTATTGGGACTTCATCAAGATAAGAAGCTTTTGCACAGCAAAAGATACCACCAACTGCTTTTCTAATTGTATGTTTTTCCTTGAAGCATTTTTTCTTTTATTTTGATGACATCAGTTATTTGAAGACATCACTGTCTTCTGCAGGCATTTTTATTTTATATTTTTTACTATGTCTATTCACTTCTGTTGAGATGTTACCTCTACTTGGAAACCCTCCCCCTGTTACCTGGTAATATTATCATCATTCTTCAATGCTCAAATCAGCCTTTCCTTGGCATCTCCTCCAATATTCTTCAATTAGAATTTTCTCAGACTTGATGTTTTTCTGTTGTTTGATAATCATCCATGTATTTATTTTTAAAGTGGGCTCCAATGTTGTGCTTGAACTCATGACCCTGAGATCAAGACCTGAGCTGAAATCAAGGGTCAGATGCTTAAGTAATGGAGCCACCCAAGCACCCCATCATCTATGTTTTTAACTATATTATATTTAATGTTTTGTCTACATTATCTGGGATGGCTGGTGAATTTTATTTTCTCTTTACTTAATATTTTTTTACCACTTAGTTTCCATGTATCTTTGCCTTATAATTTGAAAATAAATACTCTATGACATCAATTGTTTTTGTGTAACTTTTTTCAGTGACTTGGCATGTAATTCACTGAGAGAAGACATTTTTTATAATGGTTTGGGTGGGGAGTAAGTGCAGAATGTCCACTTTGGGGCATGTTAAATTAAAGAAATAGGATCTCCTAGTAGATATACTCAGTTGGGAGCTCTATTTAGATATTTGAAAAAATAAATTTACTAATTGATCTTCATATTTTCTTTTTTTAAGATTTTATTTATTTATTCATGAGAGACACACACACACAGAGAGAGAGAGAGAGAGAGAGAGGGGCAGAGACACAGGCAGAGGGAAGGAGAAGCAGGCTCCATGCAGAGAGCCCGATATGGGACTTGATCCCAGGACTCCAGGATCATGCCCTGGGCCGAAGGCAGGCGCCAAACCGCTGAGCCACCCAGGGATCCCGATCTTCATATTTTCAATACCTATCATAGCAGCGAGAATTGGTGTGTTTGGAAGATTGACTATTGTCAATCTATTGACTATTGGTTTGTTGACTACTGTGAAACTGTTTCATCTGTAGTCTCATTAAATTCTTACTTTAACACTATGAAGCTTAAAAACTATTTTTCAGATTACCAATGGTGAAGTTAGGATTTATAATGTTAAAAATGACACTCACCTAGCTATCAGTTATGGAAGCAGTATTTAAACTTGAGTTTGACAAACAAGAATATGGCTGTAGATGAAACATCTAAAAAGGTAAAGTTTTGAGGAACTAATTCATTTGAGAACAAACAAATGTTTATGAATTGTCCACAAAATATATACCAATGTTGGTCAAAGCCCAGCAATTTCCAATCAAAGAACACTACATCCCATGATGATCTAAAGTATCAGATCATTCAGTAACAGAGCATTCTATAGATACGTCCAATGTAGTTTCTTCTATGTTCCATGCATAGTAACATTAAACTTAGAAGTGAAACATTATCAACTTCAGCACTGAATGAATGTGATCAAAACAAATGATACTGAAGGAAAAGAGGAAAGAAATAAATTAAAAAAAAAAAGAAAAAGGAGAGGGGAATAACATATGGGTAAATAGTGTTTTCAGAATCTTAGAGTTTTCCTTAAGTTTTGAAAGTATATATATGTTTTTTTAATTTTTTATTTTTATATGTATATTTTTATTGGAGTTCGATTTGCCAACATTAACACTCAGTGCTCATCCCGTCAAGCACCCCCCTCAGTGCCCATCACCTAGTCACCTCATCTCCCTGCCCACTTCCCCCTCCACTACCCCTTGTTTGTTTCCCAGAGTAGGAGTCTCTCATGTTCTGTCACCCTCTCTGAGTTTTCCCACTCATTTTCTCTGCTTTCCCCTATAATCCCTTTCGCTATTTTTTATATTCCCAGTATGAGTGAAACCATATAATGATTGTATAGTAATAGTGTTACCAGGCTGTACTGATTTGACAATTTTCTAGTAAAGTAGAAGTAATTCTTGCTTGGAGTGTTGTCAAGGTATTGTAGCAGATTTATCACTTATAAGGGATTTTAAGGAAATTTAAGAAATATCTACCACAATATAGAAAAGAAGAGGAGATGTAGAAGGGTAAAAAATTAAAATAGAGGAATAAGCATCCATATTTATAAGGCAAGTAAGTATAAGCATATTAATGGGCAATATTGCATAATACAGAGCATGTATTTTGAAAGCCAGAGTCCCTGGGTTCAATTTTACATTGCCTTGTGCTAGGGGAGCTACCTTTATGCAATTTACTAAACCTTTTTGTGCCTCAGTTTTCTACTTGGTACGAGGAGAATAATAATACTACCCACATCACAGTATAGTTTTGTGGACTAAAGGAGTAAATAAATGTAAAAGGCTTCATAAACAGTCAAACCCACAGTGATCATTATTTGAGGGTTAAGCCGTTATTACAACTGTTATAACAAGTAAAATGAAACTTGAAAATGATGACTTTTACTGAAGAATTTTATATCTGTGCATGTAACAGTGTGAATTGGAAAATAATTTGTTTTCTTAAATTACATTGTCCAATATACTGAGAATTTTAAAGTTATTACAAAAATTAACCTAGCTATTTCACATTTGTGAATATCATGAAATATTATTCATAAATATAGAATACAAAATAATGTCAATAATCAATAACATTTATTGCAAGTATTTATTGAATGCTTCCCATGAAGCTTATTTCCAAGAGAAAGAAAGGGAAATATTAAAAAATGAAAAAAAGAGAGAAAAATGTACAACATCAAATATCCCTGCTGAGAAATAAAACTGAATTGAGAAATTGTATGTTGGGGACAAAGTTGCAACTATTGTTTATGTACCATGATTTCATAAAACAGAATCTGCAAACATGGGTTTGTATTTACATATTTTAGTTTCCAGAAATCTTCTTGTTTGGGAGGAAGAGACTAGCCACTCGGTCACGAATCTGTTTGGTCTTGACACCATACACCAGGGGATTGACTGTGGGAGGCACCAAAAGATACAAACTTGCAAAAATTATATGAATGCTTGGAGGTACCTTCTTGCCAATACGGTGAGTTAGGAAACTAAATAGTGCAGGTGTGTACGATACAAGTAGAGTGCAGACATGGGCAGCACAGGTGCCCAGAGCTTTAGAGCGGGCATTCTGAGAAGATAGCCGGAAGACTGCCTGAAGGATCTTGATATAGGATGTAGCTATGAGCCCTAGGTCCAACACCATCACTGAAAGGGCCACAGAGATTCCATATGCTCTGTTAATGAGGGTGTTGGCACTGGCCAACTTCACCACAGCCATGTGCTCACAGTAGGCATGATTGATTACATATTTAGTGTAATACGGTAGCCTTTTAATAAGAAGAGGACAGGGCAAAACCATAAAGGTAGCTCGGATCACACCAGCTAGACCCATTTTAGTGACCATTGGTGTTGTCAAGATGGTTGTATAACGCAGTGGGATACAAATAGCTACATACCGGTCGAAGGCCATGGCAACCAAGAGGGCTGACTCAATTATGCAGAATGTGTGGATAAAATACATTTGTGCTAGACAGATACTAAAGTCAAACTTGTGAGCATCCAACCAGAAGATACCCAGCATCTTGGGGGCTGTGGAAGAGACAAGAGCCATGTCATTCACTGCCAGCATACAAAGGAAGAAATACATAGGCAGGTGGAGGCTGGGTTCTATTTTGATGGTGATGATGATTACACTGTTCCCCAGCAGGGCCAGGGCAAACAGGAGGCAGACAGGGATGCCAATCCAGCAGTGAAAAGCTTGCAAACCAGGAATACCAACCAGGAAAAAAGATGAGATGTAGCTATGTGTAGCATTGTCTGCCATATTAAAACTGGAGAGTTTGCATGCTCTGGTGCAAAGTAGTGAGGCTAGTTTCCTATAGGAAGAAATCAAGTTGACAGAATAATTATTTATTTATGGAGATTCCAGGCACACTAAAATAGCCTATGTGAAGGGCTGACTCTTCTCTAAAACTTCCGTAAGTTGTTGGGTTAATCACTTCCCCGTTATGGACCCCGGTATCTTTATTTGCAAATAAGATGGACTTCTTTTTAAATTTTCTCTTCTCTGTTCAGTGTTTTTTTTTTCTGTTCTAGTTTTATATTTCCATTATCTATTAAGTATACAAGCAGTGATAAAATTTCTGCTTCTTTGTGCCTAGGATTTTTTGAATTGTGTGATATAGACATCAACTTTGCTTTAAAAAGACAAAGGCCACAATAGCCAAACTGTGGAAGGAGCCTCGGTGTCCATCGCAAGATGAATGGATAAAGAAGATGTGGTCTATGTATACAATGGAATATTACTCAGCCATTAGAAATGACAAATACCCACCATTTGCTTCGACGTGGATGGAAGGTATTATGCTGAGTGAAATAAGTCAATCGGAGAAGGACAAACATTATATGGTCTCATTCTTTTGGGGAATATAAAAAATAGTGAAAGGGAATAAAAGGGAAAGGAGAAAAAATGAGTGGGAAATATCAGAAAGGGAGACAGAACATGAGAGACTCCTTACTCTGGGAAAGGAACTAGGGGTGGTGGAAGGGGAGGTGGGCTGGGGTGGGGGTGACTGAGTGACGGGCACTGAGGGGGCACTTGATGGGATGAGCACTGGGTGTTATTCTATATGTTGGCAAATTGAACACCAATAAACAAGAAATTTATAAAAAAAAAAAAAAGAAAAAAAGACAAAGGCCACTGCTCTCAAGGAATTTTCAATCAAGTGTGAACATTCATGCAGGCATACACAAACACACAGATGCACACATGCATATATACAATGAATTGCAGGTTATACAAAAGGCAGTTGTAATTTTAACAATATGGTAGACCACAGACAACTTAAATAATCAGGAATGCATAATAAGAAATTCAAACAGCTTAAATATAACCAAAATTCTTGTGAACATTAAAAATAAAACCTTATTCTCACTCATGACTGATGCCTTCTTATTTCAGAAAAGATCTTAAAGATAATCAGAAGGAGGACAGGATATTAGAAGCATATATCAAAAGTGAGGGGTATTAGCTGAAAATAGTAGAAAAACACAGATCTGTCATCAGAATTTTAAATTAATATTGTCCAGAACACAAGTTGTTTTTTTTTTTTTTTTGCCATGGCTGTATCTCTACAACTTTTTATGTAATTCAAAAACAAGTACCTAAAATACTGCATTGATCAATCAACCCAATTTCTTAAGTGTATACTGTGTTTCAAATAATGAGGAAAAACTGTTTTTTTTTCTGAGCTATCCAAAAACAGTTAACTGCATTCAACATTACATGGAGTTACCATATGCAATTTTTAAAAAGATTTACATGAAACTTAATTTACCATTTTAAGTGATGGGGGAAAATTGAAAATAAGTTCCTGCCTTGACAATTATTTTTCTTTTTTGAAAATTTCATTTCCTCATTCCTTCAGATAATTTAGACATTGCTATCAACACACATTTTTAA
Organism: Canis lupus familiaris; assembly: GCF_011100685.1. Classification (NCBI taxonomy): domain Eukaryota; kingdom Metazoa; phylum Chordata; class Mammalia; order Carnivora; family Canidae; genus Canis; species Canis lupus. Next base: position 28,343,547 of record NC_049242.1, read on the forward strand.
CTAATGGGAATAATATAAGTCCATTTGGCATTCTGCTCCCCGGATTCCTGGCCTTGACCCTTGCTTTGCTACCTGCTAATGACAGTGAGAGCAAAGTAATTCCAATCCAGTACTCCAGGTCTCAGTGCTACAAGCATCTTTTCATGATCCCTCACTGGTCTTGTCCTTTTGTTCCAGTAATGGCCCTCAAACCCTCTTCTGAGGATCAAATTTCCTCCTAAAATAGCAATTCAGAAATGCACACGCTCGTCTTCATACGTTGCCTTTTTAAAAATTTTTAATTGTTCCCAATATCTACTCCTGAAACTCATCTGATACGCAAGTTCAATAAATATTAATAAATATTCCTATTGGCAATACCTCTTTGTTTGACTTTTCATGTAATATCTGTTCAGAAAAAAAACATTCTGGTTATAATTAATGTGCATATTCTCCTCTTAAGCATATGCTACTCTGGACCTATGTGAGTAAGTATCTGAGGTGTTTCCATATAAGAAAGTGAGAATTCAAATTTGAGTTAATCATTATAAATATTTCAGAAGAATTCAGAATTTAAACATTATCCAGAATACAGAGACCCAGAATTTTGGATTGTCACGTTGGATGTGAGTCCCATAACCTCAGGTAGAGATAAGAATTTGGGGCAAGAAATTGGGAATATTGAACATTTAAACTATAAAAGATGTTTAAGTTTAATAAAAAGATCTTTATAGGTTTGTAGGTTTTTCCATGTTCTTCCATTTAGGAAAACCAAAAATTCAAGAGGATGTTTGGCAGAGAACTCAGTATACAGCAAGTGAGTAGTACATCTAGAAGTATAAACATGATTTCTAGGTAGAAAAAATTACACAGAACGAAAAATAAGCTTAATTGCTTTGTGATACATACATACTTAGTCATAAAAGTAGGTCTATAGGCATCAGTAAATTTACTTATAAGGCAATACTAAGGGGTCTCTGGGTGGCCCAGTTTGTTAAGCCTCTGTAATTGGTTTGGGTCATAATCCCAGGGTCCTGGGATTGAGCCTTACCTCAGGTTCCCTGCCCAGCAAGGAGTCTGCTTCTCCCTGCTCATATGGCCCTCTCCCACACCCCACCCCCATCTCCAACCCTACGCATGCTCTCTCTGGCTATTTCCATCTGTGTGATAGATAGAAAGATAGATAGATGATAGAAAGATAGATAGAATGTCTCTCTCTCTCTTTAAATAAAAGACAATACTGGGAGAAAGAGGTTAAGTAGTTTCAATTTAGAGAGAGGCCAGGCTCCTGGAATGTGTAACTCAGGGATCTATAGGGAAACAACACCAAGACATGGCAGCCTATTTTGAATGAGGTCAATAAGGTTGCTTATTACCTTCTATTTACCAGACAGATTGCCAGGGAAGTCAGAAAGCCTGCCCACACCCTCTAGCTTCCTGTTAGTTCTGATTTTGCATTTGTTTCTGAAACATACAGATACCATGTTCCTTCTGCCTCCCAACTTTAGCATTTTACCTGCATCAGGGTTAGTTAGCCGAATCTGTTGCCTGCAATCTGCCACTCCAGAGAGCATGATGCTAGTAGAGCATGCAATGCTTTCTATGTTCTGTTTTATTATATTTAGCATGTTTATACCATGTCTTAAATAATCACAGTTGGAGATATGCCACACGATGTTCACTGTTTTCCTCAAAGCTCCCCCACTATCTGCCTGTCTCTCATTTGTTGGCAACAGCTGTCACATGGTCCTTTCAACCAAAAATCTCAGAGTTATCCCCGACCCTTTGCCCTTTAAAACCTTAACAGTACAATCAAGCAGCCATTATATCTCACTGAATTTAATGATTTGATATCCATCAAATTCAGCATGTCATTCATCCTTTCCTCCTTTATCCTCATTTATTAACTCCCATAAAGTCTGCGGCATAGCCTCCTAATTATTTCTTCTGTTTCTGGCTTTTCTTTATAAAGTCCACCTCCTCACATCATCAATTATCTTTCAAAAGTCAGATATGATTATTTTGCTTAAAGTCTTATCATTAAAAGTCTTATTCCAAAAAATGTTAATTTATGCTAAGTTTTTTTTTTTGCATCTCTCAAGCTTCCAGTGTTGCCCTTACTTCCTTTCAGTGTAACCCAGAACTTCTAGCAGGTCTGGGATCATACAATATGGTTTTATTCTTTATGACTTTAAACTGTCTCTACATTTGGACTTGATTAATTTTTCCCTCATCTGCTTTATAAACTTTAATCTGTCTTTTCAAATCCTGTTGAACATTTTCTGATTCTCTCAAGTGCTTGTTGTCTACTTCAAACTGTGATGAACCTTCCTATGCTCCCGTATCTTTCACATACATTGATGAGCACAAATATTACATCTTGTGGTAGCTATTCCTTTACTTGTCCTAAGTACTCCACTATCAATATGACACATGAAGTAAAAAGAGCATATATTAAAGACTTTGTGTCTCCAGTGTTTTGCTCACTTTCTGATACAGAGGAAGCAGCTAAACTGTCAGTGATTTGACATTAACTGAGACATTCTTTCTGTTAGATAATGTTATGATAGTGTAAAGGTGGTTTTTAATCATGAGAGCATGTTATGTTCTGTTTGCACATGGGGAAGGTGGTGGTTCTAGACTTACTAAATACCCTTCATTAATAAATACATTCCTCCTCCAGTTTAATCAAAGATAATACATTCTCTTAATTTTCATCTACGCTGTGCTTCCTTGCAAAAAGCAAAAGCAACACAGTATGGAAGTATAGTATGACATCCAAAGAATCCCTATGTGCTGTACCCTAAATGGTACAGAGGGAATTATTTTGAGACATGGAGAGCAGCATTTGGTGACTATGGTTTTCAGTGACAGACATAAGTCCCAAACTTCATTCTGTTCATACGGGAATGTGCTAATACAGGTTAGTCGTTTTCATTACTATATACATACATACATACATACACATATATGTATGTATGTATATACTTGTTTTCATTTTTTTCCAGAAGCTATTATTATTCCAAATTTTGCTATCATTCAAGGAATAAGTATTTTGAAATAGTCGAGAGCAACAATTTATATGGGCCAAATCTATATTATCAGCCTCTTAAACATTTTGGGAGGTGGAGGGACTTGAGGAAAAGGCTTAGGTGTATTTTGAAAGATAATTAAAGCCAATTTCTTTCCCAACAACAACAACAACAACAAAAAGACATAGAAAATAAAGAAAACTCATGTCTGCAGCTTTAGCTTCATTATATAAAATTTACCCCATTTTCCATCTTACAAAAAACAAAGACATACCAATAAGTAAGGAAACGAAAAATTTCTTTTAAGATTCTCTTAAGTTGCCCTAAACTGGAGTGTCCTTGATACTCTCCCCTTGCACTGGTACTTTTCATCTCACTGTAGTTCCATATTTCCCACTTCAAACACTCTTCATCATCCACTTTGATGTCGATAAATAACTAGGTCTCCCCCATATTCATTAAACACTGCTATCTGGCTTTACTTTATATTTCCACCTGTATTGTGTTATATTAATACACGGCTTTGAAATCTGTACATTTAGATCCTTTCTAACCCACTGGCCATTCATCATTCCCACTTTTCTTCCTCCAATGATGAATTCACTACACTATATATCATCCCACAAAGATTTATCATCATCTGTAACCGTGCCTCTTCTGAAAACTTAAATTCCAAAACACTGCATCATGAATATATAATCTCATTCTTTTTCCATACTTTAACACCCAGCATTAATTCCTTCTCTCCAGATAAACAGATTTGGTGGAACATCACTTCAAACTTTTACTTATTAGCATACCCAAATATCTTATTCCGTTTGCTTTTGTAGGGACCAAGGGCAGGCTGCCCCCAGATGGGCCACTTTGGCATGAAGATTCTTCTGAACTGAAGACCATCAAGACCTTACAGGCTCAAGAGAAACTTTTATCCCTCCCTTAAGTATATTGAACAAGTTAAATTGAGGGTCTTTCCCAGAATAAGCATTACTAGCGGAGGTAAATTTTACCCGAGTGACCCATTTGTATAGCAGGGGAAACATCATTATCAAACATTTGCTCTTCTTTTTGCCCTGTGAACTGCAATTTTCTTTGAGGTCTACCTTCTCTTTAGTTCAGGATGACATATAGATCTCATTTTAAGTGACTGTCCTTGAAATTTCCATGTCTACTACTACACCTGATTTTCTCCTACTAATCTGTCTCATGCCAACTTGATACTTAGTCCTGCTACAAGGACTCTTGATTTTTCTTTTATTCATTTATCATAGTCACAGAGACAGAGACAGAGAGAGAGAGAGAGAGAGAGAGGCAGAGACACAGGCGAAGGGAGAAGCAGGCTCCATGCACCGGGAGCCCGACGTGGGATTCGATCCCGGGTCTCCAGGATCGAGCCCTGGACCAAAAGCAGGCGCTAAACCGCTGCGCCACCCAGGGATCCCTAAAAGGACTCTTCAAAGGGGACAGGAATCCTTCCTCTGGAACACTTTCCTTCTCATCTATTTTGCAGCTCTCTCACATTGTCTCCAGCTTGTTTGCTTCTGCACCTGAGCTATTGAGTACTACTGGGGGAAATCATAGCTATAGGTATTAGTATTACTTCAACTATAGCTCAATTTTCTGAACTCCAAAATGCAGGTAATAAAAATGTCTTTCATTTGATAGTGTAATTTTGAAAAGTATATAACCCAATTACATGAAATGTTTGGTCAGCCACCTGGCACATAGTAAGCACCTTATAAGTGTTAGCCATTATTATGAGAAACAATATTCAAAGAATAGCATTTCATAGGTAGAAAGTCTGACTATTCCACTCAACAGGTGTTTGATTCCCACCTCATAAAAATCATGCCTTTGTTTCTTTGAGAGTATGGTGGCATAACAAGAGCACGTACTCATTCAGATGGTTTCTAAAAGAATTAAATAAGAATATGCATGTAAATAAGTACATATTAATACAGTAAAGAATTTTCATTTATAAAAGTGGCTGGAATGCTCAACAAATGTTATCTATTAATAGATTCAATTGACCTAGACTTACTATCTTGTCCCTTTTTTTTAAGATTTTATTTATTTATTCATGACAGAGCGAGACAGAGGCAGCGACACAGGCAGAGGGAGAAGCAGGCTCCATGCAGGGAGCCCGATGTGGGACTTGATCCCAGGACTCCAGGATCACGCCCTGGGCTGAAGGCAGACGCTCAACTGCTGAGCCACCCAGGGATCCCAACTATCTTGTCTTTATACATGATTAGATACTGCTACTTAGAAGGGAAGATTATTAAGAATTATAAATTCCCTGAAAGTCCCTGTTCTACTTGCAAATGCTTTTAAATGTATATTTATCTTCACCACCCCTATGCAAAGACATAAGGGAAGGAATCCTTCCCCATTTCCTTACTGAATCACCCACTCATGTATCCTCCCAACCAATAATCTACTCTTAGATTCACTAAATCAGTAACCTGTGTCCTCTTAACTTTGAACTTCTTCCTCACCACAGCATCCTCTTAGTCAATAGTGCTAACTTTAAAACTCACTAATGTTTTCCTGTTCTCCACTTATCTCAGCCCATTCTCACATATTTCTTGGAAGAATATTGAAAATTCCTTATTTTGTAGCATTAGTGTATTGCCCCTCCAGATAAGTGAAACTGCTTTAGCAAAGTAGGTCAACAATTGCCTTCAAGCTAATGAGAATATCTCTAATTTACTGAATTATTTGTGTCTTTTTTCACATTCATCTCCTTCATGAAACTGTATCACAGAAAAGAAGATACTGAAACCTAGTATGCTCTCATTAAATTCTGAGTACAAAATGTCTGTTTTTGTACATACGGTCTGCAGTCTTAAATAATTCACAGATTTTTATCCTACAATTCATGCCTCTGACACTTTAGAGATGGCCAACATCTCCATGGTCATTTGCTACCCTTGGTTTTCTTAGAATATAATCTTTCAACATTGTGACTACTGTGAGTTACATAACCAGAAACCACTCTGTAACAGGAACTTCTTAGATTCTTGCATAGAAGCAAGAATACTGGGGATCCCTGGGTGGCGCAGCGGTTTAGCGCCTGCCTTTGGCCCAGGGCGCGATCCTGGAGACCCGGGATCGAATCCCACATCAGGCTCCCGGTGCATGGAGCCTGCTTCTCCCTCTGCCTGTGTCTCTGCCTCTCTCTCTCTCTCTCTGTAACTATCATAAATAAATAAAAATAAAAAAAAGAAGCAAGAATGCTGAATTTATGCTTTTTAACCTCTGAAAATATTTCCTTCTTTCTCTAGTACCACCTGACGTTACTCAAATACTCAAATGTCTTTTGTAAACATACATTGTGATTTCTCTACCTAGAAATCTTCTTTTCCTACTTGACTGCCACTTGATTGATCTAAAATAATACCTCATAGAATAACCTGAATAGCTGTTCTCTGCAAATCTTCAAATGATGGTTTTCCATTGCGGTGTCCAGACAAAGTTACTTACTCAAGAATGATTAAATGTATGACAGCAATGACTTTGGGGACATTAAGGTCTCTGTGGACAAGATGGTAGTTAGCCATGGCTGCCTTGTAATGGGATATTATGATGTTTGGGAGGTCTCATTAGGCTTAGGAAAGCCCAGAAGTCCTCTGATTCTATACACAGGATACATAAAGATGGAGGTAAACAAGACAGGCCAGAACTATGCAGAGACATATTAACACTGGAGCATCCATAGAACACCGTGACCCTCCAGAGTTTGTTTCTGGATAAAGCTCATGTGTTCCTATATGGGCAAATACTGATATTAGGAACAGACCTACAGTACCCAGTGTCAGTGGACTATTAATCAAATGCTTAACTCATAGAGAATATTGTAAGAAGACAAGTGAAAATGAGTTAGGTGTAGACAGATAGTCTGGCAATTCCTACTGAGCCCAGGAAATAATTGTTAATAATAATTCAGTCTATTTATTATATAATATAATAATTATTAACCATAATTCAGCCTATTTCAAGATCTCCATTTTATTATTCTTTTATGTTGTTCCCTTTTACTGTGACCCAATGTGCCTTTGTGTGGTTACTATGTAATTCTTCTCACCAGGTTCATGGAGACTCATATGCACTCACCGGATGAATAGATAAAAAAAGTGATATATATATATATATTTAGAATATATATAATATTCTATATAATACCAGAAGATTAGTATTATATATATATATATATTTTCAACGTATATATAATGGAATATTACATATATAATATTATATATATTCCATATATAAATATAATGGAATATTACTCAACCATCATAAATAATGAAATCTTGCCATTTTTTAATGGTGTGAATGGAAATAGAGTGTATTATGCTAAATGAATCAAGTCAGTCAGAGAAAGACAACATGATTTCACTCATATGTGGAATTTAAGAAACAAAACAGATGAACATAGGGGAAGGGGAAAAGAGAGGGAGGAAAGCATAAGAGGCTCTTAACTGTAGAGAATAAATTGAGAGTTGATGGAGGGGAGGGGAGTGGGGAATGGGCTAAATGGATGATGAGTATTAAGGAGGGTCCTTATTGCCTTGAGCACTAGGTGTTACATGTAAGTGATGAATCACTAAATTTTACTCCTGAAACAGATATTACACTATATGATTATAAACTAGAATTTAAATAAAAACTTGAGGGATGCCTAGGTGACTCAGAGGTTGAGAAGCTGCCTTTGGCTCAGGGCGTGATCCTGGGGTCCTGGGATCGAGTTCCCTCTCAGGTCCCCACAGGGAGCCTGCTTCTCCCTCTGCCTATGTCTCTGCCTCTCTTTCTGTGTCTTTCATGAATAAATAAATTTATAACTAAATAAATAACTAAATAAATAATTGAACAATAAAAAAGAAAAAACATATCGTATGTACTTTAGTTGCATAAAGCAGTAGTTTCTAGCCAATTTAAGTATAAGGACTTGTTTGGGGTAAACTTTTTATCTATTCATATAAGGAATAATTTTGCTCTCAGCAATTGTATATTGAAAAAAGACATTACAAAATATAGTTGTAACTGCGTAATATTGAATTAATTGTATATTATTAATCATAGCAATGAATACTCTGAAAAATATATATATGCATGTAAAATTTTATTCAATAATCTACAAAAAGATGACTGATAAATGCTTGGACTTCTACATTGTCTGCAGTGAGTTCATGGCTCTCTGGGCAACAAAAGCCCATAGGGTGAGAATCATTGATAGGTTTTGTTTTGGTTTTTCTTTGTCCTCTTCATCTCTACCTTTCATCATCCCTCAAATCTTTTTCTACTTCTATTTAATTTTAATAAATCTGTTTTTTGTAATATATCAACTAAATAAATGTATTTATTATGAAAAAAATGTGATAACCTAATTTTATGCCCATAGCACTAACATCATTTTGAATAAATGATACATGGCTCTAGAGATTGACAGGGATTAAGATGTTCTGTGACAATTATCACTCTAACTGAAAGATATTGATCTTGATTATAATTAAATCTGAGTTTGGTGTCACATAAGTTACCATGTAACTCTACCAGGTGATGTTGCCAGCTACTAGGTGCTAGTATTTCTCTTGAAAGTAATCTAAACCATAAGCAGCTTGCTCCATATACCTCACATGGAAGCATAACTTTAGCTAATGAAAACAGGTATTAAAATTTGCCTCAAAAGCCATATGAGCTAATCATATCTAAATACTTTGTGGAGTTTACCATGACAGAAAATCTTGTCTCAATTTTTAAAGCTATTCCTTTCATCAGTGTTTTTCCACAATTGGTGTTTGAGAGCTGAGAGAGAAAAGCATAGTCATCTCTCCACAAATTATTTCCTCAACTTAAATTTAAACTCACTTTTTTTTTTTTTAACTCACTTTCTTAAGAAATCCTGTGGCAGGTGATGTGATGAGCACTGAGTGTTATACGCAACTAATGAATTACTGAAAACTACATCTGACACTAAGGATGTGCTATATGTGGCTAATTGAGTTTAAACTACAAAAAGAAACAAAATATCCTGTGGAGAATGATTAATCTTAAATTTATTCATCCAACATTTATTGATGTTTAGAAGTGTTTCTGTAACATTCTAAAGCCTTATTATGTTTTCTTTGTGTTCTTCCATTTTGTCATCATGGAAATACAGAACAGATTCAATTAAAAAATGAACTGTAGCGTTTATTTAATTCAAACATTTTGTCAAAATTTTGGAAAATATTTAATACACAACTTTTAAACAAAGAGTAGTTTGACAATTGTATTGTTATAAAACTAATAAATATTAGACCCTCAAAAGTACACGTTATAGAACAGTATACATATTAATAACTTTCCATCTAATCTAAATAAGAGATTTCAGTATTCACATGTGACTTATCTCCAAAAATCTCTTGTTAACTTACATCCATATGAAAAGCAAATGCAAGTCTCTGAACAACCTCAGATTCTGATAACCATGTTTTATTTGCCAATTATATACCAAATATGGAGTTGTATTTGACCTATTATTTTAAATTTTGTGGTTATTTAATTTTAGATGACATCGAATCTATTTTAATATTTATTGACCATTTCAAACTACTGACAACTGAATTTTTTTTTACAACTTAAATTCTATATCTTGTTTTTATAGGTTTATGCTGTCTTTTGTCATATTGATGTGTAAGTATGTTTTGCCTGAGTAAACTAATTTTGGCATGTGTTGAATTGCAAATAGTTTGAGTTTTTATTTCTCACTGTTTTTATGTATCCTTATATATGTATGTGTGTCTGTGTCAAAGCATTGATTTTCATTTTATGAACTCTCATTTCCTGTCCTTATCTGTAAGGATAAGCTGTAGCTTATTCAAAAGATCTCTTTTAAAAGAACAGTTGTTCCTGAATTTTACAGTTTCATTTTTTGTGTATGATATGGTATAAGTACAAATGAGTTTGTAGCATAGTAATACTTATATTTGGGTTAAGAAATTAGGTATAGGGCAGAGAGATAGATTAAATAGGCGATGGGTATGGTGTGGTGAGCATGAAGTGCTGTATGTGAGTGACAAATTACTAAATTCTACACCTGAAACTCATGTTGCACAGTATTTTAGCTAACTGGAATTTAAATACAAACTTGAAATAAAAAGAAATTAGGTATAGATTTATCTTTGAGTCTGCTACATGGCTATTACATAATCCATATTTTCTTTAAAAAATTAAATGGCACTAAAATTCATTAAATTTATTCCTTAATTTTTCTATGTATCTAGTGTTACTTCTGTACTTCATATTCTGTTATTTTGAGATATGTGGGTGTGAAATCATGACCTGAGACCACAACCTGAGCTGAAATCAAGAGTTGGATACAACCAACTGAGCCACCCAGGAACCCCTTGAAATGTATTTTTAAATTGTTTTATTTCTCTGATTTTTAATATTTCCTAAGAAACTATAAACATTTTATAAATTAAGAATATTGTTATTTGTGTAGTCACATTGAAACTACAGGAATGTTTTAGGAGAACAGATACAGTTACACAGAGTAAAGAATATATTTCTATTTCAGGTGTATGCCCTTACACTCTCTAACAAAGTGTTAATGATTTCTTTTTATTTCTTTTTTCTTTTCTTTCTTTCTTTCTTTCTTTCTTTCTTTCTTTCTTTCTTTCTTTCTTCTTTCTTTCTTCTTTCTTTTTTTTTTTTTTTTTAGAGAGAGAGAGAGAGCAAGCATCAATGGAGGAGGGGGAGAGAGAGACAGAGAATCTTAAGCAGGGGGGTTAATCTCAGGACTATGAGATCCTGACTTGAGCCAAAATTAAGAGTCGCTTAATCCACTGAGTCACCCAGGTGGCCCTAAGGGTGTGAATGATTTCTACGTGTGATTATGTACATTATATCTTCAGGTTCTGTATATGTGAATAGGATTTGTCATTCAATTATGCTTTCTAATGGTATTTTTGAATGTAAATATAACACTTATTTTTAGAATGTGCTAATCGCTGAGAGCTTATAATTTTTTGAGCGATTTATTTATTTTAGAGAGAGAGAGAACGTTTATAGTGGGGGATAAGGGGAGGAGCAGAGGGAAAGGGACAAGCAGACTCCATGCTTAGCACATGACCCAATGCTGGCTGATCACAGGACACTGAGATCATGACCTGAGCTGAAACCAAGAGTCGACACTCACTCTGCTGAGCCACCCAGGTGCCCTGAATGCTTGTGATTTTAACAAATTTTTAGAAAAAATATTGGGTATCACATTTAGAGTAAATTTGAATTCTATAAGAACATTACCTTCTTCCATCTCATATGAACATTTTAATTCGTTTCTTAATTCATTTCATGGATTAATATAGAAATAACATTAAATTATCATCCTATAGTGAAAAATCTTGACTTTTCCCTACCTTAAAAAAAATTACAACAAAGAAAATCTATGAAAAATCTGTTTGATTGTTTGTTTGTTTTACAAAATTGCTGTTTTAAACTCCATCTCTTTGAGTATAAGTTGAGTGGAATAAATTACTTCTTTTTGTTTTTTAATTTATTTATGATAGTCACAGAGAGAGAGAGAGAGAGAGAGAGAGGCAGAGACACAGGCAGAGGGAGAAGCAGGCTCCATGCACAGGGAGCCCGACTTGGGATTCGATCCCACGTCTCCAGGATCGCGCCCTGGGCCAAAGACAGGCGCTAAACCGCTGCGCCACCCAGGGATCCCAAATTACTTCTTAATTAGATACGGATTGTTGATTCTTTTTGGTTCATAAATTAAATAGGCATGAATAATCAATTGTATGTTTTAAACCAGATTCATTTACAGTATAGCTTCATTTGCATTATGGAAATTATTTCCAAGTTTTCAATCATTTGACAATTTTTCCTTATTTTCAATTTTTTGTAAACTCTTACATGTGATACACATTTAGATGCATTTTAATGCAAAGCAGGAAAAAGGGCCAATATGATATTGTAAAACCAATGCCATACTACTTTTGAAGATTGGAAGTTATTTTTACCACAAAATTAATGAGTTGCTCAAATCTTGTTTCCAAAATATAAATAAGGACTCCAAAGGAATCTAATAAGGAAAACACATTTTCCCTAGTTAGAGTTCTTCATCCATTCTTCTATCTCTATTTTATACATTTTTCTAAAAGATTAACACTTAAGACCTATGAATTTATACATTTACATACTTGCTATCAGTCAGATGATCATATATATATATGTGTATATATATATACATATATATATATCTCCGTGTGTCTTAATGTATTTTAGTTGTATGCCAAAAGATAAATGCCTCTTCATAAATGCATGCTATGAAGATTGAATCATGAATTTAATGATTCAGTTCTCCAATAATAGAAGAGGAAAAAAGACGATGGGTTAGAGTATTTGGAGAAATCCTTTAAGGATGAAATGCTTAACAAGTTTGCTCTCAGAAGCTTATGGACAGAGTTCCACAAAGCAATAAAGATCAGCTCTGTCTAATAGCACTCTCTGATAGCATATGCATGGGTATTTTTCCTAATTTGGTAAAGAGGATGAGAATGAAGATGAGTTGCTGCTAGAGATGAAAAAAGGTAACAGTATCTTTTCTCTTGAAGATGTTCACGAATAGCAATTCCACATGGTTTTTAGTACAGACTAGGCTTTATTACGTTCCCAAATGGCTAGTTATCTGACCTCATGTTAATTATTAGGTAGACATGGTGAGAAACGCCACTACAGAAGAAAAGTCTTGCCTTGTTGATATTTATCAAATCCAGAAAAGATTAAAATAAAAAAGATTCCGTAAAGCATATTAGTGAAACATTTATTCTACACGGTAAAGACATCAATTTCTGTGAGACTCAAATTAAGATTGTCATTTTAGCACTCATTTTGAGGTATGTAAAATGAAGAAAGATTGTTCTTTAGAGAAGCAGACAACAGAATTGTCTGTTGACAAATTAACCAGAAGAGAAGGGTGATGTTGCTTGACTCTCAAACTGCTAACCAGTCTGAAAACATCACTTAAGATTAGCAACCAGTTGTAATGTCTATATCGAGTAAGGCAACCATACCAAGTGGTGACAAAATTGTGCCTCCAGTGATAAATGGGTACTATGTGTTTGGATGACTTCTTTAGAGATATTCCTTGTAAGTTAAACTTCTCTGGACAATTGTGAATATTATTTTTTTCTAGTCAGAAGTGATAATGCCATGTTATGAATGACTCTACTATCAGAACTTCAAACTTGGGTTTGATTATTATTTTTGATACTTAGAAATCTTTCATGTAATGGGCATATCCTGTAAGTCTTCATTTTCAGTCACCTTATTTTTAATGTCTTTAAATAAATATATTCCTTCCCTGTCCTTGCCTGAAGTTTTCTACAGGTAAGCCCCTGTGTCTATGTAATCGAAAGTGTTTTACTCCTTTTTCATGGAAAACCACTTCTGAATCCTGCCACGGATTTGTTGGGTTTTGACACTGTAGATGATGGGGTTCATCAAGGGTGGGAAGATGATATAGATGTTGCCCATGAGGACATGGACCATAGGAGAGAGGTGTTTCCCAAAACGATGCACCATAGTCAGACCAATTATTGGGATATAGAAAACCATGACAGCACAGATATGGGAGACACAGGTCTGCAAGGACTTAAGCCGCTCCTCCCGGGATGCAATAGCCAAGACAGAATGCAGGATCAGAATGTAGGATACAATAATTAGCATGGAATCAAACAAAAGTGTGCAAATCACCAGAGCCAAGGCATAGAAACTGTTAAAGCGAATGTCAGAACATGCTAGTCTTAGTAAGTCTTGGTGAAGGCAAAAAGAGTGCGAGAGGATGTGGGAATGGCAATAGTGGAAAAACTTTAGGCGGATTATGGGAGCCATAATGAACACAAAACTCCTAACTAAAATTCCCAGCCCAATCTTGGTAATCCTGGCACTGGTTAGTATGGACGTATACCTCAGAGGGTTACAGATCGCTGTAAAGCGATCCAAAGCCATGGCGAGAAGGACTCCAGACTCTGTGAGGGACAGACCATGGATGAAATAAGTTTGAGCAATGCAGGCATCCAGGCTGACTTCCTGGCTAAGTCCCCACAGGATGCCCAGCACCGTGTGCACCGTGGACAGCCCCATGCACAGGTCAGTGAGGGCCAGCATGGCCAGGAAGTAGAACATGGGCTGGTGCAGGCTCGGCTCAGTCCGGATCACATGCAGCACCAGGCAGTTCCCAGACAGTACCATAGCATAGATACGGGAGAAAGGGATGGACAGCCAGGGATATTCCTGTTCCAGGCCAGGGAAGCCTGTTAGTAGAAAGGTGGAGGAATTGGTGTCATAAGCAGGAAAAGCAGGCATGGATCATTTGCTGTATTTTTCCAACGAGTCAGCACTTGTGTCCATTTGGTAGAGCGCTTTCATTCAAATTATTTTCTCATAGAGGACCAATCTGAGCAAAAATGATATGGGTATGTAATACAGAATTCTTTACATTAAAAAGTCACACTTACTGTTGTTCACACCTGTTATCCAAGTACATCTCCACACTTAGGAATCTTGTTGTGTGTCTACCTAATAAAACATCGAGGGTAGACCAAGGAAAGTGATCTAAAATAGATTTCGTCTTTCTCGAGCAACTAGAGATTATGATAAATTTTGACTTTCCAGATGTCTGTTAATTTTTCGGAGTATTTGCAAAAAACAGTTACCCTTCACCTTTGGGCGCGGTTCAGTCTGTCTCTTCATGCATCCGGTGATTCAATCTGTCTTTTTTATCTGGCAATCACTGCTCGAGTCTCAACTCAACAACAAAAGCTCAAAGATATATTTGTTTCTCTGCTCTCGAGAAAGTAGATCATATCTTTGTAAGTACTTGCATCAAGAGAGAACTAGACGACTGTGATGTATAACGTCAGGAAGGAGATGGGTATAAATGGACCCCATGTCCCTAGAGATAGTCTGTTCACATTTTAAAATGAATGGTCAAAACAGCTATTACCTGACTACCATCTGGAATTATCCATAGGGAGTGCATTTGTTCTTTTTAACAAGCACATATTCCGTTTGATGTTCTAACTGTTCCAGGAGTTGAAAACCTATTAGAGAAAATAACATAACACTATATGTTAGTTATAATTCAATTATAAAATAGGTAATACCACACAAACCCTAAGTAACTGGTGCTATTGTGAGCCCCGCTTTATAAATGACTAAATTGAGTTCAAGAGAGAGTAAGCAGCTGGCTAGAGTTGCCCAGCGAGTAAGTGAAGCTGTGAATCCTTGCAGGCCGACTCCAAGGCATATGCTCTTAAGGGCTCATCTGTCTTCAGTTTCGCTGCTATCACCTTTCAGAGGCTGTTGCTTCCCTAGCATGAAGATTCAAAGGTTTCAGGGGTTTTCTCTAATCTTTAAAATTACATTAAACCTATCTCATGTATCAGTTCTCCTTGCTTTCAACAGGATCATCAGTGAGCTTAAGATCCTCTATCATACTCCCTTCTTTCACAAACTAGGCCTTCAGCCACCACAAGGTACATACTCTTTGTTTCTTCTCTTGTTCTGGAGACTTTCCAGGGTTTGTGAGTAACTGCTTTTCATCAATCACAAACTTTCTCAATTAGAGTTTCTCTCTCCTTCCCGCCAGCTTTATTCAAGTAGAATAGACTCATAACATTGTGTCAATTTGAGGTGTACATGTTGATTTTATAATTTACCTCTTTCAAAAGAATTACTGCCATAACATTAGCTCATTCATCCTGTCAAATAATTACCATTGTTTTTTAGAGTGAGAACATGTAAGGTGTATTCCCTTAGCAACTTTCACATATATGATACAGTACCATTAACTATAATCACCATGTTCTACATTAATCCCCAGAAATTCTTAATCTTTTAACTGGAAGTTTGTGCCCTTTGGCAAATATCTCCCAACTTCCCTCATTCCCCAGCTCCTGGGAACAACCTCTCTACTTTGATTCTGAGTTTGGCTCCATTGGATTCCACATATAGGGGGTATTATGCAATATTTATCTTTCTCTCTCTGACTTATTTCATTTAACATCATGTTTTCAAGCTTTATCAAAATTGTTAAAATGCCGGATTTTCTTCTTTTTCAGGGCTGAATATTATTTTATTAATTATTAATATTTATTTAATCATTTATTATATTATTTTATTAAATATATTCAATATATATCACATCTTCTTTATTCACTCATCTATAGACAGATACTTAGGTTGTTTCCATATTGGGGATACTGATGCCATGAACAAGGGAGTGCAGATATTGAAAACTGTCCAGTTAAATTTATTTTTAAGTTTTTTATTGTTTTTATGCTATTATAAGCAGTTTGAATTCCTACTTCCTTTTTCAGATGTTTTGCTTTTTTAGTGTATAGAATGAAACTGTTTTCTGTATGCTGATTTATATCCTGCAACTTTACTGAATCTTTTGGTTAATTCTAGCAGAGTTTTTTTTTGTTTGTTTGTTTGTTTGTTTGTTTTTTGGTGGAATCGTCAGGATTTTCTAGATATAAGATCATATCTGCAAACAAAGACAATTTTACTTTGTCTTTTTTTGTTGAGATGTCCTTTTTCCTTTTTGCTGCCTGATTGCTACAGTTTCTGACTTCCTAGACTAAAAGTGGGGAGACTGGGCAAACTTGTCTTATTTCTGATCTTAGAAGATATCGCAACCTTTCACCATTGAATATGTTATTGGCCACGAGTTTGTCATATATGGCCCTTCTTATGTTGAGGTATGCTTTTTATTAAGATTTTATTTATTTATTCATGAGAGACAGAGAGAAAGAGAGAGGCAGAGGCAGAGGGAGAAGCAGGCTTCATGCAGGGAACCTGACTTGGAACTTGATCCTGGGACTACAGGATCACATCCTGGACTGAAGGCAGCGCTAAACCGCTGAACCACCCGGGCTGCCAGAGGTATGCTTCTTTTATACTCAGTTTGTTGAATTTTTGTCATGAGAGGATGATGTATTTTGTCAAGTGCTTTTTAGCATGTATTGAGTTAATCATATGATTTTGTCTTTTATTCTATTAATGTGGTGAATCACATGTATTGATCTGCATATGTTGACTTATCTTTGCATCTCAGGGATAAATCCCACCGAATCACAATATTTAATCTTTTTAATATACTGTTGTTACTTTGTGTGCTTACTGTGCTAATATTTGTCAAGAATTTTTGCATCTATGTTCATCAGGAATATGGGTCTATACTTTTCTTTTCTTGTCGTGTACTTATCTGGCTTTGGTACTGAGGTTATGCTGGCCTTGTAAAATGAGTTTGGAAGTATTCCTTCCTCTTCAATTTTTTGAAAGAGTTTAAGAAGAATTGGCATTAATTTCTCTAAATATTTAATAGAATTCACCAGTGAAACCTCTGATCCTAGGCTTTTAAGTGTGCAATGGATTACTGACTAAAATTCTTTACCTATAATTGGTCTGTTCAAATTTTTATTTCCTCATGATTCAGTCTTTGTAAGTTTTATGTTTGGGGGAATTTATCCATTTGTTCTAGGTTATCCAGTTTGTTGATGTATAAAATTTGTCTCGTGATTTTTTTGTGTTTCTATGGTATCAGTGGTAAATTTCATCTCTCATCTCTGATTTTACATACTGGAGTCTTTGTCTTATTTTTCATAGTCTAGCTAAAGGTTAGTAAGTTCTTTCATCTTTTTAAAAAAAACAACTTAGTTTCATTGATCATTTCTACATTTTTTCATCTTCATTTCATTTATTTCTGCTATCATCTTTGTTCTTTTTCTCTTTCTGCCAGCTTTGGACTTAGTTTATAAAAGTTTTGGGACAATGTTAAACGACATAGCTAAGTGATCCTGGGGAAGTTTCTAGTACTTATCTCTAACCAAGTGTCATCCCAGAGCAATCCAATGTTTGCCACTTATGCAGCTTTAGGTATTCGAAGTAAAACTGAATGAGTGAAACAAGCTTTAATGTTTTCTTTAACCTACTACATCTAAAATACTATGTCAACATGTGGCAAATATAAACATTTTTGGGGAGACAGATTAAATCATCCTTTCCACACTAAGTCTTTGACCTAGTATGTATTTTGTACTTACATAACATCTCAAATGGGACTAGCCACATTCCAAGTACTCAATAGTCCCTGGTGGTTCATGGATAACTTCTTAAAGAATGCCACCCTAAACTCAGTTTCTTCATCTCTACCATGGAAACAATAACAATTTACTTTAATTAAGTGTTTTCTTTGTGTATTTCACAATCCAAGTTATTTACAAATTCATCTAAATAAATTGTCAGGACAATCCAATGAAATAATGATATTACCCCATCTTAGATGAAAAAACTAATGTAAGGTTAAGTATCTTGCCTAAGTACATAGTACTCACAGGTGTTGGGGAAGGGTTTACCAACTAGAAAGTTAGACTTTATAAGCACATTCTTTATTAAAAGAAAAGATGTGACCGTTTAGTAATTCTAATTCTAATTAGAAGTACCTTAATTGGGGATCTCTGGGTGGCGCAGGGGTTTAGCACCTGCCTTTGGCCCAGGGCGCGATCCTGGAGACCCGGGATCGAATCCCACGTCGGGCTCCCGGTGCATGGAGCCTGCTTCTCCCTCTGCCTATGTCTCTGCCTCTCTCTCTCTCTCTCTCTCTCTCTCTCTGTGTGTGACTATCATAAGTAAATAAAAATTTTTCAAAAAAGAAGTACTATAATTCTGAGAATTAAATAATGCCAAGATTCCTAGTCCTCAGTAAGTGCTAAAAAATAGTGCTTAGTAATATTATTGTTTTAAAAATCGAGACAGCATTCAAGGAGCTTATAAGGAATCAAGCTTATACAAAACTGCGATGGCTTATAAATAATGTTTTCTTGGCCAGCACGTGAGCTCTCTGAGTACTAAAGCCAGGGTTTAAAAAAAGCGTGAAAAGTTTTACTGATATGGAGAAAAATAAAATAAAAACTTATGTTAATAACAATAACCTGTTTTATATAGGCTATATCTGCTGCCCTTCAAAAATATTTAAGACCACTTAGGGAGAAAGGAAGCTGCAGGATGTTTCTTAATCTGTCTGTCCAAAGTTTATTTTCAAATCTCCTTAGATGAAGAAATTATTTTTAAATATTTACACTTGTGAGAATATTCAGAATTTGGTAGACTGGAGCATGTGCTGTGCAGATGCTGTCCTCACTCCCAAAGGAACACAGCCCCCTGCATGTCACATCACTTACTCTCAGCACTTCCCAGGTTTTACTCCAGTGACTCTCAGATCTACATAAGCCTTACTTCCCCTAGAATCTCAATACAACTAGAACAAAGGAAGAAACCAGATCCATTTACAAGATTGTCAAGACCATCTCCACCACAACAATTGTTCTTTTTTTCTTTTTAAAAGGATGTTATGTATTTATTCATGAGAGATACACAGAGAGAGGCAGAGACATAGGCAGAGCCAGAAGCAGGCCACCCACAGGGAGACCCACAGGGGACTAGATCTTTGAATTTTAGGATCACACCTTGAGCCAAAGGCAGACTCTCAACCTCTGAGGCACCCAGGTGTCCCTGTTGTTCTTTATCAAGTCCATAAAGTGAACGTGTAAAAACAGACAACAATGTCTCAGAAATGAATCCTACAAGTTAATGATCATCTTATGGAAGAAGCAGAGTTTAATCTTCCAATCCATGCCAGTGATTAGCAATTTGCTCCAGTCCAGGGAATCCTGTAAGTAGTAACTAATCCCTTACCACGGTATAGGGGCAAGAACTCAAATGTGTCTTCTTTCTCTACTTGGTATACGTAAACTTCACAATCATACTTTCACAAGCCAGAAATCATATTTCTTCTGTTATTTGTAGTATGAAGCATTGAATTAGGAAGTGAGTGTGAAATTGTGGATATGGACACAGAAACCTTTGATATAGACCTAATAACAAAGGGCTTCACATGCAGGCATAAAGTAGTCAGTTTCATAGCAAATGCAGTTTCTGAAAAAATACAAGCATTGGACTTATATGTAATGAGCCATGGGGCTAAATCCAGTCATTCTTTCATAGCTGTCACTTCAAAATTTCTACTAAGACACTGGGAAACACAGGATTCTAAATGAACAGTAAACTATATTGTTTTCCTGAGAGGTTTCTGTCTTTATAGATCCATGTCTGTTCAATCTGATTCCAAAGTCAGTAACTTAAACTTTCTACTTACGGGATTCCCTGGACTGGAGCAAGAATATCCCTGGCTGTCCATCCCTTCCTCCCGTATCTATGCTAT
This sequence comes from Canis lupus familiaris, assembly GCF_011100685.1. Classification (NCBI taxonomy): domain Eukaryota; kingdom Metazoa; phylum Chordata; class Mammalia; order Carnivora; family Canidae; genus Canis; species Canis lupus. The sequence continues at coordinate 28,363,836 of NC_049242.1, forward strand.
GGTACTGTCTGGGAACTGCCTGGTGCTGCATGTGATCCGGACTGAGCCGAGCCTGCACCAGCCCATGTTCTACTTCCTGGCCATGCTGGCCCTCACTGACCTGTGCATGGGGCTGTCCACAGTGCACACGGTGCTGGGCGTCCTGTGGGGGCTCAGCCAGGAGATTTGGATGCCTGCATTGCCTAAAACTTCTTTATTCATGGTCTGTCATGCATGGAGTCTGGAGTCCTTTTGCCATGGTCTTTGTTCGCTTTTTCAATGAAGAGATGCCTAGGGGTCTCAGCGGTTGAGCATCTGCCTTTGGCTCAGGGCAGGATCCTGGAGTCCTGGAATCAAGTCCCACATCGTGCTTCCTGCATGAAGCCTGCTCTCCTCCCTCTGCCTATGTCTCTGCCTCTCTCTCTGTCACTCTCATGAAAAATAAATAAAATCTTAAAAATAAAAGAAAATAAAAGACCAGTGCTCTAGCACTTTGTCATATGAGATGACCATTTACACAGATACGTCCATATCCAGGCCTAAAGGATGCCTTCATCACAGGATAGATCGCTCAAATCTATGCATTTATCAAACTCCTTTCTGGGTAATTTGAGTTTAACATATTGACCAATTTTTTTAGATCCAAAGCGTTACTGTTATAAATCTTTGTGTCTATACATCTTTCTTTTCCAACTAGATGTAAACTGCTTTGAAGTTAGAGAAAGATTTGATTAGTCTATGGCTCGTCAATGCTGTAGAACCTGATGATGTAATTTTCATAGAAATTTCCCAGCTCTCTGGTCATGAGTCCTGTTGATGCTGCACATCACTATAGTTTACCATAAAATCTTAACTCCTAAATCCCCAACCTCACAGTATCTTCAAACAATGTAACAAATCATCTAGGACTAATCTTTCTAATCCTGAAAACTAATAAGCTGAATTTTACATCTTTCTCTCAGAACTTAAGGAAGATACCACCTTGCAAATTCTGGATTACATTTAGGAATATTTTTTTTAATGCATTCTTACAATATCTCATCTATATACTTTTACAAAATTTTATATTGTTTTCACTTTCAGAAAATGATGTCCGAATGCAATGATTAACTGAACATATCATCCTAAGTTTAATTTTCTCAAAATCCAGCATCATACTCTGGGAGGGTAACTGATTATAGAATAAATGGGTCTTTACTACGTAATACGTTGGCGGATTCGTGATTACATTGATTACCTGCAGGATGCATAGTTTTAATAGGGAAAATTATTTAAACTGTTTTTCATATTTTACTTATTGGCAGTTTAATATGTTAGCAAAGGAAACAAATAAAGATATTAGGGGGTATTCTGTTACAGTGTTAGGTCTAAAGGGAAGTATAATTGTTACTCACAAAATAGAGGAATGTCATGTTCATTAGAAAAGCCATCCTGAGTAAAATTATGGCAGCATTTAAGAGCATCTTAACTTTGGGGGAAAACCAAGTACACCCTCTTAACCAATATCTTTTTAACTGAAAAAAGGAGATTCCTAGATGTCCAAGATACACTACTGACATATGTCTTATACTCTGTTCTTTCCTATACCAATACATTGTATTTCCTTCAGTTGAATTCTACACTTATCAAGAGTTATATAATACATACTTTTGGCAATTTAAGAGTTAGGTAAATAGGATGTATAATGTTAAATTATGTAAAAATAAATGGGATTGCATTATAAATAGCCGATTTTATATCCATGAAAGCAATATTTAATATTTTGAAAGCCTTGAATACAGCATAACATTAGTTTTTAGTATTTCCATTGAATTTACTTACAACATATTAATGTAAATAATTGAGGAGAATTTAATATGCTCCAAAAGGAGTGTCCTTAAATATGTCTTTAATATCTTATTGCACTATCAGGAAAGTGAGACAAAAATTTTTGGCAAGTGCTTTTTTGGGTATGGTTAATGAGAGAAAAACATACCTAGAAATATAAAAGTATTTTAGGAATAAGTTTTGTCTGGTCTTATATTTAAAAATGGTAAATTATTACAATTCTGTCTCAAATTAAAATACATTTTGTGATTTCCATATATGACTTTTTGAAGATTACCTAGATTTGTAAAAGCGTATCGTAATATAGAAATTGCTGAAACCTTTGTGGAAATGTTAAATCAGAGTGTTAAATATAAAGCCAAAAGGTAAGAAGTGTCCAGTGATGAAAAATTTTGAGTTTCACACACATATTAGCTATCATTTATTTAGTGCTTTATTTCCTGCATATTGTGCTATATGTCCTTTCTTATGGCATTGTTTTAATAATTCCCCATATTATTGCTTCCATACAGGAAGGAAATGTCACCACAGATTTAAGTAATGTGTTCAATGTCATGCAAAACGGAGAGAGATCTAGACTTAACACCAGTTTGAAAAAATTTACAAATTTATCTTTATCATATCTTCCCTTAATAATAAAATAGATTATGTTCACACCGTTATAGGAGAAATTCCAATCTCGGACTTTTCTTCCTGCATTCATCACTTAATTCCAAAGCTGCTCTTCTTCTTCCTCCAGTGACATAACTCTGATCAGATAATTAAATGGAAATATGTGATCCACACATTTGGAGCAATGTCTTCAGTTTACATTAATACTATGGACACTGGGAAATAGTAAGTGTATATATATATATATATATATATATATATATATATATATACTGTATATATATATATGTATAAACTAAAAGGTATATATGTACATATGCATATTTGTATAATGTGCATACATGACATAATCCATAAAGTATGTACATATATGTCATATATATATAATCTATTTAATCAGGGAAGCCCCGGTGGCGCAGCGGTTTGGCACCGCCTGCAGCCTGGGGTGTGATCCTGGAGACCCGGGATCCAGTCCCACGTCGGGCTCCCTGCATGGAGCCTGCTTCTCTCCCCCTCTTCCTCCGCCTGTGTCTCTGCCTCTCTCTCTGTGTCAATAAATAAAAATAAAAATAAATCTAAATAATAATAATAATAATAATAATAATAATAATCAGACTTATGCAGGAAAGATCCTGACTCTCTCATGAAGACTTCTGTCACATTTCCTGACCTGAAGATCTTTTGGTTCTCTGTATATATGTGAAGTTCTTTGGTGAGCTCATATAATTGCAGAAAGTTAAGGCAAGGACTCAGGGCCTAGGGCTTCAAGATTAAGTAAGCCTATGCTATCACTTTACAAATATGAGAAGTAAGGCCTAAATAAATCATTAAAAATGGTCATGAGTAACAGGAGGTATAATTATCCAAGTCTGAACTAGAAATGGCTCTGATTATTCTGTATGCCCCCTCCTGTCTCAGACTGGGAAGGCTGAAGGAGAAGTGTGAATTCATTATCTATTCAAAGATTATTTCTAAGGAGAAAGAGTTATAACTGCAGAGTTCCTAACTTTATGGTTTGGTTGATTTTGTAATGATAGCAATCATGACAAAAATAGCAATACATTTATGAGGAAATCCTCCTTCAGAAACCACAAAGTACTCTTTCCAAGTCAACAACTCTTTTCCTGTTTAAAACAAGATCTATATCAATTATACTTTAATACTACAGAATATGCTAGATAAAATAGTAAATACATGGGTTACTAGGATAGATGAGTGAATTAGGTGGCCCACACTTCATTTCAATTCAGGTCATGATCTCAAGGCCATGAGATCAAGCCCCCCACTGGGGCTCCATGCTCTGTGCAGAATATGCTCCAGATTCTCTCTCCCTCTCCCTCTTCTCCTTTCCCCACTTGTAATGTACTTGCTCCCTCTCTCATAAATAAATAAATAAATAAATAAATAAATAAATAAATAAATAAAATTTGAAGATAAAATAAAATAATAAATACATGTACTGGAGGCAGTGCAGGAATCAGGAACCAGTTTAATTCCATTTTGTTAAAATAATAGTTTCTGATACAATAACAATAAGATGCTTCTATCATCCAATTCAGATTAAAGTTTGAGTAGCTGATTCTGGATAGTCAGAGTTGCCTATTGTTAGTTCACTAAAATTGAACATGACTAGGGTGTTTCTCAAGTTAAAGGACAATTATAAGCGGGAAAAATCCACGCCTTCAAGTAGATAGTGCAACATGATCAGCCATTGCTGGAAAGACTATTTCTATTTCTCATTTTCAACTTAATGAGTGGATATAAATGTCTGACTATATTGAAAATGTTGTCCTGGAATCAGGTCTGACTTCTTTCCACCATTGATATATTTAATTTTAGAATCCATTTAAAGCCTTTATGTCATAGGATGGCATTTCTCACCCTGTTTGTTACTAACTTCAAGGACTACCAAAGAATGAGATTTCTTCTGTAAAAATTTTGTGGGGCAGGAACAGAAATAGCTACGATTCAGCGAGTAGAGGCAAAAGAGTTTGGGAGTTTTTTTTTTTTTTTTATATCCCATCATTATACTAAAACAATAAATTAAAAAAGCAGATACATTTAATTGTCTTGACCACAGGGAACATATGTGATCCCTTCTTCAGTGCTCAGGAGAATTGCATCATAGTCGTGCCCGGGGCTAAAATTATATTTCACTGGAAGTGATTTTTTTAAATAACTACACTGTTTATAACAATGCCACATGAGTAGGTGAGTGCACATAAGAAGACTGAAGAATTAAACTTGTGAGTATGTGCTCTTCATAGGTGTCTCTGAAATCTAGATGGAGAAATATTTAGAAAGGATCCAAAGGGAGTGTGGGGGAACTGCACCTCATAATTCTGCATAAGAAGTCACTCTGAGCAGAAAGCCTTAAAGGGAATATAAGACTTCAGTTGTCAGATTTGACCCAAGATATAAGTTCTTGGAGGAACATTTTTCACCTTCTTTCTTCTCTTATCCAAAGTGAATGTCTCCAGATCTTTCATTAAAAAGTGGGTTTGTGTCCTGACTCGTGTATATGTAAAGATAATGTAGGAATGCAAACAAGAAACCTTACACATCATGAAACTAAAATTCCTAATGTTTTTCTTACACTGATTCTTTGTATTTTCTTGTTTTCAAGATTTTATTTATTTCTTCATGAGAGACACAGAGAGAGGGAGAGAGGCAGAGACAAAGGCAGAGGGAGAAAGAAGCAGGCTCCATGCAGGGAGTCCAATGTGGGACTGGATCCAGAGACTCCAGGATCATGCCCTGGACCCAAGGCGGTGCTAAACATCTTGGCACAGGGCCAGATGTCCTGTTGGGAGAATTGAGCTGCAACCTAAAGGAGTCAACAAGAGTGTAGCCTCATTGTTTGCTGCAGGCAAATTCTGCAGATGTCATGTGTGTTTGCTCAGCCCCTGGCACAGTGTCTTTTACATGGGAAATATCAGGAAAAGCACTCAGATCGAACTTAACTGAATTCCTTTGGTATTACTATTGTACCAAAGAGAAGGAAAAGCTTCAAAGTGAATGTGAGAATGTCACAGTTATGTGATGTGCAAGCAATGTTTAAACTGGAACAGATACTAACATTCTCCCAGAGGAATGAATGACAGTAAACAGGAAACTGGGCTGTGCATTGACATCCAAGGGTGGGTTTTAGAGGAGCAAGTATTTGGAAGAGAAAGGAAATGGTTTAAGGGTTGGGTTAGGGGTGTGATACAATGCCACACTTTGATTAAAGAGGACAGTTCCACAAAATTTGTATTTTCTAATTGAGCATTGCCTGGTTCAGGACAATTTTAATCTCTTTTGTCCTGGCTGTATTAAAGTCAGTTGTGTGTTCCATCCATCCAATCAAAAACCAATGAGACTTTATGCAAGGAATATAATAATTGTAATACGAAATATATGAAAAATATTTCTCATCAATAATCATAGCAATTGAATTTCATTGAATAAAGAAATTTTTTATATCTTCCGTGATATTTTAAATACTTGTGTTGGTATTATCAGATTTAGTTTACTAAAATTATCTTGTTTAGAATTCATAATTACCATGTATTCTTTGAAACAATATTATTTATTGAGCAGATATGGATATGAGAAAATTTTCCAAGAGAAATTCAACAAGGTATAACTTCATTTTAGGCCATTATTCTATCAAGCACTATTTTCTGTACATAATATACAAAACGTTTATCTGAATTTCAGTAAGAACATTTATCCTTGCATCAAGTTTTAGTCGAATCTGTCTAATTTCCCGTTTACCATCATCAATTTTATTTTGTACTGTTATCTAATTTTATCTGGGATACTGGAGGCTCTTTTCCTAAGGTATATTTGAATAGACTTCCAATACAGTTTATTTGAAATGAGTTTGTTTCAGGTTTACAAACAAATTGTGCAGAAAGTACACTCTCTTCCTCTCCCATCCTACATTTTCTCTGGCAATTAACATCTTGTGCTAGTGTGGTACATTTGTTGCAACTGATGAGCAAATTGGTATTAATTATTTTTTATATACTTACTATTAACTACAGTACATAATACACATTAGAGCTCATTCTTTGTGTTCTACATTTCTTCGGGGTTGGACAAATGCATGATATCTTATAGCCATTATTGTTGTACCTTATAGAATATTCTTCTACCTTAAAAAAGTCCTAGGCTCCACCTATTCACCCCTCTCTTTTTCTCCCTGAAACCGTGGTGAATACTGTCTCTATAGTTTTACTTTTCAGAATATTATATGTAGGAATCCCATGTAGGTAGCTTTTCCAAGGCAGCCTCATTCACTTAGCAACATGGACTTAAAGTTTCTCCAAATCTTTTGGGACTTGATAGTTGATTTCTTATTGTCACTGAATACTTCATCATGTGGAAGTATCACAGTTTGTGTATACATGATAGAGATATTGGTTGCTTCCCAGTTTTGGCAATTGTGAATAAAGATGCTATTAATATTCATGCAGAAGCTTTGTGTTTACGTAAGCTTTGAATTCACTTGGATAATACTTAGGAGCACAGTTACTGGATTTCATGATAAGCCTATGGTTAGCTTTGTGCACTGTCTCCCACGTAGCTGTGCCATTTTGCATCTTCACGCTTAATGAATGAGAATTCTTGTTGACCCACTTCCTTACCAGCATTTAACACATCAGAGTCTTGAATTTCAGGCAATTGAAAAAAGTGTATGGTAATATTGCACTGTTGCTTCGTTTTGAAATTCCGTACCCTAGGATGTTGAGCATTTTTTACGTGCTCATTTTTCATCAATATATCCTCCTCTTGGTTGAGGTTTATATTCAGATTTTTGCCCATTTTTAATTTGTTCACTTTCTTATTGTTGAGTTTTAAGAGTTCTTTGTACATTTTGGATAAAAGTCCTTTAATCAAATACATACTTTGTAAATATTTGGTCCCTGTCTGTGATTTGTCTTTTAATTCTCTTAACCATGTCTTTCACCGAACAGATGGTTTCCAACTGTAATGAAGATCAACTTAATCAACTTCTTTTTTCACCGATCATACTTTGAAAGTTAACAAAAAGTTGACTGTTGGGGCCATGATCTCCTATAGGTTATCCTATCCTCTCTTTTAGAATTTTTATACTTTATTTCCCACCTAGAAGTACTGTGATCCACTTGGAGTGAATTTTTGTGAAAGGTGTAAGGTCTATGTCTACATCTATTTATTTTTGCATGTGGATATGCAGTCGTTCCTGCACCATTAGTGGAAAAGATTTTCCTTCTCCGTTAAATTGCCTCTGTTCTTGTGTCAGTTAACTTTGCATATGTGTGTGTCTATTTATGGGCTCTCACTTCTGTTTGTTTCCATTTTGTTCTTCTCTAGTGCCTGTTGCTCTTCTGGGTCTTTCACCTTTCCATATTAAGTGAATGAAGAACAGTGTGTGCATATATGCAAAGTCACCTGCTGGGATTTTGATGAGAGGTACATTGCATATGTACCTCAAGTCTACAAGTGACTCTTAATCATTTTGTTTTCCTTTCCTAAGGACAGAGACATTTAACTTTTTATTAAACAATGAATATTCCTGTATAGATTGTTGACTTTAAGGTATAGGTCAGTACTTTGTAACTACCTATTTTCCATTGGTATGGAATACTGCTCAGAATGGTGAATATTCTTTTTTTTTTTCTCTCTCTTTGCATTGACTGCAGACTAATGACTGCCTGTGAATTCCACTTGGATAAAAACAAAATTGATACATGTAACATCTTAAGTTCTTGAACCTATTATAAAACCAAACTAACATTCTTTAACTGACAAATGGCCACAAATGCACTTACAGTTTCAGAAGTGAGTGGGTCTGCTTTGCATATTGAATTGTCCTGTGTATTTGTGTGCCTTCATGGAGAGAGGTAGACACAGAGACAGAGGCAGAGAATTTGGGGAGCCTGTCTGTGCATTCCTAGAATTACACGATCAGTCAACAGCTATGCTTGACAAAATGCCCTTTAAAAACACATTCAATTTCTGTTTCTAGAAATTTCAATAAATCTAGATGAGAACAAATAAAGAGAAACCCAATACAAAATTTGCAACATTAATCAAGCAGCTCTAAGCCAAGATGTCCAAGCTCAATGGCACAATCTTCATGCCCCCGGTGCTGACACTGATTGGGATCCCCGGCTTGGAGTCTGTGCAGTTCTGGATTGGAATTCCTTTCTGTGCCATGTACATCATTGCTCTGTTTGGGAATTCCCTGCTCCTGGTCATCATCAAATCAGAACGCAGCCTCCATGAGCCCATGTATCTCTTCCTGGCAATGCTTGGAGTCACAGACATTGTTCTCAGCACCTGCATCCTACCAAAAATGCTAGGCATCTTCTGGTTTCATCTGCCTGACATATACTTTGATGCCTGTCTCTTTCAGATGTGGCTTATCCACACCTTCCAATCCATTGAAATAGGAATTCTGTTCGCCATGGCCCTGTACCGCTATGTGGCCATCTGTGATCCCCTGAGACACGCATCCATCTTTACACACAAACTTCTCACTCAGATTGGAGTGGGAGTGATGCTCAGAGCAGCCCTCCTTGTAGCTCCATGTATCATCCTCATCAAATGTCGGCTGAAACACTTCCGGACCACTGTGGTCTCCCATTCATACTGTGAGCACATGGCCATTGTGAAGTTGGCAGCAGAAGACATTCGAGTCAACAAGATCTGTGGTCTCTTTGTGGCCTTCACTCTACTTGGATTTGACATAATCTTCATCACCCTCTCCTACATCCGAATATTTATAACTGTCTTCAATCTGCCTCAGAGGGAAGCTAGGCTCAAAGCCTTCAACACCTGCATTGCCCATATTTGCGTCTTCCTTGAGTTTTATCTCCTTGGTTTCTTCTCCTTCTTTACACACAGGTTTGGGTTCCATATTCCACCCTACATTCATATTCTTCTGTCCAACCTTTACCTGCTTGTCCCTCCTTTGCTCAATCCTATAGTGTATGGGGTGAAGACCAAACAGATTCGAGATCGAGTGTCCAAGGTTTTCCACTCTAAAGATTCATCTTGACTTCTCATTTAACTTTTTCTCAAATAATAAAATTCAATTTGAGAAATAGTAGTTTGGGATCAGGTTTTGTCCTTTCTCAAGTTCATTTATGCTGCTGAAAGATACAGTTCTAGATTTTACGTTGGAGACAGGCTCTCATTCCTATTTAAACCATTAGTATTTATGTACACAGAATCAACTTATTAGTAGATGACATAAAAGAGAGAAAACATGCAGATTTGCTTCTGGTTTAGTCAATCATTAATTTAATTTAATAATTTAATTTAATATTTCAGTGAGGAAATTTCCTAAAAACACAAGTAAATTTAAGTCGTTAACCTCTGAGTAAAACATTTTCATTGTGTTCTTTAAAAACAATAAATTAATTCATAAAGATAATTCCAAGGATCGTGAACTAATTTCTTTTTTGTCTTCTAATTTCAATAATCTTGCTCCTCCAACTCATCATCTTTATCATTTTAATTGTCATCGCCTTTCCAGTTTTCAGTTGTTTTCTGACTTACATTCATCTGACTATTAAGATGAATTATTTTTAAATCCAAATGATTCGGGTTTACAAAAACTTAAGTATCTAGTTACTGAGAGTTCCCATAGACCCCCTACCCAGTTTTCCTTCTCACTGTTATCTTTCACTAATATGTGTTATAGTCCATGAATCAATATTGATACATTATGATTTACTAAAGTCCATATTTTATTAAAATTTCTTAGTTTTTCCCTAACTTCCTTTATTTCCTCAAAAGATCCCATCCTGGATGACACATTGCATTTAGTTGTCAAGTCTGTAAGCTTCTCTTAGTTATAATTTTTGAGACTTTCCTTGTTTCTAATGACCTTGACAACATTGAAGAGTGCTATTCAGGTATTCCATAGGAATCCCTTTCATTGGAATTTATCTGATGTTATGTAATGATTAGATTGGAATTATGTGCTTTGGGGAGGAAAATCATAGATGTTAAATTCCAATTTGATTACATATCAAGGATACTTATTATCAACATAATTGATTGACTGTGTATTTTGAGCATAATTACTTATCTGAGATAGTATTTGTCAGGTTTCTTCAGTTTAATTACCATTTCATACTGTGCTTTTGGAAGGAATATTGCTCTAGTTAGCCCACACTTAAGGAGTAGGGATTTATGTTCCTTCTCCTTGAGGATGGAGTAGATACATAATTTAATAAATTACTTAGAATTCTTTTACAAGGCAATTGATTTATTCTCCCTACTTATTAATTTCTTTAATCATTTATTTATATCAGTATGGATTTATGGGTATCTTTGTCATAATTTGAGTATAATCCAATATTACTTTATTTTTTTTATTGCTCATGTTGTTTCAACCTGACCATTGGATGCTCTTGTTCCTTTATGGCTTACCCCTCATTGTGTGTGTGTGTGTGTGTGTGTGTGTGTGTGTGTGTGTGAGTGTGTGACTTTTTGTTTTATGGCATTGGAAGATGCTCCAGGCTAATCTTGGGTATTTCCTGCCTCAGTTCTAGAATTATGATTTCCCTGGGATGTTTTCTTCTTTTTATTGGTGAATAGAATTAGAAACAAAGAACAGGGCCTTAGGTATGCTTTAAGTTCTCTCAGGTGACAGAGCAAGGAATTCTGTGTGTTAGCTAACCTATGTTCATACACATATCTATAAATATTTCTGTATGTAAACACTTGCATCTAAATTAAGTTAATTTATAGTTCTTACTAATATCTGCAACATGAATTTGTTACCACAAGGATCTTTCTAACTACTTCAATTTGCTTATTGCTAAAGTCGCATTCCAACAGTGAAAAATCTGGCTTCAACCATCTGTCACACATTTACTTGTTGATTTCCAATATGCCTCTAAAGCCATATCATAGTTGTTAATCCATGCCCCTGTGAAAACAACTTGACCAACTGGAGTAAAGGGTTTATGAACAGTTCTTTTCGCTTTTATGCCTACATTCCATTCATTTCCAAAGTAACTTATGTCAGTATCTTTTCCCACCATCCCATTCAGTGAAGCTATTCAATGCATTTACCAAACAGGTAGATTATTTTTTTTATAATCTACGTTCCTTCTTGGAATCCTCTAATTTGCTAAATAATTATTTTTTTTAAAAAATTATCTGTTAATTTGAGAAATAGAGAGAGAAAGAGATTGAGAGTTCAGGAGCACAGGACAGGGAAGGGCAGAGGGAGAGGGGGAAACAGACTCCCCACTGAGCAGGGAGCCCAATGCTGCCTAGATCCCAGGATCCTGGAATCATGCCCTGAGCCAAAGGTAAATGCTTAACTGACTGAGCCACCCCGGTACCCCTAAGTAATCATTTCTTATTTATATATATTAATATCCATTCTATGTTGTAAAGTTCTTTTTCTAATGGTGTACAATATCATGTACTTGCCATCACAGTATCATACAAAAGAATTTGATCTACCTAAAAATCACATGTACTTCACCTATTTATCTGTAGACAAATGGTTTTATTCTTTCCTTCAAAATCTGTATATCTTTTATTTTTTTGTGTGTTGCATTATAGTTCTAGCTAAGACTTGCAGTATGATGCTGAATGGGAATAGTGAGTGGTGGCATATCTGCCCTGTTGCTCACTCTAAAGAAAGAGCATCCAGTTCCTTGCCATTAAGTATGATATTAGATATAAAGTTTTCTGTAGATGTTCTTTACCAACTTGAAGAGTTACCCTTTCTTTAGTCCTGGTTTGTTGAGAGGTCCCCTACCCCCACTGCCAGAAATGGGTGTTGGATTTTGCCAATGCTTTTACTGAATCAGTTGATATAATAATATGATTTTTCCTCTTTAGCCTGTTGATGCAAAGGATAACATTAAATGATTTTTGAATACTGAATATATTCCCATTAGTGGTTTACATATTTACTTTGAATTGATATATCCAAGTGTAATGAATTTTAAAGGAAATTGTCATAACTATAGATATCAGTTAAAGAGTAAAACGATTAATTCTTCAAAGGAGACACTCATTTTGGTATTCTATATGTCCACTTTGGCCATTGAAAATTTTATGTGTTCTTGGAACTAAACTCTAAACTAAATTTCACACATAAATGTGTATATATGGGAAATACTGAGTGATAAAGTAGACCTTTATCTTTTCTAGCGTTTTCCCATATATGTTTCTGTGGATTTTATAATTCTCATAGAAAATTTTGATCAAAGGTTTAAAGCTTAAGAGCAGGTCAATAAAGATAATAGTACAGGAATATAAGACATTATGAGGGCAGCCAGGGTGGCTCAGCGGTTTAGCGCTGCCTTCAGCCCAGGGCCGGATCCTGGAGACCCAGGATCGAGTCCCACGTCGGCCTCCCGGCATGGAGCCTGCTTCTCCCTCTGCCTGTGTCTCTGCCTCTGTGTGTATGTGTGTGTGTGTGTGTATGTGTCTCTCATGAATAAATAAATAAAATCTTAACAAAAAAAAGACATTATGATGCAATTAGTAGTTCTAAATTATGTACCAGTCAATTTTTTAGGTAGAAGGACAGACAGGAAGTAATTTAAGCTTTTTTGGTCATGTGATCTCTGTCCTAATTATTCAAATTTTGCCCAGCTGGAGGGCAAATCTTCCATAGACAGTACATACATTCATTGGAATATGGTGATGCTCCAATAAAACTTGTTTACAGAAAGAGGCAGCATGCGGATTTGATCTGTGTGCAATGATTGTCCCATGGATTTGACATATTCATAATCTATGTGATTGATTAAGAACAGTGGTAGGCTTTATAAGTACAAAATATAGTGTAGCTTGTGTAATTCATAAGTTCAGGGTTTGGACTAGGTTTATCACCTGAAACCAGTGTCATCCACTATACGAAAGATTGTAGGACTTTTTCACCATGACCATTGTACTATTCTTTGTTTCCCAAGGTGACCGATGACCTTCATAGTGCCACACACCAGATATTCTCTTATTGGATGTACCAACTGCTTTTTTAATTGTATGTTTTTCCTTGAAGCTTTTTTTCCTTTTGTTTTTATAACATCACTGTCTTCTGCAGGCATTTTTATTTTTTTTACTACGTCTATTCACTTCTGTTGAATGTTACCTCTACTTGGAAACCCTCCCCCTATTACCTGGTAATGTTACCATCACTCTTCAATGCTCAAATCAGCCTTTCCTTGGCATCTCCTCCAATATTCTTCAATTAGAATTTTCTCAGACTTGATGTTTTTCTCTTGTTTGATAATCATCTACGTATTTATTTTTAAAGTAGGCTCCAATGTTGGGCTTGAACTCATGACCCTGAGATCAAGACTCGAGCTGAAATCAAGAGTCAGATGCTTAACCAATGGAGCTACCCAACACCCATCATCTACATGTTTTTAACTATATTATATTTAATTGTTGTCTACATTATCTGGGATGGCTGGTGAATTTTATTTTCTCTTTACTTACTAATATTTTTTTACCACTTAGTTTCTCATGTATCTTTGCCTTATATTTGAAAATAAATCCTCTATGACATTAATTGTTTTTGTGTAACTTATTGCAGTGACTTGGCATGTGATTCACTGAGAGAAGAAATTTTTTAGAATGGTTTGGGTGGGGGAATAAGTGCAGAAAGTCCACTTTGGGGCATGTTAAATTAAAGAAATAGGATCTCCTAGTAGATATACTCAGTTGGGAGCTCTATGTAGACATTTGAAAAAATAAATTTAATAATGATCTTCATTTTTCTTTTTTTAAAGATTTTATTTATTTATTCATGAGAGACACACACAGAGAGAGAGAGAGGCAGAGACGCAGGCAGAGGGAGGGAGAAGCAGGCTCCATGCAGGGAGCCCGATGTGGGACTTGATCCCAGGTCTCCAGGATCATGCCCTGGGCAGAAGGCAGGCGCCAAACCGCTGAGCCATCCAGGGATCCCGACCTTCATAGTTTCAATACCTATCATAGCAGTGAGAATTGGTGTGTTTGGAAGATTGTGTTGACTATTGTGAAACTGTTTCATCCGTAGTCTCATTGAATTCTTACTTTAACACTATGAAGTTTAAAAAACTATTTTCCACACTTACAAATGATGAAGTTAGGATTTATAATGTTAAAAATAACACTCACTTAGCTATCAGTTATGGAAACAGTATTTAAACTTGAGTTTGACAAACAAGAATATGGCTGTAGATGAAACATCTAAAAATGTAAAGTTTTGAGGAACTAATTCATTTGAGAACAAACAAATGTTATGAATAGTCCACAAAGAATATACCAATGTTGGTCAAAACCCAACAATTTCTGATTCAATGAACACTACATCCCATGATGATCTAAAGTAAAAGAGATTGAACAGAGCATTCTATAGATATGTCCAATGTAGTTTCTTCTATGTTCCATGCATAGTAACATTAAACTTAGAAGTGAAACATTTTCAATTTCAGCACTGAATGAATGTGATCAAAACAAA